>NW_016690214.1:539410-552480 GCF_001604755.1 Lepidothrix coronata | reverse complement strand
GGGGGTGGGCCTGGGGGCGCTAGGATGGGGAGTGGGGGGCTGAGGGTGATGCCTGGGGAGAGGGCTGTGTGGGGGTGGGAATGGGGAGGTGTGGGGGGCTCAGCCGGGGGGTGACCGTGGGTCTGGGCCTGCGGTATGAGGGGCTGTGGGGCTCGGAGGGGTGCGGGGCTGGGGGTCTAGACTTGTGCTGGGGAGGATGGGGGGCTCTGCCGGGGCTGGGGGGCCCCAGTAGGAGTGTGGGGTCCACAGGGCTGCGTCACCCCCGGCTCTGGGGGTCTGGGCTCAGCTGGCAGAGGGGCCCTATCCCCTCCCCCTGACAACCCCGCCACTCGGTGTGCCCCCCAGGCCGGCACCATGGCTCAGGTGGGGCACAGGGTGGATTACCTGGCCGGGTTCTGCTGCCCGGTGGGGGGACTGGCGGCGGGCAAGCCCCGGGTGCTGTGCCACGAGAATGAGATCTACCTCTCCAATGGCTCTGAGTTCGTCTACGTGTACGACCAGGAGGGCAAAGTGCTCAAGGTGAGGGGTCTGGGGGGTGGGGGGGCTCCACACTGGGACCCTCATCCCATAGGAACACCACTCATGGCCAAGTCCCTTGGGGTCCCCCAGCAATCCAACCCCACCAGCTCCCCCTGCCCGTCCCTGTGGAGCTCTGGGGGTGCTGCCAGCTGTCCCCTCTCCCAATCCCGTGGGACAGACGTTGGATCAGACCCCCCAGGCTCATTCCCCCCAGCACAGGGGGCTCCTGTTCCCTCTCCACCAGGCCTGGCTGTTGTCCCTGCTGTCACTAGTGACTGACACGCCACTGCCTTTGTTAATTGGCTCTGATTATCATTTCTAAGAGCTGCACCGCTGTAGGAGCGGGCTCTGCCTCCCACACTGCGCTCCCGCTCTGCAAAGTGGAGCAGTACCAGCTCCCTGATCCCTGCTTTCCTTCCCCCTGGGGAGCAGGAATGACAGGCTGCCACAGCCCCCCTCCCAACCCCAGGAAAACCCAGCTGGGGGCTGCCCGGGGATCCCTTTATCCCTGGGAATTGCTTTGGATCCCCCCCTGCAGGGAGCCCCCACCCGTCCCTGCCACCCCTTCAGGTGCCGTGGGAGGTGCTGTGGGAGGTGACATTTTGTTCTGTGCCCCCTCCCCAGGCCGTGTTCCGCTGTCCTGACCAGGTGTGGCACGTGGAGCTGCTGCCCCAGCCCCGACAGCTCTACATCCTGTGCGCCCACAGCGGGATCTACTGCGTGTCCCTGGAGCAGCAGAGCAGGTGAGGTGTCTGTCACCTTTGGGATCAGCACCATGTCCTCATCCCTGGGCTCCTGGGGCTGCCCCTTCCCACCACAGAGTGAGGCTTCTCTCTCTGTGTGAGGCTCCAGCTCTCTCCAGATTGTGCCCCTGACTCCGGGGTTGCAAACCCTCCATGCCAGAGCACTCCAGCCCCCATCCCCATCCTGATCTCCAGCTGCCCAGGGTCATCCTGGCTGCCTCACACATGAGCAGCCTCTGGCAAACACTGGATCCCACCAGGAAGGCCCCCAGTGCCCAGCCAAGGGCAGCAGAGCTGCACAGCCAGGACATCCCTGGCCCCACCGAGGGTTGGGGGCTCTGGTCTTGTGATTGTTCCCACAGAATTCCTGTCTCTCCCTGGTGCTAAAAGCTCTGCTGCAGGAGCTACTTTCCCAGGGCCAGGCGAGGAGGCGGCCAAGGGACACGCTGGCCTCTCCCCACGACTTGGCTCAGAGCTCTTCCCTGTTTTCCCGAAGGTTAATGGAGCAGACGGACGGCGACGGCCAAGAAAGCAACGGCCCTTCCGGCGTGTTCCCGGTGGATGCAGATTCCTGCATCTTCCCCGACGCCAGCCTGAGCATGTTCACCCTGCTCAGCACCTTCGTCATCACGCTGTCCCAGGCCGAGGGCAAGTGGTGGATGCGGCTGCACGAGCTGCCGCGCCCGGAGCAGGACGGGCCCCCGTACCGGCAGGTCAGCCAGGTGGAATTCTGTCCCGGCTCCCCGCCGGGGGACGGGGAGGACACGCCCCCCTCCTGCTTTCTGCCCGTGTTGTGTTGCGCGGCCGCGCCCGGCGCCGAGGGGCTCTGGTGCTCGGGGGGCTTTGTGCTGGAAGAGCCCCTCTTCAGCCTCCTCTTCGGCATCGATGCGGCCATGCTGGAGTCGCCCATGATCCTGTGCGGGTTCCCGGACGGGCAGCTCTGCTCCGTGCCCCTCAAAGCCCTCAGCTCCTCGCCCGCTGCCAACGACAGCGGCTGCCGGGACGTGTCCACGCCGGACCCGCCGGTGAAGATCCTGCACCACCTGGAGGAGCCCATCGTGTTCATCGGGGCCCTGCGCACGGAGCGGCGCGCGGCCGACGACGCCGAGGAGGACGAGCCGCCGCCGGGCGAGCCCGGCTGTGACTGCGTGGTGGCCGTGGGCCACTACGGCAAGATGGTGGCGGTGAAGGCGGATCAGCGGGAGGAGGCGACGGTGCCGGAGCTCAGGGAGTACTCCCTGCGCGGGCCCATCCTGTGCGCGGCCTGCGGCAGCGGCAGCCGCATGTACTACAGCACCCACTCCGACATCTCCGCCGTCGACCTGGACCGCGCGGGGGACGCCTCGGACCCCGAGGACACCGAGAGCAGCACCGGCGTCCTGCCCCCCGTCCTGTCCCCGGCCAGCTTGAGTATCTGCAGTGTCGTGGCTCTTTCCTTGTCCTCTCGGGCCTCAGAAGGTACTGGGGCAGTGGGATCCCACCTGTCCCCTCCCCGTGGCTCTGTACAGGGTTGGGCTGCTGTCCAGATTCTTTGCCCACGGAGCTGCCTGTGCCACCAGCAGGGACATTTTGTGGCAGCTGTGACCCTCCCTGGGTGCTGCTGGCCTTGGCTGGGGGGTGGCAGGGACAGGGCAGGTGTCCCTTCTTGGGGGGCTGCGTGTCAGCTGGGTGTGCTGTGGTTGGTGTCCTGTCTCCATCATACCCCCCTGCCTTGAGGCAGGCAGTGCCATCCTGCTCCCTGTCCCCCCTGCGTCCCCCCCCTCAGCCCTCTGGGAAGCTCCTGCTCCCCTCCTGGCCCCCCAGCCCTGACTGACCAGCCCTGTCTGTGCCCCAGGTGAGTCGGAGCTGTTGGCTCTCTCGGCCAAGGGCAGCCTCGTGTCCTGTGGGTTGTGCAGCCCCGAGGAGCCGGATGTGGAGCTGACACCTGCCGAGATCGGCCGGAGGATCAAGGAGCTGCTGTCCGGGATAGGGAACACCTCGGAGAGGTACAGGGGTGCAGGGGCACCGAGCTAGGGGCTGTGCAGGTCTCTGTCAGTAATTAATTATGGAATTTCTGAATGGTTTGGGTTGGAAGAGACCTTAAAGCTCATCTCATTCCACCCCCTGCCATGGGCAGGGACACCTTCCACTATCCCAGTTTGCTCCAAGCCCTGTCCAACCTGGCCTTGAACACTTCCAGGGATCCAGGGGCAACCACAGCTTCTGTGGCTCCAGATCTCTTGGAGCCACTTTAGGCACTGGAAGGGGCTCTAAGGTCTCCCTGGAGCCTTCTCCAGGCTGAATGACCCCAATTCTCTCAGTGAGAGACATTTTACCTTTCCTGGCTGGGAAGCTTCCCCCAACCTCAATAACATAAAACCAGTGTTTGAGGGCAGCCCCCTCTCCATGGCACAGCCATCCCCAGCGCTGTGGGCGGGCTGGCAGCAGCAGCCATGGCAGCAGAAGGTGGCACAGGCAGGGTGCCAGGCGCCTGTCACGCATGCCAAGCTGGCACTAACAGGCAGGGCAGGCACGTGCCTCCGTCTCCATGGCTGTTTGTGCACGGGAAGGGGGTGTGGGCGAGGCCCCCCCTCCCTCCACGGGGGGATTCCCAGGGTCTGGCTGTCCAGAGCTGCTCCACAGGGTCAGCTCTGGTGGGGAAATGGATCTGGGGCTGCCATGGGGAAGGAGCTGGGAGGTTCCTGTGGTGGCTCTGGGCACTGGGATCACGCCAATGGCTGCTCAGCTCGGCAATGGCAGCACAGAGCCTTTGGCACCGCGCTCCCGGCGTTGTCCCGGCATCCCTCCCACTGTTCCATCCCTGTCACGCTGTCCTTGCAGAGTGTCCTTCCTGAAGAAGGCCGTGGACCAGAGGAACCGAGCCCTGGCCAGCCTGAACCAGGTGATGAACGTGAGCGCGGCGCTGCTCTCCAGCCACGAGGGCCCCAAGCCCATCGCCTGCACCGTCACTGCCAACTGGAGCTGCCTCCTGCTCCAGGACACCGTCACCATCTCCTGCTTGCTGGAAAACTGCAGCGAGTACAGCCTGGAGGAGGGCTGGACCCTCTGTGTCCAGCTCCTGGCCAGCCCCTGTGCCTTAGAGGAGGAGTCCGTGGATTCGGCCACCACCTTCACGTTCCCCATTGACCAGCTGCTCCCCGGGAACAAGCGGGAGCTGACGCTGCCCCTCGGCCCCACTGCGGACACCAAGCTGGACCTGCCTCTGACCATCTCCTGTGCCCTCTACTACAGTTTACGGGATATTTTGGGCAGCGGCTCCGACTCCTCCGAGGACCTGGATGACTTCCTGCCCGACGACTCGCCCCTGCTGTCCCCGGACAGGGAGGGGATCTGCCTGCCCCTCAGCCAATGCACCATTGACATGCTCCAGTGCCTCCGTTTTGGGAGCAGCCCCCCCGGGCCAGACGCACCCCCTGCCCCCCCAGACCCCGTGGAGACCTTCCTCAAAGTGTCCCAGGAACAGACTGAGCCCGAGGAGGGGAAAACCTCGGGAGAGGGGAAGTTGCCCCCCTCAGCAGCGTCCATCCGGGTGTCCTCGGAGCTGCTGAAAAGCGCCCTGAAAACCTCGGGAACAGGTGGGTCCCTGGGCAGGATCATCCCGGGAGTACCAGGGAGGTGTCCTTGGGCAGGGTGACACTGTCACAGCCTCTCCTTTGGGCCAGGAGGGCGGTGTGAGCACCCTGTCCCCAGCACAGCACATGGGCTGTCACACATGGGTGCAGTGACAGTGCTGTGACCGAGCTCAGCGTGTCCCAGCAGGGAGGGGACCGGCCCCTGTG
Source organism: Lepidothrix coronata (assembly GCF_001604755.1). Classification (NCBI taxonomy): domain Eukaryota; kingdom Metazoa; phylum Chordata; class Aves; order Passeriformes; family Pipridae; genus Lepidothrix; species Lepidothrix coronata. Next base: position 547,439 of record NW_016690214.1, on the reverse strand, counting down.
TCACCCTTGGCCACTCAGGGGCTGCCCCGGGCACACCCTGTCAGCAGTGTCACATCTCTGCCCTGTCCTTTGGTCCCCAGATGTGCCCCTGAGCTGTGCCACACTGCGCTGGCTGCTGGCAGAGAACCCCGGGGCCGAGGCACTGAGCAGCGCGGAGGTGGCATCGGTGTGTGGCACAGCACCCGACGGCGGCCACGTCCAGCTGCTCGTCCGAGAGGCAAGGAATGGGTTAGCCCTGAGCCAAGGAATGGGTCAGCCTGCAGGGAAGCTCCCTGTCCCACAAAGCCGTCTCCTTCCCAGTGCCAGGGAGCGGGGTGATGCACGGCCACGCCGTCCTGACCTCCATCTGCTGGGCTGGAAGGGCAGCATTCCCGGTCACTTCTCCCAACCCTGGGCTTCCCAAAGGCTGTGGTCACTTCCCTCCTGCTCCATGTGGGTGTTCCCCCTCTCAGTGTTCCCGTTTCCCTGCCAGGTAGGACAGTGGGTGCTGCTGCCGCATCCTTATGGATGCCTCACACTCACCGTGCCCCAGCCTGGCATGAGGCTGGGCTGTGGGAAGAAATGGCCTTTCCCTGCTGGCTCTGGAGAACAAGGGGAAAACACAGCTGGATTTGGGGTGTAAATCCGATCTCCTGCAGCTCATCCCCATTTCATGTAAAATTCCCCTCTAAAGGCACAGGAAAACAGGGATTTCTGCCCAGCTCTGCTGGCTGACCCCGCCAAGGGGCCCCCAGGTACCTGGCACGGGTGGATTCCCCCGAGAGCTCGCATGTCCCCAGGGTGATTAATGACTGTTAATTCTGCTGGGGCTGAGCCTGCCAGGCTCAGTCCTGGGAGGGCTCACCAGGGATTCTGTAGGCACTGGGCTGGGGACAGCTGGCCCTGGGAAGGGTGGGCTGGGGTCTGTGCCCAGCAGGAGGGTTTGGGGGTGAAGGGAGCCTCCTGGGGAGCCTGGTACTCATGGGAAGGGGTCCTGAGCCCCCCAGCTGCCAGTGACACTGCTCTCCCTGTCCAGGTGGCCATGAATGACCTGAGCCCAGCGGGTCCCATCCAGGCCGTGGAGATCCTGATGGAGAGCCCATCCCTGGCCCACATGTGCAGGACACACCACGCCGTCATCCGGCGCATCCAGGTATGCCCAGGCACTGCCCTGGGGGACAGGGGGACCCCAAGGGACCCAAACTCCCCCCCAGGATAGAAGCTGGGGGTGCAGCAGGGGGATTCTGTGGCACCATCATGTTACAGTCCAGCCCAGCATGGCCTGGGGATGGTGGGATCACCACATCTCAGGGCATTTGGGCCACGGAGCCCAGGGCAGTGTTGGCCATGTGCCCCGGGCCGGGATTCTCAGGTTTTGGGGGTCCCCAGGGTTGGGGCCCCTGGAGTTGGGGGTCCCTGGGGCTGGGACTCCTGGGGTTGGGACTCCCAGGGTTGGGGATCCCTGGGGCTGGGGCTCATGGGATTGGGGTCCCTGGGGCTGGGTGGTGCCAGCTCCCCCAGCACCCTCCCTCCTGGCAGGCGCTGGTGCTGGAGCAGGCGGCGCAGGGCTCGGGACCCCCCGACCTCCGCATGCAGTACCTGCGGCAGATCCAGGCCAACCACGAGGTGAGCACCCCCTGATCCCTGCCCCGTGGGGTGCACGCAGAGGTACCCTCCCACTACATCCCCTACATCTCCCTCCTGCAGATGCTGCTGAAGGAGGCGCAGACCCTCCGGGACCAGCCGCCCCCGGGTGAGGAGGGGGCTGAGGGCACTGCCACGGCCGAGAAGCTCCTGAACATCTACCGGCAGCTGAGGAACCCCAGCCTGGTCCTGCTGTGAGCAGGGGGGCGGCCAGCATGCCCCAAAAACCCCGCCGGCCGGGGCGGGTGCCCACGGGAGAACCCCCCATCCCAGCCCACCCCGCCGGAGCAGGGGCGGGGCGGGCAGTGGTCGGGGCGGGGGGTGTGTCTGTGCGTGTTTCGTGGTCGTGTTGTCGGCAGCACCGGGGGGTCTCGGTGGCGGAGCGGGGGCTCCTGGGCTGGCCCAGCCCTGCCCTGCCGCCCCCCAGCCCGGCCAGGCCGGGGCAGCCCCCCCGGGGCCGCGTGTTTTGTGGATCCGTGGTCGTGTAGTGGCCGTGCCGAGCCGGGCCGGCTGCGGGCTGAGCCCCCCGAGCCGTCTTGCCTTCAGGATCAGGACAAACAGGGTGCTGTGCCCGGGGGAGCCCCGTTTTCTGCTGGGCAGGGGAGGGGGTCTCCGCTCCCCCGTTGTTTCTATAAATGATCCCGTATTTCCGTGCTGGTGCAGCGTGTTTGGGCCCCGCCCTGCCCGCACCGCTCCACTGTCTGTAACTCTGTCGTCTGCCATGAAAACGATCCTGTCGCTCACCCCGTGCCCGCCTCTGTTCCTTTCCATCCTCCCGGAGGGTCCTGACACTGCTGGGGCAGGGGGCTGCCACTGTCACCCCCAGCCTGCCAGAGGGGCCATGGGCTCCACAACCCCTCCGTGCTCCAGCTCCCTGTGCAGCTCCTGCGGGTCCTGCCCACAGTGGGGTTGTTTTGCCAACCCCCCCTTCCCCTATGGCACCCCTGGGGGTCTCTGCATCCCACTGCCCCCCCCAGATCAGCCCTTACCATGGGGTGTGGGGGCTCCCGGGAGGGGGATGGGGTGGATCCTGATGGGGAAGGAGGACGCGGCGCTGCCCCGGTGTGATCCAGGTGACTTTAATGCCGTGGGTCGAGGGGCCGGGGGCACGGCTGCCATGGGCGATGCCACTGCTGCCACCACCCCCTTTGCCGGGGGACAGGCTGGTGCCTGGGGCGGGGGCTGCCCGGAAAGGGGGGTCAGTACTCCCAGAGCGTGGCCCGCAGCACGGACTCGCTGTCGGCGCGGAGGGTCCCCGCGGGGTCCCCGCGCAGGTACCGCCCGTTCTTCGCTTTGATGGCCACGCGGCCGCGCTCCCGGAACTCAAAGAAGAAATCCTCGGAGAGGTCCCCGTCGCTGCACACCGACCCGCTGCTCGCCACGTACCAGAACTTGCCCCCCTGGCCTGCGGGGAGTCCCCGGGGGGGGCTGTCAGTGCGAGCTGGACAGACCCCCAGCCCCCCCCGCCCTGTAACCCGCACCCACCTTGGATCTGGTAGGCGCCGTCGCTGAAGCTGATGTGGAAGACGTCGTAGACGGAGCGGTTGGAGTCGAGCAGGTTGGAGCCGCGGTGGTAACAGACGAAGCCGTGCTCCCCCCGCAGCACCAGCATCGGGCGGTTGATCAGCTTCAGAGTGAACTCCTCGTCCTCCCCTGCGCGGTACCCGGCGCTCAGCACCCCCGGGGGCCCACCCTGGGTGCCCCAGTCCCCCCCAGCACTTACCCACGGCGTCGCTGACGGCCGCCAGCTGCCCGTTCCTCTTGGTGCAGACGTAGCGGCCGTTGCTGGCGCGCAGGGCCACGCGCCGCCCGCGCCACTCGATGTCAAACATGGTGTTGGCAGCGCTGGGGACACAGGGACAGCGTGAGCCGGGCGGGGCCGCGTCCCCCCGGGCCCCCTTCCCCGCCCTGTCCCACTCACATTTCGGTGGCCACGGCCTGGATGCCCCCGTGGGCCACCAGAGTCCAGTAGCTGCCGGTGTTGGTGTGGAGGCTGCACTTGTTGGTGTCGCGGTCGATCTGCAGCTGGAAGGTCTCGTGGTTCAGCTCCTCGTCCTGGTTTGCCGAGACATTGACACCTGGGGGTGGGGGTGGATGTTGGTGCTGGTCCCACTCCAGCCATGGACACTGGTCAGTCTCCGGCCATCGGCACCAATCCTGCTCCAGGTACTGATCTTGCTCCAGCCATGGACACTGATCCTGCTCCGCCCCTTGGCACTGATCCCACTTCAGCCATCAGCACCAGTCCCACTCTGGCCATCAGGACCAGTCCCAGTCCAGCCATGAACAACAGTCCCATTCCATCCGTGGTCACCAGTCCCTCTCCGGCCACCAGGACCAATCCCAGTCCAGTCACTGTCACCAATCTCACTCCAGCTACGTCACTGATTCCGCTCCAGCCATCCATCCCCCTCCAGCCATTGTGACCATGCCGACCATCACCCCCACAACCCCACAGCCACCCTCTTCCTCCCCCACCTCCTTCCAAATCCTCCTGCAAACAATTGTGCTAATTGGGCTGGTTAATCAGCTTGTCACCACCGTGTCCATCTGGTCACAAACCCCTATTTATAGCTGGTCCCCCCTGTCACCCGGCTCTAAGCTGCTTGGCACGGGGGTGGCACCATCCCCAAGGGGCACCTGGGGGCGGGGGGGGTCCTTGAAGGGCTCACATCCAATGGCTCTACACACGTATGTGTGCACACAGGGCATCATATGTGGGCTGCACACACAAATTGTGGACCCAGAGGTGCTGCACAGAGCCCTGCACACCTGTGTGTGTGTGCACATGGACACACCTGAGCACACCTGAGCCCACAGCCCTGCACACGTGTGTGCACACACACGTGGAGACCTGCACACGCACACGTGTGTGTGCACACACATAGAGCCCTGTGCACACATGGGGACACACACAGAGCCCTGTGCACACATGAGGACCTGCACACACACGTGTGTATACACACCCACACCCCTCTGTGCACACCCACGGAGCCCTTCACGTGCACACACATGTACAAACACATGCGTGCACACATCTGTGCACACCCACCTGTGCACACTCACAGCTCTGCATGTGCACACGCACGTGTGTACACACACACCCACACACCTCCACACCCCCCTAAGCCCCTGCACACACACACACACACACACACACACACACGTGTGTACACACACACCCACGCACCCCCACACCCCCCCCAAGCCCTTTCCCACCTCCATGGTTGCTCCCACTCCAGCCCCACTGACCTCAGACCCCCCCCTCGAGCAGGCAGGACCCCTATGCCCCCCTCTAGCAGCTGAGCTGGGGTATCCCATGTCCCCAGGGATGTGGCCGCAGGGTGCCCCCCAGGCAGGGGCAGCACTGTGGGGTTGTTACTGTGGAGTGTCCCCCCTGGGGTGGTGGTCCCAGGGGTGCCCCCACAGAGCTCTGGGAGCATGGGGGTCCCAGGGATGGGCAGGGAGCAGGGAGAGGGGTAGTGGGGTGAAGTAGGTGGGCAGTGGGGACCCCTGTGTGGGCAGCAGGGTGCAGGGAGGGAGTTGGGTGCAGGGTGCAGGCAGGGGCAGCGGGGGGATGCGGGGGGTGGGCAGCCCTTACCCTGCCGGATGGAGACGTATCTGCCATTGGCCGCCGTGAACACCACCTGGGGGTGACTCTCCTCCAGGTCAAAGAGTTCATCCTTGCCCGGCTTGGAGCTGCGGCCGGATTTGAGGGTGCCGGTGGGTCCGGTGGGCGCCAGGTACTTCCCGTCGCAGTCCTTGAACGCCAACTTGCCGGCCTTGAACTCGAGGGTGTAGCCGGTGCCGGCGCCGGGCTCGGGCACCAGGGTGCCATCGCAGCGCAGGTACCGCTCGTCGGCCGTGCGCAGGCTGTACTTCTTGTCCTGGAAGCAGAGGGTGATGAGCGCGTCCACCCCCCAGGGCAGGTTGCTGTCGGTGGCGATCTCGTCCTCGTGGGCGCTCAGGTGGGCATAGCGGCGGCGGCTCACGCTCAGCAGGTTGGCCTGGGGGTGCATGGCCAGGTGCACGGTCCACAGCTCGCCCTCCGTCACGCTGGGGGCGAAGCAGGACAGCCGGTCCTCGCGCCCCCCGAAGAAGCGCCGGTGCGGGGCCGACTGCAGCGCCCAGCGCCCGTCCGACTGCGTGATGATGCTGAAGCCTTCGTCCCGGCCCGGCTGCTCCGCCTCGCAGCGCACCTTCCCGTCCTTGTCGGCGCCCAGGTACCGGCCCAGGTGGCTCTTGAGGAAGACGATGGAGCTGTCGGCTTCATCCTGCTCCAGCGTCCAGATCTGCTTGCGCTTGAGGCTGAGCGCCGAGGCGTTCACCTTGTAGCCGAAGCTCTCTGCCGTCAGGTACCGGCTCTCGCAGTTGATCAGCCCGAACTGGATCTTCAGCACCTGGTGGATCCCATTCGTTGGCATCTTCCGCCGAGGCGGGGCGGCCCCCGGGGGGCCGGCGGGGGCTCCCCGGCACTGCCGAGCCCGGGCGTCGCGGCGGGGCCGGACCGAGCGCCCGCGGCGGGGGCGGCTGCGCTGCCCCGGACCCACGGAGCGGGACGGGGCCTGGGGGGCTGCGACCCGCCTGGGTACCCTCAGGTGGGGTTAGAGACCGACCGGGTCACGGTGGGCACCGGGGACGCCCAGGCGAGGGGGCACCGCGGCAGCCCCCGGCCACGCCACCGTCCCTCGCCGCAGCCCCGTCCGGCTGTGGTGGAGCCGCGGGTGGAAAACTTGGGTGGGAACCCGATCCGGGCCGGCGTATCCGTTCCGATGCCGGCGGGTTAAGGTTACCGGTCCCTCTGATTCAGCAGCGGGTCACCTCCAGCCGCGCCGCCTCCCGGCCAGCCCCTAAGCGCCTTTTCCAATTAGCCAGGCATTTTGATTAGTGTAAACCTTTTATCCTGCTTTGGGGCCCTTGGCCTCCATCTGTCCTGTGGCCCCAAATCCCTTCTGCAGCTGTGGATCGGGGTCACGGACACCCCCAGCCCCCCCCTGGAGCCATCCCGGGGCGTGGAGTCCTTCGGGGCTGAGACCGCCTGGAACTCATGACAATGATGAGGGTCCAGCCCCATGATGGGGGCAGGAGGTGCAGGGACTGGGGGGGACAGAGGTGCAGGGGACAGGTCCCACTCTCACCCTGCAGGCACTGAACCCCAGCCCAACTGGGACCCCCCAAACGGGGCAGGTGCAGCCACAAAGACCTCCAGCCTCGGCCACGCTCCACCTGGGCCTGTCAGGGACGGGCTGTGCCACCGCCTGGGCCCCCCAAAGTGCTCGGACCCCCCGTGCTGGGCTCTGGCCACGTCCTGGTGATGCCGCCCTGGTTCCTGCCACCATCTCCCCGGCCCAGCAGCTCCGGTGTCAGCCCCGTGCCCGGTTATTGTTCCCACAAACAACCCCAGCTTTGGTTGCTCATGACTTTTTCATGCCGGGCTGGCTCTGCCCGAGCCGGGGGGTGCCGTGGCCCCCCGAGCTGTGACACCCGAGCCGCTGTAACTGACCCCCGAAACGGAGCCGGCTCAGCTTTCAGGCCCTGGCGGTGGGGGATAAGTGGGTCAGGGTCCCGGGGGGCTCTGGGGGGGCCGTGGGCAGCTGGGGGTGGTAACACGGCTCTCAGTGGGTGCCCGCTGGCACCTGCCTGGCCGAGCAGCCGGGAGCAGCATTTATACACCGCGGCCCCCCCTGGCCCCCCGGCAGAGTCAGGTTCCCTTCGGGGGGGCCCCCTGGGCGCTGCCCCACAGCCACAGCGTGTCCCTGCGTCCCCTCGGCCTGGGGACAGCCGGACCCCTCCCCACTGGGGGCTGCTGAGACCCAACACACTCGTGACAGGCCAGGGCATTGCAAGGAGCTGGGGTGGGTGACCCCTCCCCGGGTGGGTGACGCCCCTGGTTCCCATCTAACACTCTTACCAGGAGGGATATGGGGGTGCTGGGCGGCCCGGGGGGTCCCCAGCCCCCAGCCTTGATGGGGGGCTGGCAGAGGGGAGGTGGAGGGGGCTCAGCTGTGCCCCACGTGCCCAGGGGGATCAGGGCAGGGCTTTGGGGTGGGGGTCGCAGTGGGGGTCAGGAGGGGTATTGGAGTACTGGTGGTGGGACCCCTTCCTGGTTTCCATCCAACAGCCTTCCCGTGAGGGATTTGGGGGTGCTGACCTGCCCCCCTGGTGGGGGGCTGGCAGAGGGATGGAGGGGGCTCAGCCGTGCCCCACCAGCCCGGGGGTGTCAGGGCAGGGGTTCGGGGGTTCTGGAGTGGTATTGGAGTGCTGGGTGGTGGGACCCCACCCATCATCACTCCTCACGTGCACACTGGCAGCGCGGAAGGACGGACGGACGGATGGACGGACAGCGGGGCGGGGCGGGGGTAGTGCCTTCCTCCTCCTCCTCCTCCTCCTCCTCCTCCTCCTCCTC
>NW_016690214.1:534807-538040 GCF_001604755.1 Lepidothrix coronata | reverse complement strand
TGTGGGTGGGGGGTCCTGGTGCTGTGGGTGGGGGTGCAGGTGGGTGGGGGGTCCCAGTGCCAAGGCGGGGGTGCAGGTGCCGTGGGAAGGGGTGGCGTGTCCGGTGCCCGGGCGGGGGGGTCCCGGTGCCCGGGTGGGGTGCACGTGCTGCCCGGGGCGGGGGGCGCGGTCCCACCTTCGGGGTGCGGGGCCAGGCCCGGCCCGGCCAGGCCCGCGGGGCCCCGGCCGCCCCGGAGGCGCTGCCGGGGGGGTGCCCGGCGCTGCCCGGGGGTGCCCGAGCCGGGGGGTCCCGCCGGGATCGGGGGGTCCCGCCGGGGCCGGGGGTCGCCCCCCCCGCGGCCCCCCCCGCCCCATGCAGGTTCCGGGGTGCCGAGAGGGCGGGGCCAGCCCGGCAGCCGCCCCACGTGGCCTGGGCCGCGCCGACCAATGGAAGCGCGTGTTTCTGAAAGATCTCCATATATGGCGATGTTCTCGGCCGGGAGGGTGGGGCCGTCGCCCTCCGGGTATAAAAAGTCGGGGCTGGCAGCCGGGCGGTCTCACTCAGCCGGCGGCACCGGACCAGGCGGCACCGTCACCGCATCGCCCACAGCAGCGACCCCCGCGCAGCAGGTACCGCACGGCCCCGCACCGCGCCCGCGCCGCCCCTTCCCCCGCGTTCCTCGGGGGGTGCAGTGGGGGTTTTACGGCGCTCGGTCTCGCCCGGCCCCGCGGTGGGCTGCGGCCGTGTGGGGTGTCCCCCCCCCGCCCCCCCCGTTCCGCGCTGGGATGGTCTCGCCCGTGGGTCCGGGCAGGTGGGGGTGTGCGGGGGGGCGCGCCGCGATTGGTGCAGGCGGCGGGTGACGTCAGCGCGCGGGAGATTCAAACGGGCGATTCAAACGGGAGGGACCATCGGGGCGGGGGGGGCCGGGCATGGCCCGCAGCCAGCGGCTTCTCCCGGGGCCGCGGCGGCCGCTGACCCGGCCCTTTCCCTTCCCTCCCTCCCTCCCGGCGCAGCCTCCGCCATGGAAGAGGAAATCGCCGCCCTCGTCATCGACAACGGCTCCGGCATGTGCAAGGCCGGGTTCGCCGGGGACGACGCGCCCCGCGCCGTGTTCCCCTCGATCGTCGGTCGCCCCCGGCACCAGGTGAGGCGGGCGGGGGGCGCGGGGCGCGGGCCGGGCCGGGCCCGGGGCGGGGGCGGCGCTGACTCACCCGCTCGGCTCCGCAGGGCGTCATGGTGGGCATGGGGCAGAAGGACAGCTACGTCGGGGATGAGGCGCAGAGCAAGAGGGGCATCCTGACCCTCAAGTACCCCATCGAGCATGGCATCGTCACCAACTGGGACGATATGGAGAAGATCTGGCACCACACCTTCTACAACGAGCTGCGTGTGGCCCCCGAGGAGCACCCGGTGCTGCTCACAGAGGCTCCCCTGAACCCCAAGGCCAACAGAGAGAAGATGACGCAGGTACCGTGCCCCCCCCGCCCGCCGGCCCCCCTCACTCATCTTCACGAACCTCCTTCGTTACATCTGAAACCTGAATATTTTGTTCTTTTTTTTTTGTTTTGTTTCTCCCGACATTTTCAGGGTTCTGTTCTCCTGGCATTTCTCCCCTGACGCCTCAGGTTCTTTCATTTGTGTTTCTGCCTGCATCCTTTTTGGCTTTCCCTTCACACACCGGGTTGCTCTGCATGCCAAGCATGTGTGTTCTAACACTGAGTGCACACGCCCAGCTGGGGACCTGCTGCTAATTGACTTTTCCTCCTTCCAGATCATGTTTGAGACCTTCAACACCCCGGCCATGTACGTGGCCATTCAGGCCGTGCTGTCCCTCTACGCCTCTGGCCGCACCACAGGCATTGTAATGGACTCTGGGGACGGTGTGACCCACACCGTGCCCATCTACGAGGGCTACGCTCTGCCCCACGCCATCCTGCGTCTGGACCTGGCCGGCCGCGACCTCACCGACTACCTCATGAAGATCCTGACAGAGAGGGGCTACAGCTTCACCACCACGGCCGAGCGGGAGATCGTGCGGGACATCAAGGAGAAGCTCTGCTACGTGGCCCTGGACTTCGAGCAGGAGATGGCCACGGCCGCCTCCTCCTCCTCGCTGGAGAAGAGCTACGAGCTGCCCGATGGGCAGGTCATCACCATCGGCAACGAGAGGTTCCGGTGTCCAGAGGCCCTTTTCCAGCCTTCTTTCCTGGGTATGTGGGGGGCAGGGTCAGCTCCAGGTGGGGTGGGGTTGAGGGTGGAGGGGAGGGGTTGGGTTCAGGATGCGTCACCAAGAGGTCCTGAGTGGTACATACAAGGACCTGTCTGACACTAACAGTGTGGTGGGTGGGCACTGAGGGGTCCTGGGTTAGTAGTAACAAGCTGCTTTGTGGCAGAAAGGGGGCTGGGTGGCACTGACAAGGTGGTCGGTGGGCTCTTGGGCATCCTGGATGGCACTAACGAACCTGCCCCTCTCTCCTCCCCACCCAGGCATGGAATCCTGTGGCATCCACGAGACCACTTTCAACTCCATCATGAAGTGTGACGTGGACATCAGGAAGGACCTGTACGCCAACACGGTGCTGTCTGGAGGCACCACCATGTACCCCGGCATCGCCGACAGGATGCAGAAGGAGATCACGGCGCTGGCCCCCAGCACCATGAAGATCAAGGTGGGACGGGCTCCGGGGGGTGAGGGGTGAAGGGAAGGCTCTGGCTGTGCCCTGACCACTGTTCTCTCCTCTCCCGCAGATCATCGCCCCGCCGGAGCGCAAATATTCCGTGTGGATCGGCGGCTCCATCCTGGCGTCCCTCTCCACCTTCCAGCAGATGTGGATCAGCAAGCAGGAGTACGATGAGTCCGGCCCCTCCATCGTGCACCGTAAATGCTTCTAAACGGACTGCGGGCCCCGCTGCCACGCCCGGGAGCTGTGCCCAGGCATCCATACACCTCATGCCAGCCTCCTGCAACTGGAATAAGCCTTCTTCCAAAAGAAATCCTGCCCTTGGGAAGTCTGTACCTGATGTTAGACACGTGGATGGGCGCGCTGTCACTTGATTTGACCTTGTTGTAACCGAGTTAGCCGCTCCCCGAGCTCATACCCTGTACGGATCGGGCTCCCCGGGGCTCCCCGATCCCGGGATTTCTCCATCCCAGGGCCCCCCCACACTGACAGCGGCCCCGGGACCGCTCTGTACAGGGTATTTGGAGCCAGAGTTTGCCGTACATCCCGTGTGGAATATTCCAGGTTTCCTG
>NW_016690214.1:507523-530699 GCF_001604755.1 Lepidothrix coronata | reverse complement strand
TGGGGGGGTCAGCAGAGGGTGGGCACCCCCCGGGGGGTCAGCAGAGGGTGGGCACCCCCAGAGGGGTCAGCAGAGGATGGGCACCCCGTCGGCGGTCACCAGGCGGCCCGTGGTGGGGTCGTAGGTGCCCGCCAGGTAATAGAGGTCCTGGCGGTCCTGGTACCTCCGGCCCCGCGTGAGCTGCTCGTAGTGCTCCCGCCCCACCACCTGGCACTTGTGCGAGATGGTCTGCACGTCGTTCTCGTCCTCGTGGCACGACTGGTACAGCGCGTTCTGCGGGGACAAGGCACCGTCACGGCCACGGCCCGTGGCCACCTGGCGTGGCCACCTGAGGTGGCACATGGCTACCTGAGGTGGGACATGGCTATCTGGCATGGGACATGGCTAACTGGTAAGAGACGTGGCTACCTGGCATGGGACACAGCTGGAATGGTGCATGGCCGCATGACGTGGGACATGGCTACCTGATGTGGGATGTGGCCACCTGACATGGCACGTGGTACCTGGCATGACATGTGGCTACCTGACATGGTACATGGCTACCTGCGGTGGTCTGTGTCTACCTGGCCTGGTGTGTAGCTACATCACATGTCACGTGGCTACCTAGCACACTGTGGGGCTACCTGACACGACTCAGGGCTACCTTACCTGATGTGCAGCCACATGGCATGGTACATGGTTACTTGACATGGTACGTGGCTACCTGGCCTGGCACAGGGTTGCCTGACACGACGTGTGCCTACCTGGCACAGTGGGGGGCTGCCCGGCACGGCTCACGGCCACCTTAACACAGCGTGTGGCCACACGACACAGCACATGACCACTTGGCACGACGTGTGGCCACCTGACACCACAGCCCGGCAGAGCTGCCCCAGCCCCACCCTCACCTTGCCGTCGCTCTGGCGCTTGCCCAGCTTGGTCTCCTCGGGGTGGTAGAACCACTTGACCTTGACCACCATGTTGCTGGCCCAGGACTCCCACATGCTCTCGATGCGGCCGATGTAGGGCAGGTTGGGCCTCCCGGCCGACAGGAACACGGCGCAGTCGCCCACGCGCAGCGTCTCCTTGCCCCGCACGATGGCCTTGTAGAACAGCTTCCGCGCCTTGCCCTTCATGCCGCGCCGCTGGGGGGGACACGGGCTCAGGGGGGGCACAGGGACCCCCAAACCCGCCACCACGGGGCGGGGGGAGAGCAGCACCGAGGGCGGGTATGCCCACGGCACCCGGGCAGTGCCCTGTGCCTGAGGGACACAGCTGGTGTCACCAGTGCCCAGGGAAAGAACAGGCAATGTCACCAGTGCCCAGGGGACACAGGCAGTGTCACCAGCACCCCTGCATCTGTGTGGCACAGTTGGTGTCACCAGCACTGTGTGCTGGGCAACCACGTGCTGCAACTGCTGTCCCCAAATGTCACGAGCTCCTTTTGCTGGGCACCTGAGTGCCAGCACGGGCATCCACATGTCACAGCCGGTGTGCCCAGCACCCTGAGCGCCTGTCAGGCACCCCTGTGTCCCCGCACCCACATCCCCACACCCCAGGCACCTCGCTCTGTGCACCCCTGTGCCCTGACAGGCACCCCCACACCTCTGCTGTGCCTGCTCCTCCCCTCCCAAAGCGCACCCAGCAGTGAGTGCCCGTGGCTGTGCCGAGCTCTGGGTGCCCATGAAAGGGGGCAGGGTGGGTGCCCGCCTTACCTGTGTGGGGTTCCCCGACCACCTCCAGAGCTGGCGCGCGGGCAGGAAGGCGGAGATCTTTGGCCGGTTTTCCACCGAGGGCAGGCGCTGCCGCCGGGAGAACTCTTTGGCTTTGGCGAAGCTGAGGGCCTCCTTGCGCTTGAGCTTGGCCTTGGGGCCGGCGGCGGCCGCCTTGGACAGGAAGCAGCGCTGCGGCGCGGTGCCCTTGGGCCGTAGTGCGTCCGGCTGCGCCAGCAGCGCCGGCACCGGGTGCGACAGGCAGGTCTGGAGCAGCAGCGCCGAGTCCTCGTCCTCCGAGCTGTAGGAGGAATCCTCATTGTCCGAGGAGCAGAGGCTGGACGTGGAGATGGAGCCGGAGCTGGAGGAGGTGGAGGAGCCCGAGGAAGAGGAGGACACTGAGAGGCGCGTCATGAAGCGCGAGGGGACGTCGGCGCCCAGCCCCGCCGCGTCTTCGTCCTCGTCCATGTCCGAGTAGGAGCTGTGGCAGTCGCTGTCGCAGTTCAGGGAGAAGTCCCCGTGCCCCGAGTACTTGCGCAGCGCCAGCCCCACGGGCAGCGGATGCGTGGCCGTGCGGCCCCTCCGCTCCCGGCCACCCAGCCCGGCGTGTCCGTAGCTGTGGCTGCCCAGTGGCCGCTCCAGCCTGGCCCCGAAGTCCTTCTCGGCCAAGAGCAGCGCCTTGCACGTCTTGTTCTTGGGGGACGTCACCCCTTCGTGGTCCAGCTTGACCAGGAACTCGCCGCCCGCCGCCTTCCTGCGCCCGCTCCTGCCCACCTCCGCCTCCAGCCGCTCGGCCTTCTTGGAGCGCAGGAGCTTCTGTGCCGCGGGCAGCACCAGCCCGGCGCCGGCGCCGAAGGAGCCGTAGGAGCTGGCGATGCGGCTGAAGGAGTCGGCGCCGAAGGCGTTGCCGAAGACGGGGGCGGCGAGGTGGTGGTGGTGGTGGTGCAGTGGGAAGAGGGTCTCCTTGGCCCGCAGCTTCTTGGCGCTGCCGTTGACCTGGAAGAGGTTCTGGAGCACGGCCGAGCCCTTGTTCACCGCCTTCCGCTTGGTCTGTGCCATGGCTGCCCAGCTGAGCAGGGACCCCCCGCGCCGCCCGGCCGTGGCGTCGCTCAGTGCCGGCCCCCGGCCCCCCGACAGCCCCTCCATGGCTTTGCCTGCGGGAGAAGGGGGTCAGGGGAGCCAGAGGATGGATGGACGGAGGGAGCATCCCAACAGCCTTCCCCACATCCCAGCACCTCTTTCCTCATCGAGTACCTGTCCACCCATCCCAGTACTCCTTCCCTTTCCTGCATCTCAGCACTTTTCCCTGCATCTCAGTGCCTGTTCCCCACACCAAAACCCTTCCCCACACCCTCACATCCTTTCCTGTATACCAGCACCTTTCCCTGTATCCCAGCCCCCTTCTCCCCATCCCAACACCTCTCCTTGCATCCCACCCAGGCAAGTAGCCCATGGGTGCTCCTCGCCCCCCCATACCGCTTTTCTCCTTGCCAGATGCCTTCCTGCCGGAATTCCGGGAGGCCTGGGGGCCGTGATCCGGACACAGCGTGGGGGGCAGCGCTCCAGGGGTGCCCACGTCGCCGCACGCCCGCTTTGCCCGCCGGCAGGAGCTGGACACCAGCAGTGCTGGGGAGGGCTCGGTGCCTGTGGGGAGCAGGAGGGTCAGGGCTTCCTCGTGCCCCACACCCATCCCCCCTAATTCTGTGATCCCACCCCGGCCCCTCACACTGGATCTTGAAGTCGGGGGGCAGCAGGCGGATGTTGGACACGGCGATGTGTCCGGTGTCGCCGTCGTCGAACTCCACCAGCACGGCCTCGGCGTCCTCCTCCTCCTCATCGCTGGAGGAGCCTGCGGCACGGGAGGGCTGTTGGGATGGGCAGGGGGTCCCTGACACCCCCCACCCCACAGACTGTTCCCTGCCCAGCCTCACCTCGCACCACGTTCCCTGGGTACAGGCACCGGGATTTCTGGCTCCAGTAGGCGCAGACGCGGGTGCCGGGTGGGAGGCTGCGGCGCGACTGCGGCCGCACATCCAGGACCTGCAGGGAGCACCGTGCTGGGCTCTCCCCAGGGTGGGGACCCCCACCTTGACCACCCACCCTGACCCCCCAGAAGCCTCCACTCACCGCCTCCTGCAGCAGCTGCTCCTGTGAGTAGATGCGCTGCCGGTTCCCCCGCTCACCCTCGATGATGATGCTGTAGCTGGGGAGGGGGCACAGAGGGGGCTCAGCACCCACCTTGGTACCCCCCTGCAAGGCTGGGACACCCCCCAGGGCCGGGACCCCTCGGAGCCCCCACTCACATGTCCGGGGGCTGGATGGTGCGGACGCTGCCGGCGTAGAGCAGACTGTCCTCCTTGGGGATCAGGATGTGCAGCCCATCCCGCAGATCCTCCTTCTGGATGGTGCAGGCGTGGGGGACCTCCTCACGTGTCCCCCCCGCCAGGCAGCCCCCCAGCTCCTCCTCCTCCTCTGAGAAGCTGCTGTTGTCGTCGAAGTCGAAGTCATCCTCCACAGTGAAGCTCTCCAGCAGTTTGCTGACTGCCCGACCCTTGCACTGCAGGAGGGGGCAGGGGTGAGTAGGAGGCACGGGGAGGGGGGGGGGGGGGGGGGGGAACGACCGTGTCAGGGTTGGGGGAGGCCACCCAGGTCTCACCTGCTTGGTGGCCACTTTGCTCTTGACCTTGGCCAGTTTCTTGCCCTTGCTCAGGATGGTCTTGGCGCTCCGGGGGGAGAGGGCCAATGAGAGCGCCCCGTTCTTGCGCTGCAAGACAGGGGGTCAGGACTGGCTGATGGCCCCCCAGTGTGACCCCAGCCCCCCCCGGTGTGCCTCCCACCACCCCAGTCCCTGCAGTGGTGCCTCCCATCTCCACCAGCACCCACAGCCTGTGCAAAACCTGCACCCGCCCCTTGGCACTCCATGGTCCCACCAGTGCTCCCAGCACCCCCAACCATCACAGAACCCCCAGCCCCTGCTCCCAGCTCTGCACCCCATGGTCCCAGCGGTGCCCACCCCAACCACCCCAGCACCCCCAGCCCATCCAAACCCCACATCCCACCCTCTGCACCCCGTGGTCCCTGCAGCATCCCCCAACTACCCCAGTACCCCAGGCACCTGCACCGTCTCACTGGAAACCCCAATGACCCCAGTACCCTCAGTCCCTGCACGTCCTGGTCCCATTGGTGCCCCCCAGCCCATCCGAATCCCACACCCAGTCCCCCACTCACCCTGAGGGCTGCCTGCAGCCCCTTGCTCTTGCGGGTGCCCTTCTTGCCCCTCTCTCCCAGCCGAACCCCCTCGTCCCGTGGCCCCAGGAGCCGGGGGTCCGTGCCCCCAAAGAGGCTGCCGGGGGGTCCCGTGGGGCTGGGGCTGCCGGGGGCTGGGGGCCGCAGGCTCTCCTTGCTCTTGGCCTTCAGCTTCTTCTTGCTGCCCTCGGGGCAGCCCCCGGCCTTCCGCCGCCCCGGCACCTTCTCCAGCTTCCCGGCACCCCCCGGCTTCACCGGCCGCCGCTTGATCTTCACCTCCCCCTCGGGGCTGCCCAGGCGGCAGGGACCTGGGGGGGACAGGGGTCAGGGCACCCCACAGGGACCGGGGCACCCCAAGGAGGCACACCGATCAGGACACCCCAAGGACACAGGGGGACTGGGGCACTCCATGGGGGTCTGGGGACCAGGCACTGCACAGGGGCCACAGGGCTCAGGGCACCCCACAAAAGTGATGGGGTTTGAAATACTCCCCAGTTGCCCACCCAGCCCTGGCACATGTACTGCAGGGTCCTTGCCCCTGTGCCCCATGGCATTTCCAGGGTGATCCCATTACCTAGCAGCCCCTGCCTTTCCTTCTTCTTCTTGGCCTTCTCATTGGCCTCCATCTTCACCACGGAGGACGGGGAGGGCCCCAGCACAGCCACCGGCCCCGTGGGCAGGGACAGCCCCGGCTCCTCGTCCTCACTGTCCGTGTCCCCCTCGGGCTCGTCTGCAAGGGCAGGGGACAGCAGTGAGGGACCCCTGTGCACCCAGGGGTGGCCCCTGCACCCTCAGAGCAGGATGGGGTGAGCTGCGGTCACGTGTGATCCCCACTCCTGTCCTGAACCTTCTGCAGCCCCATGCTGGACTCTGAACCCCCATCCGCGTGCTGAATCCCGCACCCCAGACCCATGGTTGGACCCTGCATCCCCATCCTCATGCTGCACCCAGCACACCCAGCCCAGACTCTGAAGCCCTGTTCCCATGCCAGACCCCAACTCCAACCTCACACCCCAACCAGATCCCCACCCTGACCATGCACCCCATCCTAATCTTGCCCTGCTGTTCCCATCCCGGACCCCACACCCCCATCCCAACCCCACACCCCCATCCCTGTGCCCGTCTTGCCTCTGAAATGGGGGGGCTGCCGGGGGCCGGGGTCCTGCCCCTGGTACTTGGAGCCCTTGGAGCCCTTGGGTCGGTTCAGCTTCTTCTGGATGCGAGCGCTGGGGTTGGGATCCCTCCGGCGGAAGGGGCTGAGGCCGGGGGGCAGCCCCTTGCCCTTCACCTTCTGCTTCAGCTGCAACACCCCGTCAGCCACCACACAGGGCAGGGGACCCCGCTCTGCGGGGGCTCAGGGGGCATTTCAGGGGGGAGTAGGACCCCACAGATCCCATGGGACTCACCGGGGAGCCCTGGAGGCTGCCGAAGGTTCCACCTGACAGTTTGCTCCTCTTCTTCTGGGGCTCGGGGTCCCCCCTCAGCTCAGCACACAGCAGGGACAGGCTGGTCTTCACTGCCCTGGGGGGAGCACAGCGTGGGTACGGTGTCTGCAGATCCCCCAGAGGGGTCTTGCACCCCTGGAGTAATCCTGCACCCCCCAGCTTCATCCTGCATCCCCCAGAGGAATCCTGCACCCCATCCCAAATGGATCCTGTACCTCACCCTGGCTGGCTCCTGCACCACCCAGCTGCCATCTCACTGCTCTGCTCCCCACCCCAACCAACAGTTTGTGACACAGAACCTGGAAATTAATTTTTTTCTCCTTTCTATCTTAATTGTGGCCCCATTTAGCAACAATTTAACAAGGGGGGCCTGGGACCCCCCAACCCTCCCACACACCTTCCCAGTGCTCAGCTGAGCACACAGGATTTGTGGAGAACAACAACTATGGGAATGGGGAATGGGATGTGCCAGGCAGGAAAAGGGGGCTAGAAAGGGGGGGTCACCCCATGCCATGGGGCTTCATGGAATGCTGCTCCCACCCAGACCCTCCCACCTTCCATGGGAATGAGTGGATGAACCCTCCCAAACACGGCAGGGGATTGTGGTGAGATGGAGGCGGGTGCAATAGGGATGTAATGGGGGGGGCCCCCGAGCACACCAGGAGGGTCAGACCCCCCGGCCGAGGGGGTCCCGTGGCACCGGTCACTCACTTGACCTTGCGGCTCTCGGCCCTGCCCAGAGTGCTGGAGTGTTTCCTCTTCCTCGGCCGCCCCGGCCCGCGCCGCGCCGGGCTCCGGGAGCTCTCGTCACGCCTGGAAAACCGGGGGCACCGTGAGCAGAGCCCCCTCCCTGTCAGGCTGAGGACAGGCTCAAACTCATCACATGGATTAACTGCCAGCACTGCCCCAGCCTCAGGAAGGGGACGGAACAGGACGTACTCGTGGTCGTGGCGCCGCTGGAGCCTCACCAGCTCCCGCTGCTTCTCCTTGTAGCGGCGCTGGAGCTCGGCCAGGCGCATCCGCACCTCCACCTCCTGCGTGTTCAGCTGCTCCATGGCCGCCTTCAGCGGGCACACCTGGGGGGCCGGGGGGCGTTTGGAGGCTGCTGGCACCGCTGGCAGTGCCAACAGCCTTGGTCGGAGTGTTGAGACCGGGCACAACTCATCCCACCTCCCGCCCCCGCCGGGAGACACTCACGGCCTTGGTTTTGGGGGTCCAGGTGTACTTGCGGCGGGGGACGCGGGCGCGGGGCGGGGGCGAGGCGGGCAGGGGGCTGAGCGCGGGGGGGCTGCCCTCCCGCCCCACCGCCTCCACCAGCGACCAGGCGGCCGCCACCGTGGCCAGGTTCTGCAGGTTGAAGGCCAGCAGCTCCTCATCCTCACCTGTGGGGACGGGACAGGGTCAGCAAGGAAGGACATCCCAGACTCCACGCTGGGAGCAGACCTTTGGCTGTGGTCGGGAGGGACATAACGTGCCCCATCTGGTCACCCCATCTGTAGGGAGTGGGATGCCATGGCCACCCCTCTGCCCCATCTGGTCACCCCATCTGTGGGGAGCGGGACCCCACAGCCAACCCCTCACCCCACGGTGTTCCCATTCCACACTCAGTAGGGGATCCCCCCCGCCACACTCCCACACACCCACAGGAATGAGGACATGCCAGGACAGTGAGCGGCCATCCCTGCTGGGGCCCCTGGGATTCCCTGGGGAAGCCGAGCGGGGAGGGAATCCCAGCGCCTGCCTGGAGCCAGCGCTGGAGCAGAGCCCCGGCTTCGAGTGGGGCATGGCATGGCAGCATGGCATGGAATGCAGCCTGCATGGCATGGAATGCAGCCTGCCATGCCCATGGAACAGGGTGTACTGGAGACACTGGGGTGTGCCAGGGGCTGCCGGGGGTACTGGGGTGCACCAGGGGGCACCGGGGACACGTGGAGGCTCTGGGGTGTACCAGAGACAACTGAGGTCACCAGGGAGTATCAGGGGTCACCGGGGATGCCAGTGAGTACCAGCAGGCACCGGGGGCACTGAGAGGTGATGGGGGCACCGGAGGTCACTCACCTTCCCTGGCCAGGTCGCAGCGGCGCCGGCGCAGCTCCAGGTCGGCGAGTTCGCTGAGCAGGGCGATGCCGGGGATCCCTGAGGGGTGGGGGGCGGGCGAAGGGGGTGCAGGGGGAGGCTCCTCAGGCTCGTCCAGTGCTGGCAGCTCCCCCAGGTCAATGCCAGCGGCGATCAGAGCCTCCAGCCCACCCGGGCAGCCCTGGTGCCTGACGGGGACATCACCATCCTCCTCCTCATCGCAGCTGCCCTCCGGCTCCAAGCCATCGCTGTCGCCTTCCTCCTCTTCCTCCTCCTCCTCTTCTTCCTCCTCCTCCTCCTCCTCCTCTTCTTCCTCCTCCTCCTCTTCTTCCTCCTCCTCCTCTGCAGTGGGGGGCAGCGGGGAGCCCCCCACCCCGGGCACAGGGTGCTGCTGCTCCGGCTGCTCCGGTGCTCCCTGAGCCGCCTCCCGGTGCCCCCCGAAGGGCTCCTCGGTGCCCCCCGCAGCCGGCGCCGCCCCCCGCTCCCCGCAGAGGGGGCCCGGGGGGAGCAGCAGGTGGTGTCGGTGCAGCAGCACCCCAGGACCCTCGGCCGGGGGGTCCCGGGGAGGGCCCGGCTCCCGCAGCGCCTCGGTGGTGGGGCTGAAGGTCCGGGACTGCTCGGGCTCGGCGGGGGGGGACCCGGCGTGCACGGGGTCGGGGTCCGCTGGCTCGGCCGAGTGCGCCGCGGGGTAGCCCATGGTGGCGGCGGGGTAGCCATACCCGGGGGGCAGGTCTGCGGGGAGGGGGTGATGATCAGCGGGGACCCCCCGGTGCCCCCCAACTGCCCTCCTCTTCCTCGATGCCACGGACTCACCTGGCTCCAGGGGTTTGGGGTAGCGGCGCGGGGGCTGCCCCTCACCCCGCGCGTCCTCGCCCTCGCTGCCCTTGCTGGGGGTGGGCAGGGGGCTGGCAGCCGGCGAGCGGGGGGCCACGGCCGGGCTGGCGGCGGGGCAGGCGGGTAAAGTGCAGGGGGCCGTGGGCAGGGTCACCGGGCACTTGGCCTGGTGCCGCAGGGCCGGCGAGTGGCAGCAGGGGGAGAGCTTGGGGGGCGCGGGGGCCGCCGAGGTCAGGCCCTTGGCTGGGGGGTTTAAGGCAACTGCTTTGTGGGAGGGTTTGAGGGGCTTCTCAGGACCCCCCTCCTCCAGCTCCAGGGGCTGCTCCTCCGGCTTCCGCTGTGGGAGACAACGAGGTGACATGGGTTAGCCCCTGCCCCACAGCCTGGTCCCTGCCCCACAGCCTGCCATCCTACAGCCCAGCCCTGCATCCCACAGCCTCATCCAGCCCCACACAGCCCAGATCAATGGCCCAGACTCCTGCCTCACCACCCAGCCCAGCACCCTATAACCCCACCCCCCATCCGAGTCCCACATCTCTGCCCAGCCCCTGCTCCTCTGCCTGTTCCCAGCCTCCCAGCGCTGCCCCACATCTCCCATCCCAACCTCCACATCCAGCCCCACATCCCCACCCTCCACCCCAACCTCCATCCTGACTCACATCCTCCAGCCAGCCCCACATCCCATTCCACCCCCAGCCCCCCAACATCCCCCAGCCCCCTGGCACCTGGCCGTGTGCCTGGCGCTGGATCTCGAGGGCCTGGGCTGCCCGTTGCTGCTGCTGCTGCTGCTGCTGGAGGGCGTAGAGCTCCTGCTGCCGCAGGAACTGCGACCGTGGGTACACAGGCAGCTGCCCCGTGTGCTGCAGGTGGGCACTGGGACCCCGGCCCGGGTACATGGGGGGCCACAGCGATGCCTGGTCCATCACGTCGGCTGCAGAGGGTAGGGAGTCAATTGGGGAGCCACTTCGGGGTCACCCCACAGACCACAGTGGTGCCGAACCTGAGCCCTGCAACCCTGGCAGCACCTGAAGGGACCTGCATCTCCCGCCCCTAGACTCCCAAAGGTACCTGAAAGGACCCCAACACGCTCCCCTGTTCCACCAAAAGCACCCTGCAGCCACAACAGTACCCACAGAAAACTCACTACCGACCCACAAACCCCCAGAAGTAACTCCAGTGATCCCCATCTCCCACCCTACACCCCCAAGGACCCCATCTCCTCTCCCACAGCCCCACTCAGCACCCAGGATTCCCCTCCCCAGCACAAAGTGGGGGTCCCAGCCTTACCCAGCGTGTGGGGGGTGCCGTGGGCGGGGGGTTCCGTGGGGAGGATGACGAGCTGGGCGGGGGGGTCCTGGGCGAGGGGGAACACGGGCTGCATGGCACTGGGCATGGAGGTGGGGAAGGCGGGGGGCAGGTTCTGGTGCAGTGCCGGGTGCCCGATGCCTGCAGGGATGGAGGAGGGGTCTGTCAGCACCCCACTGTGGGGGGTCAGCACCCACCCAGCCCCCCCAGAGCCCCCCCACTGACCGTAGGAGTGCCCCCCCATCCAGATGGAGGGGCTGCGGGTGCGGGGCAGCCAGTGCGTGTGCGCAGGGTGGGCGTGGGCGGCGGGGTCCCCCCCCAGCTGCCCCGCCGGCAGTGACGAGCCCCCCGCCATCATCAGGTGTGGGGTCAGCTCCCCGGGACACCCCCCCGACGGGTGCATCCGGGCAAACTCCACCAGGTCCTTGCTGTCCCTGCGGGAAGAGGGGGATACACACAGTGTGGGGGCAGCACTGGCATCACCCTCCCCTGCACCCCCAAGGACCCCCGTCTCCCACCCCTGCACCCTCAGCAGCACCCACAGGAACCCCATCACTCTCCCCTGCACCCCGAAAAGGGACCCATCTCCCACATCTGCATGACCACCAACACCCACATGGACCACCAGGTCCCACCATGTACCCCCAAAAGCACAGGAACCCCATCACCCTGCCCCGTACCCCCAAAAACACCCAAAGGGACCCCCTCTTCCAACCCCACATTCCCAAGAGGAAGTCCAGGGTCTCCCATGTCCCTCCCTGCACCCCAGGGACCCCCATCTTCCCCCTGCCCCCAGCAGCCCCCCCAGTCCCCCCTCACTCACTGGAGCAGGATGTCCCTCCCGGGCAGCCCCAGGCGCTCCTCGCACAGCCGGCCCCGCTCCTCCTCAGCCTCCAGTTCCATCAGGTGCACGGGGCGTGCGGTGCCCGCTGCCACGGGGACACCACAGTGACATCAGTGTGGCACCACCAGCCCCCTGCCACCCCCGGCCCCCTCCCCAGCCCTTACCTTTGACTCCGGCCGCCGCCCGCTGCCGCCCGGTGCCCCCGGTGCCGCCGTTGCCGTAGGGCTCGTGGCGGCCCAGCGTGTCCTTCTGCCGTGCCACGGCCACGGCGATGCCCACGGGCGGCTGCCGCACCTCGCCCTCGGTGCCGCCAGGGCCCAGCGCCTCGTGCTCCCGGCCGCGGGCACAGTCAGGTCGCTCCAGCTCCAGCTGCCCCTTCCCCGATGGGAATTTGGCGTCCTGGTGGGCGCAGCTGCCCTTGGTGCCCGCCAGCCCCACAAAGGGGGGGCCCTTCTGCCCCCCCAGCAGGGCCCCGTTGCTGTATTTGAGCAGGTTCTTCATGGCCGAGACCTCGTCGGGGGCGTTGGGCACCTCCTGCGCCCGCACCAGCCCCGTACCGAAGGGGTCCAGGTAGGGTCCCCCCTTCCGCTCCTCCGTCACGGCCAAGGGGGGTCCCTGGCCCTGCACCCCCCAGGGGGGCAGGGGGTGCCCGCTGTAGCCCAGGGCACCCAGCTCCAGGGGCTTGCGCTTGCCCTCGGCCGCCTCCGCCTCGGGGTGCTGCTGGTGCCGGATCCGAGCCACCTTCTGGGCCGGGGGGTCCTTGGGGGGGCCCTTCTCTAAAGTGCAGCAGGAGGGGCCGACGCGGACGCCCAGGGGGTCGGGGCGGGGGGCACGGGAGCAGTCGGGGGCTGGTGGCACCTCAAAGTAGCTCTTCTCCAGCCCCCCCTTGGGTGCCGGGCACCGGCTGGAGAAGGGGGGTCCCTCAGCTGCGCCGCCCCCCAGGTACTCCAGCCCCTTCAGTCGGGTGCCAGGAGCCCCCCAGTCCAGCCGCCGCTCTGCTGACCCCTCGGCCTTCAGCGGGTGGTGGAAGGGGGCACCGTAGGGCTCGGTGCCCGCCTCGGTGTGCCGCTCCTTGCCGTCCCCACGCTCCATCCCGCCAGATTCCACCTGGAACGAGCGGCTCTTGTCCGCCGGGGGTCCCACCGAGGGCACCAGCGTGGCCCCGCTCAGCTTCAGCTCGCGGGTGGGGGGCTCGGGCAGCGGGCACAGCACCTCGGGGCCGGCGTGGAGCGGGAGACAGGGGAAGGAGCCGGCGGCGGGCACGGCGTAGGACACGGCGTGGTGCAGCATCTGCCGCCGCTCCACGGCCTCGCCGTAGGGCTGTGGTGCCTCGGGGACCCCCGGCTCCCGCTCCTTGGGGGCGCAGCGGGTGGCGCGGGGCAGGGCATTCCCGGCACAGCTGGGCAGCGCCGCGCGGGTGCCGTCACCGTCCAGCCCCTTGGCACCCAGCAGGCACGAGGCCAAGGGCTTGGGGCGCCCATCGCCGGAGCCCCGCGGCGGCACCCCCTCCTTGCAGTGCCCCTCGGGCGGCACAGGCAGCACCGCCTTGTGCCGCTCCTTGGGGTCCTCCTCGGGCAGCCGTTCCTTGGGGTCCCCCTTGCCCCCCTTCTCCTTGCCCACCAGGAAGCGCTCGTAGTCCTTGGGGGTCTTGGGCAGGGGGCCGGTGTCCCGCTCCCGGCTGCAGGAGCTGGCGGGGGGCCCGGGGGCGGCACGGGTGATGCCAGGGAAGCCGTGGCTGGCAGGGAGCAGGGGGGGCTGCGCCGGAAGGTTCCGCAGGTAGAAGTTATCTGGAGGGGAGGGTAACGCATGAGACCCCCACGGACCCCCCACCCAACCGCTGGTCGTGCCAATGAGAGGAGGAGTGGGATGAAGGGACAGATGCCCACCACCCCACCCGCTGCCCAAGCACTGGGCATCTGCTCTGGCACCAGCCCCCCACTCCGACACCAGCAGTGGGACAGGCACTGAGCCCCCTAACCCTGCCCAGCTGGGGACACGCACTCTCACAG
Organism: Lepidothrix coronata; assembly: GCF_001604755.1. Classification (NCBI taxonomy): domain Eukaryota; kingdom Metazoa; phylum Chordata; class Aves; order Passeriformes; family Pipridae; genus Lepidothrix; species Lepidothrix coronata. The sequence continues at coordinate 517,249 of NW_016690214.1, read as the reverse complement.
GGGACCCTGGTACCCTGGCGGCCCCGGTACCTGCCTTTCTGGCTCTCGTAGAAGCGGTGCTGGCCGTAGAGCACGTTGCCGTTGCCGTGGTGGTCCAGGTGGCCCATGGGCAGGAAGGTGGAGGCCAAGCTCCCAGAGAAGCGGGGGTACCCCGGGGCTGGGGGCACAGGGTCATGGGGGCTGGGGTGGCACATCACCCAGCACCCCAACCCACAGCGCTCTGGCTGGGAACGCCCTGCAGAGCCCGTGATCCCCTCCATGCTGGGACCCCCCACGCCCTCCGGGAGCCACCGGGGAGGGGGCTGAGGCCCCCCCAGCCTCGTGTCAGCAGTGGCCGTGCTTGGCTCGGCTCGGCACGGCCCGGGCGGGCTGTCCGTCAGCCGCGTGCGCTGCCCGTCCCCGTCCCCCCGTGCCCCCCCGAACGCCGGGAGCCAGCTGGCAGCCGGTCAAACTACCAGCCGGGCCGGCTGCCAGGGCCCCGCGCCAGCACCGCCGCCCCGCTCCCGCTCCTCCGGCGGGATGGGGACGCCAGCAGGACGGGGGGGGCAAGGGGAGTCAGTTGAACCAGGGCTGCCCTGGGGGTCCCCACGCTGTCACCTGCCCCGTCATCACCAGTGACACAAGCTGGCCCGGCCTCAGCCCAGCTCCCAGGCTGGGGGTCTGCAGCCTTGCATGAGCCTCTCCAGACACCCCAAACCCCAACTGTGGGGGCTGAGCCTGGTTCCCGTGGATGCCCAGGGGGTATTTGGGGCACAGTGCTGCTTGTACCCACATCATCACCCTGAAGCAGTTGTCCAGGGGGCCTGGATCCCATCCACACAGGCACCGGTGGGACATGGCCCACTGGTACTGGGCAGAGCCCCGGCCACATCTTCACCACCCACAGGGACTCCCTGACCCACCCACGTCCCGGTGCCCACTCACCTTCGTGGGAGTGGGAGAACCAGATCTGGGAGGTGCCGGAGTGGGGCCCGCAGAAGGCTGGCTCTGGGGGGGAGGCGGCGGGGCCGGCAGGGTGGCTGGGCCCCCCCGAGCCCAGGCTGCTGCTCAGGAAGCCCCCCATGAAGGAGGATGGGGGGGCGCTCCCCATCAGGCTGCTGCCGGCTGTGGGGAGAGGACACAGTCAGGGGGGCCGAGGACACATCTGGGGGGGTTGAGGATGCAGCTGGGGGGCTGCACAGGCCCTGCTCACACACATGACCCGCCGTGCCCCCTCCTGCACACACGTGTGCATACGGTTCCCAGGGGGCTGTGCAGCCCACTCGGCACTGGTGCATCCCCTGTGCACACACAGCCCTCCTGAGCACGCGTGTCCCTCGTGTCGTTGTGTCCCTCGTGCACACGCAGTCCAGGAGCACACACGTCCCTCACATGATCACCTCCCTCGTGCTCACACGTCCCTCGTGCACGGATGGCCCTTGAGCACCCACCACATCCCTTGTGCACACGTGGCCTGTGAGCCACATGTCCCTCGTGATCATGTCCCTCGTGACCACAGCCCTTGTGCCATCACATCCCTCGTGCACACACATCCCCCGTGAGCACACGTGGTCCTTGTGCGATCGCAGCCCTCGTGCCCCTCACGTCCCCCAGCCCCACACTGCACCAGGGCGTGTGAGAGGTAGCAGAGCCGTGTAAGGGGCACTGGTGCCCTGCCCTGTGCGTGCCCTGAGAGCACACACGTGTGCTGGCACACAGGAGGCTTTGCACATGTGTGTGGCTCCCCACGCAGCTGCTCCCAGTGCTGGGACAATCCCAAGGTCCAGGGGCCCAAGGCTGTGCCACGCAATGTGTGTACACATGTAAGTGTGTACGTATGTCTGTACACATGTATGGGCACACACGTGTGCAAGGAGGGGCAGGGGCAGCTCCCATCCTGACCCCACCACCTCCCCCACAGCCTGGGGGGGCCCCCAGCACCCCTGGGGAGGCCCATGGCCAGCGCTCCCCATCCCGCCCCCCATCCTGCTCCCATCCCAGCCAAACCGTGAGATCATGGTGGAAACTTTGGAGCTGGTGGCCAGCGGCCGGGCGGGGGGAGCCGGGATGGGGGGAGCCAGGATAGGGGAAATGGGGATGGGGGAGCAGCTGCCCCTCACTGCACGGCCCTGGTCCCCATGACCCTGTGTGCCGGCGTGGCCATGGCACGGCTCGGCACAGCTCGGCACGGCTCGGCGCGCGTGGCGTGGCGCGGAGCGCGGGCTGGCCGCCCGCCCGGCCGGGGCAGGAAGCGATGCTTTGCTCTCTAAGCCAGCCCACGCTCCCCGGCTAATCCCGCCGGGATGCCTCTGGGATGAGTGTCGGGATGTGGTTTCAGGCAGCTTCGCTCCTTCCTCCGCGGAGAGGCCGAGCTGGGCAGGACCGCGTGGGCCGGGGGCACGGCCGCAGCCCTGGGAACCGGACACGCACCAGGATGGGTGGGCACATCCCACTGTGCCAATGCATCCCGGGAGATCCCTGCCCGGTGCTGCCTGCAGCCAGCCCACCTCTGCACCCCAGCTGTGCCGGGGGACCCCGTGCAGGCGTGGAGCCGGCAGCGTGCTGGGCGGCTGTGCCGGGCGGGAAGCCGAGGTTTCCAGAACAAGACTTTTCTGGAAGCCGTGGAAAGGGTTGGAAGAAAATAACCCCCCACCCCGCCCCAAAGGCGGTGGGGCTGGGATGTCCCGGGGGGGCCATGGGGCCGCCGCTCCCCCCCGCCCACCCGCTGACTCACGGGTCCCCCGGTGCGCTCGGCCAGCACTGCCATTCCCACATTCCCACCCGCCTCGCACGCCTGCTCACCACGGCCCCTGGCACACTTGTGCTCTGCCACGGCTCACCACAAAGCATGGGTAGGGAGAAGCCCCCATCCTGCCCCCTCCAGCCATGCTGACAGCGAGGACAGGGACAGGTCCTCGAGAACGTGCACAACTCGTGTCACCGATGAGCCCACAGTGTCAGAGCAGCCCTGTGCCACAGGTTCCTGAGACCATGCACAACTCACGTCAACGATGAGCCACCAGTGTTGGAGGAGCCCCGTGCCAGGACGGGCACAGCAGCGCAGGGCTGGCTGCCAGCAGGGGACAGATGGGCTGCGGGGTCCCACCCTGGCCCCCCCTGCTGCCCCCCGGCAGCGTCACCCTGGGAACTCCCTGGCCGGGCTCCCTGAGGCCAGTGCCGTGACTCAGCCCCGCCGGCATCGCTCCCGGCTCCAGCACGAAACCTCCCTTGGCCCCAAATCCACAGAGAGTCACACGTGTGACAAGTGTGCCAGGTCTCAGCACGGCTGCAACAACAGTGCCGGGGGGTTGCGGGTGCAGGCAGGTCACTGGGGGGACCCGTGGGGGGCAACAAGAGGTGCTCCCCTCCCTACAGCTGCTCCTCGCCCCCGCTCCAAGTGTGGCGCAGATGGGAATTTTCCGGGAAGGCAGAAAGTTTCAGGGCCGGGGTGTGTGGGAGGGGCTGTGGCCCCGGGGGGGTTGACCCTATGGCTGCTCTGGGGTCCCCAAGGTGGTGACAGCCCCCGGGTCCCCGCGGCGGTGGCAGGGGGGACGTGCAGAGGGTTGGGTTTCTCCCTCAGCTATTTCAGGGCTGGAACATTCCTAACGGAGCCAGGGCCACGGGCGGAGGGCTGGGAGCTGGCAGGGACCCTCACGCCGCAGCCTGGCACCCTGGGGTTCCCCGAGCCAGGTAGGGGGTGGGGTGCAGCCCCCAGCTCCCCCCCCCTCGGAGTTCACAACCCACACAACCCCTTTAAAAATCTGGCAAACAGGGAATAAACAGGCTCTGGCTCCCCCGGTGCTGTAATTCCAGCTGAATCCATATTGTTACGGCACTAAACGAACGCCGTGATGGTGAAACGCTGCCGGAACGTGCCCGAAGGAGCCAGGGGGGCAATCCCAGCGTTATCTGATGGGTTATCTGCTCCAGAGGGCTACAGGTAGCTGTCCTGGCTGGAGCTGCTGCGCACTCTGCGCTTGCACACTCACCAGGGCTGCGTGTGCACGGCGATCACAAGGGTGGTGCACACTCCTGGCACGGCTGGCACACACCACTGGCACGGCTGGCACACACATGTGCTCAGTGCACGCTGCCTGCACAGACTATTTGCACACCCACCGCACAACCTGACACACACATTCTGTGCAAAACCATTTCTGGAGCACTGGGAAGCCAGGGAGGGTCCAGCCCTGGCTGGACACGCAGACAGCAAGTATGTGGACTACACCCCTGGGGAAACCCCCAAAAGGTGGGGACCATGGTGACCCCGTGTCACTGAATGTCACAAGTGCAGGGTCCCAGGAGGGAGTGACCCCAAGGGGCTACCAGGACTCATGCCCCCCTGCTCCCTCCAGGAGGGACCCCAGCACCCAGCGGGGTCAGACCCTGCCCTGGGGTGATGCTGTGAGGCAGGTGAGGTGCAGGCAGGGCCAAGGGAGTTCTAGGAATTCTCAGATTCTCCGTGGAGCCCACCCCCACCCCCCGTGTCCCCTGAGCAGCAACAAGGGCTGGCAGCAGCTGCCCGTCCCCCCAGGGCCCGGCACGTGGTAGCGTCTCCGCGTGGATGCAGCTCATGACTAAGGAACAGTGGAACCACTCGGGAATGATTCTGCAAGACCCAGGGTGATCCGGTGGGATCTGGGGACCTGCACATCCTGCTGGCCACGCATGTGGCCCCCTGCCCCTCGTGGCTGCCGAGGAGCAGCCCAGTTAATGGTCAAATCTGGTTTAACTTTGACACTCACTTTGGAAATGCGGCGGCATGGCCGGGCTGGCTCAGGGGGTCGAGGGGAGCGGCGAGCCCCTGCAGCAGAGCTATACCAGAGCTGTGCCAGAGCTGTACCAGAGCCGCACCAGAGCTGTGCCAGAGCCGTACCTCAGCCTCCAGCCCCTCATGAGACCTGTCTCCAGGGAAGCAGCGATGCGGAGCGGCTGCAGTGCTGGCACCTGGCCCTGTGTCACCACCCGGCCAGAGGCACTGTCCCCACCACCACCTCCCCACGGATCCCCCCCAAAGCCACGTCAGGGAACCGCACAGCACCCGGTCTGCAGCGTAATCCAGGGAGGGGACAGGTGTGGGAGCACATCCAGCCACCGACTCACGGCCCCGGGATGCACACCGGGATGCAAACCCCGCACCGGGATGTGCACTGGGACCTGCACTGTCATGGCCAGGCTGCATGCCAGCACCAGGCTGCACACTGGCACCGGGATGCACACCGGCACTGCTGAGGCCAGGCTACAGGCCAGCACCGAGATGCACACCGGCACCCCCGGGGTCAAGCCGCCCGCCGGCACGGCCGCGCTGCTCCCAGCAAACCCGGCGCCGCCGTTCCCCAAGGCCGTGTGCCGAGGGCTCGGCCACAGTGACGATCAGCCCGGCGCAGTCACAACTCCCCACTAGTCCAGAAAAACATCCGAAGGACAAAAATCACATCCAGGCCCCAGCGCGGCTCAGCCAGAGTTTCCCACCCCTTGGTTGTGGCAGAGGCACTGGGACCCCCGGCCCTGCTCGGCACAGGGTGTGTCGGGGTGGTGGGACCCACCGCAATCGGGGTGTGGGGGCTGCACCCGGTCTGGGTGGGCTCAGGCAGCTCTGGGGGTCCCTGATCTCCCAGCACCAGGCAGTGCCACAGCCCCCCAGCCCCCTGCCATCATCCACCCAGTGCCGGTGCCAAACCTGACGCCGGCCGGAGCGTTCAGTTCCAGCAACGCGCGGCCCTGAGTTACGGCTTTAATAAAATCAAGGAAAACACTTTTATCTCCCATTCCCAGGGAGGCCGCTGGCCCCAGCAAAGGCTCCTGGGAGGTGTAGTCCGGCCCCACGCCGGGAGCCATTTGGGGGAGTGCGGCCGGAGCCCCCCAGTCTCGCCGTGCCCCTCGGGTGCCGCGTGCCGCGCCGGCATCGCCACGCCACGGCCAACCGCGGGCTGGCTCCGTGCACTGGGTGGGGTAATTATCAATCATCGGCGTTAATTACCACGCCACGCTGCCACGGCTGCCGGCACCGTGGCTGGGCCATGCTGGGGGGACGCGGGGTGCTGGGGACAGGGACCCCCCTCCCGCCGGCACTGCGCCGGCCACTAAATTATCCGGTTTATCCGCCCCAGCGGCGTTCCAGCCGTGTGGAGCTGCGGAGCGCAGCTCGCTGGGAAGCGCTCCGGCTGCGCCGGCCCTGCCAAAGCCGGAATATTTTTAGCTCGTTCTGTTGTTGGGTTTGGCTTCTCTGTTTTTTTTTTTTCGGCGCGTTTCTGCCGGGGTATTTTTAGCCAGATCCATGTTATTTTAACAACCTCCGGTGCGTTCGGGCTCCCATGTGTCGCCCAGGCCCCGGTGGGTGTGAGGGTCCAGCACGGGGACACCGCCACGCCGGGAAGCCGGAGGGAAGCCGGAGAGAAGCCAGCAGCACCCAGCGCTGGCGTCCCCCCGGGATCCCCCGTACGGCCACTGTGAGCCGGAGAGCAGTCGAGCCCCCATCCCAACCCCCCACCCTGGGGACAGGCTCCAAGCCCCCACCACGCCCCACGGTCCCCAAAAGCAGGGGGAAGCCAGGGTGGCCCCCTCAGCCCGGCGGTGGTCCCGGCAGTGAGGCCGCCGGCACAAAGCGAAACCGCCCCGGCCGCGGGCCCGATCCAGCACTACCTCCCCGGCACCCCCCGGTGCCCCCCGGTTTCTGCCTTCTTCCAGGAGCCCCCGCTGCTGCCACCCCCCCCCCCCCCCCCCCCCCCCCCCCCCCCGCGCCGGCCCGGCCGTGCCCCCCGCCCTAATCCACGCACTAATTGTAATCCCATTAAAGCAGATATAATTTTATTAGTATTCACAGCTCATCAAGGCGGCGACAATAACCGGCGCTGCCGCCGTGCCGTGGCCAGACAACCGCCCGCGCCGGCGGGAAGCAGGGGGCCCCGGTGCTGCACCGCGCCGAGCCAGCAACCCTGCACCCGCTCCAGCCCTGCTCCCGCTCCAGCTCCATCCCGGAGCTCAGCGGTGGCAGCAGGGGCCCCGCTGGCTGCACACTCAAAGCCCTCCATGCAGTGAACCCCAGTTTAGGTGCAGTGCACCCCAGTTCAGCCCTGCCCGGCTGCAGCCGAGCACATGCCGCAGACAAAGCCACGGGGGCAGCTGGCCGTGGCCGCCGGATGCGGTGACCCCTCGGCAGTGCCGGTTGCCCGTGCGGGGCTCAGCCGTGTGCCGCGCTTTGTCCGGCCCCGGCGGCAAACACGCGCCACGAACCCCTTCGCACCCTGACACTTCGGTGCCCAACATCAAGCCAGGGCTCGGTGACCTTCCACCGCCGCCCCACGGCCCCGCACATAACGGCCTCCTCGTTCCCCCGAGCGCGCCCGTTTGTCCAGGCACTGGGATCTCGCCAGAGCGGCCCAGGGGCCACGCTCCTCCCGTGCCGGCGGAGCAGCGGGGTGGGGGAACATCCCCCGTGTCCCCGTGTGTGTGTGTGAGTCCTCACCCCAAACCACCAGGCGCAGTGACAGCGGGATCGGCACAAAGGGAGGCCGAGCTCCCGGTGCCGTGCCGAGCCCCCCACACCCCTCCCGGCCCCTCGCGCCGCGGCCGCATCGCGCCCTCTGACCTGTGTGCGTGGCCATGGAGATGGGCGCCGGAAAGTACTTGGTGGGCTGGAAGTGTCCGGGGGGCTGCACGGCCCCGTGTGCCGACCCCGCCACGCGCCCGGAGCCGTGCCGGTGGCCCAGGCTGCCCCGCTCCGACAGCAGCCGCGGCGGGGGCGCGAAGTCACGGCCGTCCATGCCGGGGGCACCCACCCGCGGGGGGCTCGGCGGGACCCCGACACGGCTGGTGGGCGATGCTCAGCGCCGCGCCGGGCTGGCTCGGCGGGCGTCCTGCCGCGCTCCGCACCGGGGCTGTCGGCTCATCCTCCGCTCCTGGCACGGGGGAGAGAAAGGAGAGAGTGAGAGCACGGCCAGGCTGGGGGTACGGCCCTCCCCACAGCCCCAAACCCGCTCGCCCAGCACCCTACTCCCAGTTTGCCCAGTGCACAGCTCCCTCTCTCTCCGTCTCGCAGGGCCGCGGTTTCCCCGGCACTGCCGGTGCACGGTCCCCGTTTCCCCGCCATCCCCAGAGCACGGCTCCCCTTTCCCCGGTACCCCCGGTTTGCAGCCCCCAGCTTTCCCAGCACCCCCAGTTCGTGGTGCCCAGTTTCCTGAAGGCACAGCCCCCCCCCCGTGTTCCGGGTGCTCCCGGAGCGCAGCCCCCCCCTCCTTTATCCGGTGTCCCCGGTTCTCGACCCCAATCCCCCGGAGCCCGGGCACGGCCACCCCCAGCTCGGGGCCCGGTTCCCGCTGCTCCGGCCCTTCCTCCCCGCTGCCGAGCTCCAGTTTCCCGGCGCTCCGTTCTTCTATCTCCCCCGGCTCACCGACCGTATCTCCCCGAGGCTCGGCCCCCGCTCGCCCTCGGCTCCCCCGGTTCCCGTTGTGTCCCCGGTGCTCGGCGCCTCCCTCGCTGCGCTTCCACTATTTCCTTCCTTCCGTCCCCAGCCCCGATTCCTCGGTATCTCCCCGGTTTCCCTCCAGCCCCACTTCCCCGGTATTTCCCGGTGCCCGGACCCCTCCTCTGCGCGGTTCCTCGGTTATTTCCCCGGTGCCCTGCCCCGGTTTCCCGGTGTCGCCGCGGAGTCCCGGCCCCGGTTCTCGGTCCGTGCCGGTGCCCGGCCGCGGCTCCCGCCCGCCGGGTCATTGTTCTGGCAGCGCCGGGGCCGCGGGGCCCGATCCTGCGGGGGGAGCCGGGCACGGGCCGGGCGGCGGCGAACAAAGGGGCGCGGGGCGGCGAGCGCGGCCGGGGGGCGCGGGGGGCCCCGGGGGGGGCCCGGCCGGGGCCGCGGGCACCGGGGAGGAGTGCTGGGCCGAGCCCCGCGGCGAGAAACACGGGCCGGGGGAAAAAAAAAAAAAATAACGTGTGTTTTCCTCAATAGAACCGAACAAAATTACGCATATAAAAAAAAAAAAAGTGTTTTTTTTATTGATGTAAAAAAAATAAATGTAAAGCGAAAAAAATTAACGTGAATTAATCGAAAGGAGGAAAATATTTAAAGCGAAAAATTTAAGGCGAAAAGGGCTCGGTGCGAAAATGTTTGAAGGCGCAAACGGTTCAGTGAAGCAGCGTTTGATAAGCAAATGATTTAATGAACAAATGTTTTCACGCACAAAATTTTTAATGGACAAAATTTTAAGGCGAAGCGCTTTAAAGCGACGAGTTTTAACAGCAAAAAATGTTTTAACATAAAAAGACGAAAGGGGAAAAAATGTTTTAATGGGAAAACACGAAGGGGAAAAATATTTTGGTGGAAAGAGATACAGGGGAAAATATTCTGGTAGAAAAAGGTGAAGAGAAAAAAATATTTTTGAAGGAAAGAGAAGAACGGAGAAAATATTTTGATGCCGGAAAGATGCAAAAAAAAATATTTGGGTGCAAACAAATAAAGCGAAAAATAAATAGTGGGGAAAAAATGCAAAAAAAAATAAAAAAGGAAATGTACAAAGAATGAAAAAAAATAAAAGGCCAAAATGCAAAATAATTAACGCCCAAAAATTTAAAAATAATAAATCCAGGAAAGCAAAGAAAAAAACATAAAGCGCAAAGCGCAAATAAAAATAATGCTGAAAACGCAAAACAAAACAGAAAAAAAAATTAATGCCCAAAAGAACCAAAATAAATAACGCCAAAAAAAATTGTTAAGGCGTAAAAAAAAAAAAAAAGAAACAGAAACAGAAAACC
>NW_016690214.1:368793-505998 GCF_001604755.1 Lepidothrix coronata | reverse complement strand
TGGAGAGTAGGGGGGTTGTGCAATGTAGGGGGTTGCTGGGTTGGGAGGATCACGCAGTGCAAGGCAGGGGGCCAATGTGGGGGGGCTGTGCAGTGTTAGAAGTGCAACGTGGGAGGGGGAGAGTGAAATGTGAGGGGGCCCTGTGGTGCAAGGTGTGGGGGGGTCCAGTCCTAGATAACCCTGAAATGCTGTGGGGAGAGTGCAGTGTTGGGGGGCCCTGCTGTGCAAGGTGAGTGGGGGTGCAGTGTTGGGGGTGCAGTGTTGGGGGGGCTGTGCAATGGGGGGGTACAATGTTGGGGGACTGTGTGCAGTGTTGGGGGCAGGGTGGGAGGGGGCACTGCAAACTGAGGGGCTGTGTCACGAGAGGGGCTTCACAGGGTGAGGGACTGGGGACCACACAGTGGGAACGGGAGCAGGAGCGGTGTCGGGGGCCAGGGCTGCTACTGGGAGGGGGGCCCAGCAGAGGGTCCCACCGGGGTCCCCACTGGGGCCCTGCAGGGTGGGTTTTTTTCCTTTTTGGCAATAAAAGGCTGTAATTGATTGAAAAGGCTGAAATAAATCGCAATCTCTCGTAACCACGATTAGATTACGGTGGGCAATTCATCACACGGGACGGCAATCGAGTCAGGAGGGAGCGGCCGGGGGCCCACAGGGACAGAGCCGAGCACACTGGGACGCACGGACACGGCACGGGGACAGACAGATGGACAAGGACAGCCGGGAACAGGCGGCTGCACCGCGGGGCACGGCCCAGCACAGGCGCTGGTGCAGCGGGACGTGCAGCTGCAGCACAGAGCCGTGCCCAGGGACACACCGAGGGACACGCTGACACGCACACCGAAGGACACGGGATCACACCGGCAGCTCGGAGGCACAGCCTCCTTATCCTCCTCCATGGCCACCGTGTGAAGGCCGGTTGGATCCCTCTCCGTGTGGGAAAGGCCAGGAAAAAGCCGTTATGGATTATCCCAGTGCGTGGAGTCGGTGCTGGAGGGGAGCACGGTGCAGATCCCAGCGTTGGGGCTCCACAGCGTTTGGCTGCCAGGGGTCCCGGAGCGCTGGGGAAGAGTTCCTTGACTGAAAAAGAAAACTGAAAAAGCCAAAAAAAGCGGCTGTGAGGCTCTTCCTTCCCCAGTGACGGCAGCAGGAGGGGGAAGGATCCGGGGGAACCTCCCGTGCTGGGTGTGGGAAGGGGCTGAGTCAGGGGAATGTGGAGCACCAAGCCCATGTCCCTGGGCATGGTGGGCAGACCCCCAGGGGGAACACTCCCCCCATGGCAAACCCCCTGCTGTGGGCAGCCTCCCTCCCTGGGCAGACCGCCCTCTGTGAGTTGGCATCCCCATAGGCACAGCCCCCTCTGCCTGTGGGCAGACCCACTCTTGGGGGTGCATTCCCTCTGAGCAGGCCCCCAGTGGGTAGGCAGACCCCCTGCTGTGGCTGTACATCCCACACGAGCAGCTCCCCCAGCCCGGGGGTACAACTCCACTGGGCCGAGGTTGATCAGTGAAGTGAGCCCAAATGAGTGCAATTAAAGTCAATTTAATGAGGACCCCCCCACATCCACCCCCCAGCCCTGCAGCTGCCTTTGTCCGCTGCTGCTGCTGCTGCTGCACACACGGTGTCTGTCCCACCCCCCCCACTGGGCCTGTGCCACTGCAGAGCCCCTGAGCACGGTGTCACCCCTGGGGGGGGCAGGAGGGGACCCTGAGGATGGGGGGTGGTGGCCGAGGCCAAAGCCTGTCCCTGCCCTGGGGACTGGCTGGGATGTGTTTGGGCGTGCAGCAAGGAGGCTGCAGCCCCAGCAGTGTCCCCCCTCCTCAGCTGTTCTCCCGAGCTTCATCCTCCTGGGAGCTGCCAAGCCCCCTCGGAAGAAAGAGGAGGCTGGAGGATCCCCCAACACCCCTTGGGTGGGATCTGGAGCAACCCCTGGCTCTGCCTGGATCCCCAGCACTGCTGCAGCGGGACCCCCGGCTGGTGTGACCCACTGCCGTCCTCCAAGGCTCATCCCAGGGCTCTGCATGGCACGGAACAGCAGGTATGGCTCCCAGGACAGGCAGTTTTCCAGCTGGCTGTGGCATTCCCGACGCGTCTCAAGGCCGTCTGCGTCCAAGGGTCGTGTTTGTGGTGCAGAGGGATGAGGTGGCTCAGCACCACTGTCCCCTCTGCTCCCAGCTCAGGGCCCTCGCCCCCTGCCCTGCGCTCCCCAGGGCTGGTGGGCAGCGGGGGCCACGGAGCCACAGCCGCGGGGGTCTGAGGAAAAAGGAAGGAACTTAACTCCCATTAACCATCCCATTGTACTGGCCGTGGGAATAATCGGGTTTGCTAATGCAATTGCTGCCGCGATGCGAAAATCCGACTGGAAAATGTATTAGAGCAATTATCCGCCTCCCTCCGCAGCCGGCGGAGCATTAATATTCAATTTTGATGTGGAAGCCCTATTATGTTAATGACTTTGGTGACAAAAGTCGTTAATGCAAGACGTTCCCTTCATGGCAGCAGCATCAGCCGGGGCGAGCAGGGGCTGCCACGGGATGGGATGGGGCACGGTGCGAGGGTGTGGGGTGGGGCTGGGGGGGGCCGGGAGGAGCCCCCTCCCCGGCCTTACAGGGTCCTGGTGCTCGGGTCGAGCAGCCGCTCCACGTTCTGGAGGTGCCGGAGCTCCCGGGTCTGTGCCGGGGCGGATTAGCCGCGCTGCAGCACACCCAGCAGCGCCGCTCCCTCCCCGCAGCTGCCCTCCTTTGTTCTCTGCCCGAGCCCGGGGAGATGCACCGGGGCTTCCCCGCCTGCCGGGAGGCGCTGGCCGGTGTCCCGGCCATCAGGTGACACCGGTGCCGTGCCCCTGCCCCGGTGCTGCTGCCGTGGTTTGGGCAGTGCCATGGGCAGGCCTGGATGGGTGGATGGGTGGGTGGGTGGATCTGGAGCTGTGGGCTGGTGGTGGGGGGCACAGGGAGGGGGGTGAGGAGCAAACCATCAGTAGAAGCATCAACCCCTGGCCTTGCCATCAGCGGCCACCACTGCAGCTCCCATGTCAGTGCCATGGGCAGCGTGAGGCTGAGCTGCACCATGACAGTGTCCCAGAGCTGCTGGAAGGGACAGGAAGGGGCAAACATGGAGCTGAGAGCTGCCTGTGACGGAGAAAATGACCATGACCTTCACCTCTCCAGCAAAGGGCTTGTTCCCTGGGCTGGGAGTGACTGAAGGCCCCGGCTTTGCTGTGAGTGTGGCTGGCAGAGGGTGGCCCTGTGGCACAGGAACCCAGCTGACCTGGCACTGGGGCTGGTTGGGAAGGAGGAAATTTTTCAGGGCCAAGGAGGGGACAGCAGAACCCAGACACAACCCAGGCATAGGCTGGGATTTCTGTTGGCCCTTTCCAGGCTCCCCCAGGAGGCTCCTGCCAGGTGCTGTCCCCTCTGTGCAGTGAGTGTTCTGTGTCCCAGTACAGGGATTGGCACGCGGCTGTATCCCCACCCTGGGGGTCCATGTATGGCACAGCTCTGCCTGCATGGGGGGCTGCAGCAGTTGGGATTTGTTGCCCAGAGCCCTCCAGTATGATGCCACCCACCCCCAGTCCTGGTTCTGATGGGCGAGTGGGGCCACAGGCACCCCAGCACAGCATAACCCTGCTGCCACCTTGGGCTCCCTGACCCACAACACACCCGGGACAGCAGCCGAGGGACCCGTCCAGGGTGTCCCCCGCGGTCTGCCGGGGCAGGAAGGTGCCGCGCTGATGCTGCCACACGGGATCCGGCACTGACGGTGCACGGTTGGGCAGGTGTCCTTGGGATGCTGGGGATGGGACACCCCCTGGGGACACGGGACCGCTCTGGGGACACACCCCGGTGGCCCGGGGCCGTTCCGGGCGCGGCAGGGCCGGGTCCTTCCCCGGTCCCCTCGCGGTCCCCTCGCTGTCCCCGCTCCCGGCTCCGCGCGCACGTGGCCGGGCCGGGCCGGGCCCCGGGCCCCGCCCCGCGCCCCCATTGGCCCAGGGCCCCCCGTCCCGCGCTCCCATTGGCCCCGGCGCCCCCCGTCCCGCGCTCCCATTGGCCCAGCGCCCCCCGTCCCGCGCTCCCATTGGCCCCGGCGCCCTCCACAAACAAAGGCCGGTGCCCAGCGGGGGGCCCGACGCGCGGCGCTGATTGGCGGGGCGGAGGGGGCGGGGCGGGCCCGGGCAGGCCCCGCCCCCCGAGTCACGCCGGGTGCCCTAACAAGGAGAGGGGCGGGGCGTGTCCATTCATGCGCGCAGGGGAGGGGCGGGGCCAGCGCGGGGGCCGCGCTTCCCGCGCGCGGCGCGTTCCCACGGCGCGGGCGGGCGAATGAATGGGCGCGCGCAGAGGGCCCCGCACGGCTCGGTACGGCCCCGTAATGCTCCGCACGGCTCGGTAAGGCTCCGTACGGCCCCCTACGCCTCGGGGCCATTGCCGCGCGTGGGTACGTGCGGGTGGGGAGCGTGTCCACTCGCGGGTGTGACGGTGCCAGGGCGCGCGCGATGCGTGTCCTGCCTGTGTGTGTCCCTGCATGTCACCGGCGCTGCCGCGTCCACACGCACCCTGCTCTGTGCCTTCCACACCCACGCGTGTCCGCCCCCCTCCCCCGCGCGTTTGTTGTGCTGGGAGGTGAGGGGCGTTTCCCGGAGCCCCCCACGATCGCGGCTCTGCATCGTCCCAGCCCGGCCCTGCGGTGCCCACGGACACCACCATCAGACCCCACAGCCTGGGGACCCCCATCCCAAAACCCACCCCACAGCTGCCCCTGGGGTGACACCATGTGGGGGGTCACTACTGCCTCTCACCTCCCCCCAAAACGGGCTGTGCTGTGTATCCCACTGTGCTGCTATACCCCCCCACACACACACAGATCAGCCCCCTTGCCTCCATCTCCCTCATCATGCCCATAAATTGATTCCCAATCCCGGTCTCACCCTGCCAGCCCCTCACGGGACACGCGGCCACTCCCGGCCCACGCCGGAGACGTGGACTGAACTTTGGTCCCCGAGCAATTAAGGTGCCTGAAACTGCACTTCATTAATGGTTGTTCCGCAATAAAACCCATCAAACTGCCCTTATTTGCAATATAAAACCGCAATTTGTTTTAATTTATGTTTTTCCATCCTTGCCGGGCGGTTCCTGGGATCTGCCAGGAGTCTGTCACTGGAGCTGGCTGTGGGGAGCGGGGTAGTGGATGCTGGTCCCTGTGAGAAGGGGGGACACGGGGTGGTGGGTGGGCGCAGACCCTCAGGGGCACCATGGCATGGGTGGCCTCTGCCCCAGGTCTGGAGAGGAGGTTCCCATTCCTTCCCATTCCCCCTGGACCATGTGCTGTGTCCCCTAGGAAGGGAGGGCAGGGATGTTCCCAAGGTGCTCTCACGGTTCCAGGGAAGAGCATCCCTGTGCCATGGGAAGGTTCATGGGAGCCCCCCCAACCCGGAGCTGCCACCGAGGTGAATTCCTGAAGAAAAATCTCCGTGAGCAAGGCTGAGATAGGGGTGGGAGCCCCTGTGCCTGCATTTCATTGAGGAGGGGTGGGCCCAGCCCTTTTCCCGGGACAGCATCACCGGTGGGAGCTGGGAATCTGGCTCAGCTGAGGCTGGGGTGTGCACACACATGGAGCTGTCACATCCGACACAGCAGCGGCGCCTGGAGCTCCCAAGGGATTTGTACTTCCATAAAGCAGCGCGGAATCCCCGCGGGATCAGCCGGCCCTGAGCCCCCATTTCTAATTACAGTAATTGTGGCTCTGGCATCCTCTGGGGCCGATTGTTCTCCAGGGCTCCAAATCCAGGCGGGAGGAATCTGGGCCATGGGGCAGGACTGGGAAGGGCTCTGAGCCGCCCAGGCTTCCCGGTGGATCTGTGGTGGGAATGCTGCCAACGGCTGCCAAATCCAAAAGGGCCCTTTGCCGGCTCCCAGTGTCCTGTGCTGGCACAGGGGGGTCCCTATCCCAGCTGGCAGCTCCTCATGCAGGTGCCTGGCCATGCAGGGAGTTGGGACTTTCCAGGGAATTCTCCCTTGCTATCAGCAGGTCCGCAATGGGAATCTGCCCCGGCGCTGCTGGGGAGGGACACAGGCAGTGCTGGGACAGAACCCGGCTCCTGCTGGAGGCAAGATTTGGCCCTGGAGTGTTTGGAACTGCAGAAAACCCCCATCCCTCGGGATGGGCATGGAGATCCCAAGGGGAGGTGGCAGAGCGGGGCCTTCTCCCTTGGTATCTCCATCCCACAGGAATTCCCAGCTGGCTCTGGATGCTTCCCAGGCTCCCACTCACACATGGAGAAGCCACTGGAGCTCTTTTCCTGGCAGTGCTGAGGCAGAACATGCTGGGGGCACCCCCAAAGCTGCTCCGTGACACCCCGAGGGGATCCCTCGGCCCAGCCCGAGGACACACACGGCCACGGCCCCTGCTCTGGCACAGGAGCCAGGAAAGCGCCGCCGGAGCTACTGATCCCGCGCCACACCTGGAGGGAATTAGGCCGCCTGTTCACCTCCCTGCAAACCTTTTGTAGAGCGAATTCCTGCGGTTTCCAGTCGCAATTGCTGCAAATTATACGAGCGCCGCGTGTTTTGCTCCGACGGGAGCGCGTGTGCTGCGCTGACCTGCTGCTGTGCATGGCCTCGGGGGACCCTGCCACAGCCCCCCGCAGCTTTCCTGCTATTCTCCTTGGGTTTTCTGCCTTGTCCTGCAGGATCCTGGGGGGTCCGTCTACGGTGGGCTTTGGGATCGCTCCGGTTGGGATGGGGAGCAGATGCGTTGTCTGTGCACAGCTGGATGCGTGCCCAGATGTGCACCCAGGAGGGGGTTCCCGGGGGGATGTGCTGCCCTCGAGGGGCCGTTCGGGATCCCCCCATCGTCCCGGGGACTCCTGCCCGGATGCCAGTGCTGTGGTCATGTGCATGCATGCACATGCATGCAATGTGAAGCCATGCGCACAGCCATGTGCTTTCCATGCATGTGCGTGTGTGTTTGTGCACTCCCGCACGCCCCTGGCCGCACTGAGCTCCCCGAGGGTGCCCCCAACAGCGGGGACCCCCCGTTATCCCTCCTGGCCTCCCAGGACCAGCGAGAACGGTCCTCCAAGGCGGTAGGAGCGTCCCCACTCAGCGGCGCGAACCACGTGACTTCCGGGAGCGGCGGCGGAAGACGGAAGTGCCGCTGTGGCCGGTGCCGGGTCGGGGTGGGCCTGGCGGGGCCATGGCGGGCACGGGCGGCTGAGGGGGCCGGGGGCACCGGGGGGCTCCAGGAGGATCGAAGGGCTCCAAGCCGGCCGGGGGGCGCGGGGAGCGGCCACAAACCGGGCCTCTCCCCTCGCCGCGGGGACCCCCCGCCGCGGGCCATGGCGGCGGCGGTGGCGGCGGGATCCAACTGGGGTCTGATCATGAACGTGGTGAACAGCATCGTGGGCGTGAGCGTGCTCACCGTGCCCTTCTGCTTCCGACAGGTAAGCACCCGCTCCGCACCCCCCCCCGGCGCTGGGGGGGCTCCCCGGGGCCGCCCGGTGGGGAGGATGATCCCGCCGGTGGCCCCCAGGCTGGGGCGGCTGTGCCGGGGCCTGCCCTGGTCAGCCAAAAGCCCCCGTGCGGGTGCTGCCCCACTCCGGGGTACCCGGGAGGAGGGCAGGCAGAGGCCACGTTTGCCCCCCTGGTCCGAATTTGGGGGGTGGTTCAGGGGTCGGCAGAGGAAAGTCAGCAAAGGAAACGCTGAAGACTCAGATCAGGCCTCCCTTGAACCAAACAATGCGTTTTTCTTTGTGGTGGGGTCTCCAGCTCGTCATCTCTAAACCAAACTCTGTATTTTCCCCTTCCCTGGGGTCTCCAGCTGATCATTCCTGCCCTTCTTGTGAGGAGCAGGAAAAACTAAATCGAAGGATTTGTCCATGTGACAAGCACGAGTCGATTTGGAGGCGTTTGCAAATGCCTGCTGTGCCCCCAAGCCTCAACCCCAGGATCTGCCCCATCCCCAGGGCCCCCCTGCCTCAAAACAGTGGGAAAAGGGCAGCTGGGATCAGGATTTGGGCATGTGCCAAGTCACCTGCTTGAAAAGTGACCTGTGGTTCCCACCCTGTGCAGACAGGGAGGCAGGAGAGGAGCTGGGTGAGGGGTTTGGGATACCAAGGAGTGGTTAATTTATCAAGCTACAGCAGGGGTGGAACCTTGGGGTCTGTCTGTGCTCCCTGGACCTGCTGGGGGATGAGCCAGGGGGGAAGTTCTGCTCCACAACTCACTCCCAGTTCACTCCTGGGAACTTTGACTGGTGCAGCTGAGGGCTGTGGGAAACACGAGTGTGTTCCCTGTGGCCTTGGACTGTGGAGAGAGTGATATGGAGCTGATGGGGAAGGGAGGGAATTTTGTGAAACAGGGAAAAGCGTGGCTGGAATTACCCGGGGGTGCTGAGGGAGGGCCTGACCCCTCACCTCCCACTGGTTTCTTCCCCCTGTGCTCTGTTCCAGTGTGGGATCATCCTGGGGGCTGTGCTGCTGATCTTCTGCTCGTGGATGACCCACCAGTCCTGCATGTTCCTGGTGAAGTCGGCCAACCTGAGCAAGCGCAGGACCTACCCCGGCCTGGGTGAGACCCCTGCCCCAGGGCTGCTCCCCAGCCCTCCCTGCTGGCTCTTACACCTGCAGCGTGACCTGGGCCTCCCGATTTCCATTTTCCCACTGGTGCTGCTGGAACAGCCGATGTTTTCCTGCTGCAGTTCCCGTTCTCCCCCGGGGGCAGTGCCGGGGTCTGATCCTGCCCCCGACAGCCCAGCTAATGGTGCTGAGTTGTTTTGGCTCCCCAGGGCAGGGGAGGAGATGCAGCACTGCCCGATCCAAACCCCAGCTCCCCGGAGGCATCTGGGATGAATTAATTGTGGGTCTGGGATGAATTAATTGTGGATCTGGGCACGAGTTCCCCGCCTGGTGCTGCCGGGACAGCGGGTGCTGCCAGCCTGGCATGGAGCTGGGCTGCCTGGAGCCGAGCTGGGAGCTCCTTTATGGCTCAGCAGAGAGGAAACAGCGCGAGCTTCCAAGGGCCTGAGAAACCAGAAACATCTGGAAGGTCCCTGGGTGGGTTTTGGCAGGGCCTGGCCGCCCTCGGAGCACGGTGCTGGTGCCAGGAGCCCGTGGCCTCTCTTGGAATCCTGACTGACCTGGGGGGCAGGAGGAGGTGGGGGGGTTCCAGTGCTCTCCATTGCACGTGAAACAGCAGGAAAAGCCACCTTTTCCTTGTTTTCCGTTATTTTCCCGTGGGAGGAGGGCGCTGGCTGGCGCTGCCCTGGTACAAGGGCGCTGACAGATGGGTTTGCTCCTCCCTCCGGGTGCCCGGGGTGCTTCTCCCGGGAAGTACATTCTGGCTGCTAGGAACGGGAAAGCTGGAGCAGCTCCGTGGTCTGGGGGTTGTTGTGATGCCGGAGAGAAGGGGGAGCCCCCATTCCAGCTGCCAGTGCCGCCCCCTGGCCCCCTCCACACGCCTTTGTGTGCTGCTTCCCGCAGTACACAGAGTCCCCTCCACCTTGGAGCGTGTCCCGGGAAAAGGGATCCTCTGCACGCTCCCAAGCCAAGGGGCTGGAATATACAGAGGGCCAGTAATGCTTCCCAGCTTCCTCCTGGCACGAGGGGGCTGGCAGCCGTGCTGTGCCCGCTCCCTGTGCCCTGGGAGAGGAGCCACGGGCAGGGACAGCCCCGGGAGCGCTCCCGCGCCGCATCCCAATGCTCCGGGATCGGGCAGCTCCACACAGACCCCCTTTGTCCCCGTGGGCCGGGCTCGGGGACATCTGCGGGCACTCCTGGCAGCCCCGGGGCCGATGCCGTGGGAGGATTTGGCAGCGCTGAGCCAGGGAGGAGAGTTGTGCACATTCCCTTCGGGCAGGCGCTGCCTCCCGGAGGGACGGCGGCACAAAGGAGGGGCTGGCCCAGGCTGGGGCTGGGGGTGGGCCACCAATGCTGCAGGGAGGGGAAGGGCCTCGGGCAGGTGTGTGGGCGAGGAGGGAAGCAAGATGGAGTTCCCAGATGGATTTTAACCAGGAGATGGGTGAATCCCTCCCTTCTGGCTGTGCAGGGGCTGTGCTGGCCCTGGGGCAGCTCGGCCCCACAGGGGGGCTGGGGAACCACCTTGGGTTTAAAAGGCTTCTCTGATTCCTGAACAGGCTCAGCTCTGCCCAGCCTGGGCATCCAGAGGTCCCATTCCAAGGATTCCACTGTACCATTTCTTTTACAGTCTTCACCTCCTGGAGAAGATAAAGGATCCAATTTTTCCAGTGTCCCCAGGTGGGGACATCAGGTGTAGCGTTAGGAGGCATGTTCTCATTGAACATCAATTCCAAACAGTGGAGGACATGGGCTGGTTCCAGCCCCACCAGTGGCTGTGTCCATGCCCAGGGGCACCTGGCTGTGCCGGAAGGATGGAGCGCCGTTGGATCCTCCTGGAGCTCAGCCTGTTAATACCCATCTCCAGGAGGGATATTTTCCTCTTACTCACTCCTCTCCCTCCTCCCAGGCCCTCTTTGTGTGGGACTGGCCCCCCCAGGGCTGTTGCCTTTTCCCCCATGGCTGTGGATTCCCAGAGGAGGCCGGGGCGGCCGTTCCCGGTGCCCGGGCGCTGTGCCTGGTGGCGGCTGTCCCACCGCCCTGGCACCGAGCCAGCAGCTATTTCGGGTGCTCCCCCACGTCCCCGCTCCAGGCTGTGGGTCCCTGCCGTGCCTTTTGCTCATTTTGTGGGAGAACATCTCGTTTCCTGAATTTTTAGCTCAAAGCAGAGTCCAAGGGAATCAAGAGTTGAAGTTAATATTTAAAATAGCAGAAGAAGCTTCCAGAAAGGATCCGAGTTTGTGTGCTGGCGGGTTCCAGGAATGTTGGGCTGTGCCTTGAGGGAAGGCAGAGGGGACTCCGGGGTGGTGGGTTCATTTTGGACAGATTTGGGCACTGTGGTCTGGGTTTGGAGCTCTCCGTTCCCATTCTGCCCAGTAGGGTCTAAAAATAGAAGTGGAGTTTTCTTGGCATTGTTTTTTTTGAGAGAAAACCCAATGATTTAAGGACTACTGAGCATTTTCTGCTCCAGCCCAAGGATGGGAGGGGGGGAAAAGCAAAGCCTTGGCAGCAGCCCTTTGGTGTGGGTTGGGAGCACTGGGTATTCTGGGAATGGGATTGAACGTTCTGGGCACCAGCTCAGCTCTCCCAGCCAGCCATGTCAGGCGGCCCAGTTCGAGGGGGAAGATAAAAATAAAGAGGGGAGTTGGATTGGAATTCTGCACCACTTCAACTTTTGCCACACAGAATCTTGTACAGGAATATTTTCTCTCCCATTGCCTTTAATGGCTGCCATGTGTGGCTGCTGCTTCACACCACTTCTGGTTTTAAGTAGAAAAAAAAGAACCTGCTCGCTGGCTTTTCCTCATCTTTGTTCCTGTCTTATGTGGTTTTCAGTTCCCAGAGGGAATGGCTGAAAAAGAAAGTGGGAGGGTGAGGCAAACAGCCCCCAAACACCAGCAGTGGGGCCCTGCTGCACTGCCCTGTGTCACTGTTAATGTGCAACTTTGAACTGGCCTCTGCCCTATTCTGAGCCTTTCTTTGACTAACTTCCACTTTTTTTTTTCCGTTTTATGCCAGCATTTCATGCCTATGGAAAAGCAGGAAAAATGTTGGTGGAAACAAGGTAAATCTGCTGCTTGTTCAAAGCGTGAACAGTTTGGGTTTGTTTGGGGAAAACTCCTGCTCTGAGCCTTGTCCTCCTTCCTTCCCCTCCTGCCTCCCCTGGTCCCCACAGCCCTCCTGCCTCCTGGAATGTAGCAGGAGCCTAAGTGAGATCCCTAAGCCCAGCTCACAGGTGTCACCTCCAGCATATCCCGCCCGTTCCCAGGCGGTGGGAGCACAGAAAGTGGGAGAGAGCTCATCTCCTGCTCTGCTGTGAAATCCCAGGCGTGTCACTTGTGGCTGTTCTCCAGGGGTGACATCCCTGCTGAGAGTGCTGTGAATGAGTGGGAGGGGGAGCGTTTGGTTCCATGGATCTGCTCTGGTCCTGCTCATCCCTGCTGTGAGATGCTTTGAGGGAGGGAGAATCCTGTCTTCATTTTGGGACGGACTCTGCTTCCTCCCATGACCCCAGTGCAGTAGAAGCTCCCTGCAGATCTCAGGTGATGGGACATCCTCACAGCCCTGCTTTTTCCAGCAGGGATTCTTTTCCAGGCATCTTGAGCCCAGGCCAGGCAGTGGTGGTGGCTCCTTCCCTCACCCCAGCTGCAAACTGCTGCACAGCACTAAAAATACACAGAATATTCCTCAGATGTTACTTGTCCGTGCAAGCAGTGGCTGTAATTGCCACAGAGATGTTCTATAATTGGAACTGGGAAGGAAAGTGGTCCAAGAGTGGGAGGAGAAGCAGTTCATGGACAATCTTTTCATTAAAGTTTGGTCCATTGTGTGGAGAGACATTGGAGAGCCCACTGGATATCGAGATTCATGGCACGGCTCTGCTGTGGGGTGTGGGCTCCAAGAGCCTTATGCTGATTATTTTAGAGGTTTTTCCAGGAACTGAAGGAGTTCTTGCCATCTCCAAGATTGGTTTTTGGAGTTTGGTTTTTTTACCCATGGCTCCAAACAGCAGTTAAACCAGTGCATGGTCCGTTAGCAGAGTTACATCTCCAAGGCAATTAGTGTGGATGGGGGTTCTCTGATGGTTGTTTTACTGGGATTGAGTGCAGAAGGGTTCTTCTTACAAGGTCCTTCTAACCTGTCCCTGTTTCTGTTTGCAGCATGATTGGGCTGATGTTGGGCACCTGCATCGCTTTCTACGTCGTCATCGGCGACTTGGGCTCCAACTTCTTTGCGCGGCTGCTCGGATTCCAGGTGAATTAATCCCACCTACCATGCACACAGTGCTCCCAGATCTTCCACTGAGCTGTGTGTTCCTTGGATACAGCACAGCTCCTGCCTTGGAGTGTGCTCAGCACTCCACTGGGGTCCCCTCATGGAGAGCTTTGCGGGATGCCTGGAGCACGGAGCCTTCGGCTCTGGGAAGTCCTGGAAGCCCAGACATATGGTGAACAATCAGCTGTAAAACTCCAGTAAGGCATTTCCATCAAAGGAATTCTTTTTAACTTGTTCCCTTATTAATTCTGGAGCAGATTCCTTGGGGAGATGATGCTTCCTGCCTTAATTCCAGCCCCAGTGGGTAGTGACAGGCAATTCCTCTGCCTGAGTTCTCCCCTCTCAGTTCAGGAGGGGTTTTTGTCCTGTCCCTGGCTGTTTTGGTGGCCAAAGTCATTGTGTTCCTGCCTCCTCAGCCGTGTGATGAGCCTGGTGCTGGCTCAGGATGCTCAGAGGCAAGAGGTGCTCCTCGTGGGCATGGCTGGAAGCTGGTACAAGAGCCGTGCAGGGAAGCAAAAGGACATTTGGGAAGCAAAAGGGTTTTTGGTGGAGCTGTTATCTGCGCTGCCTGATGCTCCTAAGCTCAGATTAAGGGGCTGTGAAGTTAGAAAAGATGTGTTGAGGCCACAGCCAAATTAGGTATTAAATATTTCCAAGTGTTCTGCTTTAATAAATACCAGTGTGAGGCTTTGATTAATTTTCTGGATCAGAGTTTCCAAGACTTCAATCTCTCGTTTCCCCGAGTAAGTTTAGTTTTTATTTAATTGCATGAAAATACCTAAATAGCTTGTGCTGGATTAGCATTTAACCCCCCTCCCACCCCCCAAATTCTTCTGCCTCGGACCTGTCACACACTGCAGAGCAACAGTGGCACCCAGTGACTGTCTCAGCTCATCACAGACGGAGCCCAAGGAACGTTGACTTTGCAGCATCGGATCTTTAAACACCTGCAGTCACAGAATTTCACACTTTATAGCTGTTTCTCACTCTGGGAAAATGAACCACGTCAGGGTTTGCTCGTTTGGTGGATGTTTTGGGTGTCTTCCCTGCTCCAGGTCTTTATGCAGGTCCCTTTTCCAGGTGTCGGGCAGTTTCCGGATAGTCCTGCTCTTCGCTGTCTCCCTGTGCATCGTCCTCCCCCTGAGCCTCCAGAGGAACATGATGGCCTCCATCCAGTCCTTCAGTGCCATGGCTCTCATCTTCTACACTGTGTTCATGTTTGTGGTGGGTATGGACACTGAGGATCCTGTTTTCCTACAGTTTTAACTCAGGTGTTCCCTGCAGGGGCAAGCCTTGAGTTTAGAATGTCCTTCCTGATAATTAGTGCTGGGAATAACTGGGCATCTGGGTGCCTGTGCTCCTGAACTGGTGGAATTGGAGAGGTTTGCTTGTTGGACACCAGCAGTTCTGTTTCTTCAGCTCCATAAACTCTGTTTTGGCACTTGGTGTGAACTTGTTCTTAGAGGTTTCTAGAAAATATGTATTTTTATTTCTTCCCTGAGCTGGACAGACTCTTGACCATTTTGATGCCATAGGGGGAGTGGAATGATGCCCAAACTGGCCCGTTTGGCTCTGCCAAGCCCCGTTTCCTCAGAGGTGAAAACTGAATTGTGCTTTTTTGTGACCAGTTTCACCTCCTGGATGCTCCTGTGATTTGCTCGTGGAGCCCCAGCCCTGTCTCACCCAAATTTCAGGACTGGAAGAGCTGGAAGGAAAGGGAGGTGTAGAAATTCTTTCCATGCAGCTTTTCTAGTATGTTGTGCAGGGTCACACCTCGGAGCCTGCTTCCACAGGGAGGTGTGGAACATTCCAGGAGCTGTGCCTTTAAGAAAGCCACAACATTCATGAGAGTTGGCTGCACCAAAACATCATCTCTGGGGATTAGAACCCCCATCAAGGGATATTATAAACAGGCATTCAGACATATTTACCTTCTGCTTCCTGTGCAACCCAACCCCTGCCAATTCCTGTGTCTGTGACAAAGGAGCTCCCTGGCCTCAGCTCTCCCCTTTTCCATGAAGTTTATCCTTCTCTTTGGTGAGCTGGTGTTGTTAAATGCCTCTGGAGAAGCAAGTGGGATCCTGTTTTGGGATCCTTTGTCTCTGCTGAGCAGGATCCTCCAAGGCCACTGTCGCTTCCCGTTTGGATTTAAAAACACATTAGAAAACGTGCAGAAGAGGCTACTTTGAACAATAATTCTCACAGTTAAATGTGTCAGTGGAAATTGTCCCACTCTGATGTGTGCTGTGATGTCTGATGGCGTCAAAGAAGGGGGAATGTCACAGATCCTTTAAAATCCTCCCTGGGATCCTTGGTGGCCCTTGGAGCTCAGTAGGTGGGATGGGAGCTGGGGCTGTGGGGCTGCTCCTGGCAGAGCTGCCACACGCTGCCTCTTATCCCAGCCCCAGCATTCCTGCTGCCATGGAGCTGTTTGGGGCTGGACCCTCACCCCTGCTCTCTCCCTTGGCTGCAGATTGTGCTGTCGTCCTTCAAGCACGGGCTCTTCAGCGGGCAGTGGCTGCAGCGAGTGAGTTACACGCGCTGGGAGGGCATTTTCCGCTGCATCCCCATCTTTGGAATGTCTTTTGCCTGTCAGTCGTAAGTACCTGCCATTCCCACCCCTGGCAGTTGTTCCTGCAGTGAGTTTCTGTGAGGGCAGAGGGTCAGGAGGATCTGCAAGGGATAGATACCATCTGGTTTGGTGTTTTATTTTCATCAGAGTATTTTACAGCCCACTGAAGTTCAGGCTCTCATTCAGTCGTGACCCTTTTGTTACCGAGATGGGGAGGGAGTTACATTTCACCTGGGAGTTATTGTAGCTGAGCAACAGGAGACTGCTTGGGACAAACAGCTCCTCAGTGTGACACACGGGGCTTCTGGTGCAGCTGCACGAGGGATGAAATTCCCCCGGTTCTTGAAGGGAGCAATGTAGCACCAGGAAAGGCAGCAGTGTCACCCCATGGCTGCAGGGTCCCCCCCAGGGCAGTGAACACTGGGGGCTTCTCTGCTGCCTCAAATTCCTTGGAGAACACTCAGAAGATGGCACAGTTGTTGGCTTTGGAGGGTTGTTCCTGCATTTCCAGTTCCCTGTTTTTAGTGGCACGTGGAAGGAGGTGAGAGCAGACCAGGCTATTTCCAGTTCCCTGTTTTTAGCAGGGTTTGTGCTGACAAGTGGAAGAAGGTGGGGACAGACCAGGCTATTCCATGTTTCCAGCAGCATTCCCTCCTGCACCGAAATGGCATGTGAGCACTACATGCCTGGCCAGAATTGTGACAGCTCCAAACGGTGTAAATCCAGCCCTGGACACAGGAAGGATTGGCCTCCTTTGGGAGGACCATCCTCCTTTGGAAGCCTGGCAGAACTGGGCTTCCCCCCTGTAGTTCCAGCAAACGAGTCTCATGCCAACAGTAAATGAATGTGACAGATAAAATTTGCTCAGGCTGCTGTGTTTACACCCACTGCAAGATCCAA
This sequence comes from Lepidothrix coronata, assembly GCF_001604755.1. Classification (NCBI taxonomy): domain Eukaryota; kingdom Metazoa; phylum Chordata; class Aves; order Passeriformes; family Pipridae; genus Lepidothrix; species Lepidothrix coronata. The sequence goes on along the minus strand of NW_016690214.1, from coordinate 489,688 downwards.
ATCATCATTTTCCACTTACTGGCTCTCTTGGCAGCTCGGATTCTACCCCGGCTCCAGGCTTGCTGTTTAATGTCTCCATCACAACTGGCAAAGAGAATTGTGTTCTCCTGCAGCTCTACCTTGTTAACAAATCTCTTTTTTTTTTTTTTTCCCTTATGGTATCCACGCAGTAGTACCCAGCAGAATTTTCCTGGGAGCTGGAAATGCAGGGAAATGGTTTGGTCTGGACCAGTGTGTGTGGACCTAAATAAAGGCTCCGTGGCAGCACTTATGTGGCAAACCCAACCTAAAGCTGGGTGGTTTTTAGCAAGCATCAGGAAAATACACTGTCCCCAGCCCAGGCAATATTTCATATATGTATGTATATATACATATATGTTTTATTTCTTTATATATTCTATCCACATATATATATTTTATTTCTGTCTTTATATATATTTTATCTGTCTGTGTATTCTCAGCTATGTAGATTTAATTTGGCTAACATCTGAATCATCTTTTTAACCATCCCACCCGCTGCAGAGCCTCCATGCTTCCAGCCTGGATGTTTGGCTGGACCCTTCCCCTCGGGGGGGCAGAAGTTTGGGATGTAGTCAGTTAATGTAATGGCTGTGGTGAGGGCAGGGAGGAATCCCAAATGGAGAGACTCCCGGGAAAGCCATCCTTGATCCCAGCCGGTAACTGCAGCCCCTGTGGGTCCTGGAGCTGACATGCTCGGCCTCCTTTGTGCAGACCCATTTGATGTTCAGGGATTAAGGGTTAAGGATCCTTCTGCTTGTCCTCACCCTGACACACTTCTCTGGGAATGGCTTCCTGCCCACTGGAGCCGGGGATACCCCTTCCCATCTCCCAGTAGGCTCCCCTCGCTTCTCCCTAGAGTTCCTTCAGTAACACGAAGCCAGGATGTAGCCACTTGAATTAAAGTAACAAGAGGTTAATGAGTTGCTAAAATATGCACCTGATGTCAGAAAAGGACATTCCTCAGGCTTTCCAAGGCTGTAAATACCCCAAATCCCGGGGAATCAGCGCTCCTGGCTCTCTGTGAACGGAGCTGAAGTAGGACAGGCGCTGCGTTCCGTTCTGTTTGTTTAACTTTGCCTTTAGACAGGGGGATGCTCCAACCTTCTTCCCGCTTTTCCTCTGTAAACACTGTGTTGCTTTAATTATCAGCACGGAGAGCTCCAAGAACAATAATCTCCGGCGCTGGGGCTGGCCCGGAGCCACCCGCGTTCCCGGGAACAAACGGTCATTCATTTTGCAGCCCTCTCCGAACCCCAATGTTTACATCACACGTTTCGCTCCACGTGGTGGGGTGGGGAGAGCAGGAATATTTTTGCAACACTTAAAAGTTATGAGTGTTCTGAAATCTCTTGGCATTAGCAGTATAAATTGTGGAATAGCAGTGGGTGTTTATGCTCCAGAGCGGGAAGGTGTCAGGGATTCGTTGCTGCTGGGCTGAGGCAGGGAACAGGCTGGAAATGAGGGTTTTCTCTCTTTTTCTGCAGGTTTCCTTAAATAATTTACCCTTTTCTACAGTCAGGTCTTGCCTACCTATGACAGTTTGGATGAACCGTCTGTCAAAATCATGAGCTCCATATTTGCTTCTTCCCTAAACGTGGTCACCACCTTTTACATCACGGTAGGAACTTCCCCTTCTCTTCCCTTGCCAGAAATCTGGAGGGGCCAGAGGGACGAGGATTTATCTACAGCCAGGGCTGGTTTCTGCTTATCTGTATTTATTCTGACAGATAAGTCGTCGTGCTGAAAGCAGAGTTATCTGGGAGGTGATGAACCCAACAGCACAGGGGCCTTTGGGAGGGTCCAGATTTTCAGCATGGCACATTTTCCTTGGGTGGAGGCAGAGTGGAGGCCCAGCTCTTGCCAGGCCCAGCCTGGAGCTGGGGATGCTTCCCAGAGTTTGGGAGAGCTTTTTTCAGCCTGTTGTGAAGGAAGTTATGCCTCATAAGGCAGCAATTAATAAAAGTGGGTTAATTATTCTTGAGGAGAGCTCTGGCCCATGAGCCAGGCTGCTGCAGGGAATCATGACAGCCCCTCCATTGGAGAGGGACAATCCATGGGCCTGGCAGCAAGGAGAGTGTGTCCTCCAGGAAACCCCCTGTGTTTGGTGAGAAACTTGCTTTTAGGCAGGTGCCACTGTTCATTAACTACCTGTCCCAGCTTTTGGGGGTGCTGGGGCTGCTGGCAGGTTTCCTATGGAGGAGACTCCGTGCTCCCACCTGGCTGCTCCAATGGGAGGTCACCGTCCTCCCCACTTCCATAAGGAGCACGTGTGAAGTGCTGTGGAGTCCAGCCCACCCTCTCCCCTCCCCAGGTGGGCTTCTTTGGCTATGTGAGTTACACCGAAGCCATTGCTGGGAATGTCCTCATGAATTTCCCTTCCAACCTGGTGACGGAAATGATCCGAGTGGGATTCATGATGTCGGTGGCGGTGGGGTTCCCGATGATGATCCTGCCCTGCAGACAGGCACTGAACACCCTGCTCTTTGAGCAGCAGGTAAGATCCCTGCATGGCCAGGGCTGCCTCAATGTGAAACTTGCTTTTTGAAAGGTTCTTTGTGACCCTTGTGCTCTGAGTGGGTCCCAAACCTCTCTTGGTTCTGTGAGACTCTGGTGACAGTGGCGTGGGGCAGGCACTTGCTATCCAATGGGACAAACCCCCAGCTCCCATGAAATCCTCAGTGCCCTGCGTGTGGTGACAGTGCAGCAGGGGCCTGTGGCCATCTCTAAATCCTGCTCTGCAGAATGGTTAATCCCTGGGACTTAGAGGTTCATGTCCTCTCCTCAGAGGAATTCCATGGGCAGAAGGGCTGGAGTTCCCAGGCTGAAGTCCACATCCCATGGCTGCTGCTCCCTGCTCTGCTGGGGATTCCAGCTCTGGCACAGACGTGTTACACAGCTCAGAGCCAAAGTGGTTCCCCCCCTCAGAAAGAGGGAGAAATGTGCTTTTGGAAGCAGTGGAGCCTCCTCATTTCCTGCTGCTCCAGCTGCCGTCCTTTTGCTGGCCAACTCACTTTGCATTGAGCTCCAGCTCCTGTTCCCGGCCTCAGAGCCCAGCCCAGCCCCATTTCTTGTTGCTTCCATGTGTGCCTGCTCATTCCTGCTCCATTATTCTCACCCAGCACCTTTGTCAGCAGCCCTGTCCCCTCCGGGTTCGGATGTTCCCTTCCTCCAGCGCCTCCTGGGCTGCGGTGCCGGCCCAGTGCGGAGGCGGGCAGTGGGATATGGGATACAGCCCTCTCCCACACATTCCACCTTTCCCAGGGCCAGCTCCTCAGCCAGCCTTTGTGACTGTAGCTGGTCTGTCTGCTGGAGACTGTGAGTCCCTTGTGGCGGTGGCGTGTTCTCCTCTGTGCATTGTGCGGCGCGGAACGCGCCGATGGGATTCAGCAAATACAGTAAGAGATTGTGGGAATGTTCTGAGGCCTTTGTGTATCCGCATAAATAGAAACCTCTTAGGGCAGGAAATAAAACTTGAGCAATTTATAGCTCTAAATCCTGCCACTTCTGCCTGTGAGAAGCCCCCAGCTCTTTTCTCACGTCGGGAGGGCCCGAGGATGGGGGCAGACAGTTGGTGAGAGCCAGCGGGTGCAGGGGAGGAAGCGCTGGAAACACTTGGGAACACTTTGGATCTCGCCTGGGCTCAGCTCGTGGCTCTTTAGGCTTGAAGGTGTCACTTTGCCTTCCTCTCCATCTGTGCAGCAGCAGAGCTGGGACCGACTGGGTCTGCAGGGCACGCTGGGGCCTCTGCCTTCCACACCTCCCACTTGGAGTGTGGGGATGGGATGGGGTGGGAAGCAGAGGGCATCTGGAAGCCCTCCAGCAGCACTCATCCTTTCCTGCTGTCTCCCTGGGGTGTCCTCCTCCCAGTTGAGGGGCTGTTCCTGTTGGGAATGGCCCTGCTCCCCCAGGTGTTGGGAGACACCTCTCCCTAGCAAAGCCAGAGCTCTTCCCCCTGTGACTGTTCTCCCTCTTGCTGCTCCCTGTGCTCCCTCCTTCTGCTCTTGGCCTTGGCTGCTCTCCGAGTCCCTGCACAGGGACTGGGGCACAGCTGTGTGGGGTCACATTTGGGGTGTGCTGGAAATGGCAGCTGTGGCCCCATGTCCCCTGCCCTGGTTTAGAGGTTCAAATGCACCTCAGAACTGCTCAGCCGTGTCTGACTGCCTCCAGCATTCACCTCTGTGGAGGGCGGAGTGTGGGGGTGATGGAGCTCTGGAGTCTGCTGAGGGATTGCTGAGGAAGTGGGGGAATTGCTCAGGAGCTGGGGAATTGCTGGGGGCTGTGATGCAGGAGCTGAACTCCCCCCTTCCCTAACTGCCTCCCACCCTTCTCTCCCAGCAGAAGGATGGCACCTTTGCTGCTGGGGGTTACATGCCCCCGCTCCGGTTCAAAGCCCTGACGCTGGCTGTAGTGTTTGGAACCATGGTTGGAGGCATCATGATCCCAAATGGTGAGTGAGCAGCTGGGGACCAGGGCTGGCTGTTTTCTTTGCTCCCTCTTATTTGCTTTCCTGGCTGGGGTGACCGGGCTCACAGCCCGTCCTGCCCCAGGGCTCCGACAGCCACCCCGTCCTGCTGCTCTGGCACTTCTGGAAGAGACCTCTGCTGACTTCTCCTCTTCTTTCCCAGTGGAGACAGTCCTGGGCCTGACAGGTGCGACCATGGGAAGCCTCATTTGTTTCATCTGCCCGGCTCTTATTTACAAGAAGATCCACAAGAATGCGCTTTGTTCACAGGTCAGTGCTGATGCTGCTTGACATCCCCCTAAGCCCTCTGCAGAGCCTGGGAACATGGTTCTTTTGGCTGCAGCAGGGAAACTGCTCAACACCTCCTGCAGCCTCCCCCTCCAGTCTGCCCAGTACAGGTGGGAGCTGTTCTGGTCGGGTGTCTGTCACTTAGGGAGCACGGACAGCGGCAGAGGTGGTGGCCCAGTGCATGGCTTGGACAGAGGTGGTGGCCCAGTGCATGGCTTGGAACACCAGCTCTTTTTCTTCCTCCAGCAGCAAGTGAAACATTGATTTGGTGCATAAAATGCTGCTTCTAGTCCTCCTTCTGGTGAGATTCAGGTTCTGGATCCTCAGAACAGGAAATCCAGGCAGGCTGTAAAACCTTAAAGCCTCACATGCCGACCTGCCCGGGCTGGGTAAAACAAACAGGACTTCTCTGCGATGCGGTTCCCGCTGCCGACCCTCAGCCTTCTGCTTTCAACCAAAGTAATAATAAAAAGGAACACACACATAGAGGTGTTGCTTCAGGAATTGATTTTCTGAGGGACTGGGGTTGTTCAGAGGCTGTTAGAAGTTTAACTTTTCCTTTTGCTCCGGTTTGAATTGGCCTCCTCGGGGACCAAAACAAAGTGGCTTTTTGCTGGGCTTGATCTCTCTGCTCCTGCAAATACTGTGGGCTGAAATTAACAGATTTTGGGTTTTTTTTTCCCTAACAATAATTTAATCCACTCGCTTTTTGCAGGCCTCTGTCCCAGCGTTCCCAGAGAGGACAGTGCTGGGCTGCCCAAGGTTTTGGGCAAAGTGCGGAGTCAGCAAGGGAGAGCAGCACGTTTTTGTGGGGCCCACAGAACTGGTGGCTTGTTCTGTGCTTAATGACTTGTGGCTTTGCAAACCTACGTGAAGTTTTTAAGCAGGGTGTGTTTTTTTTTTCTTCCCCGTGCTTTCCCTGACACAAGGAAATAGTCCAACTTTCCAGCTTTCACTCTGAATTCTGACACTTAGCTCCGAAGTTCTTTGAGTGAAACCCCGAGCAGGAGTCTGAATGCCAGCCTGGGTTTTTCAGGGAAACAAAGAGCACTTTCAAGAATTGCTTTCTATTCCGGCTGAGCCAGAGTGTTTCTCTGCAGTGCCTCGAGGCTGCACTCAGGACAGGCTGAGCTCTCAGCCCTGGGGTGGGACACTGGGGCCCTCACAAAGCCTGACCCCAAATGCTGGTCACGAGGCTGAGGGAGATGTTTGTCCTGCAAAAATCCTCACAAAGGAAGGGCTTATCTAAAGCATCAGGCCCCGGGTTACCTCTCGAGGGGCTGTCCAACCTTCCCTGAGTGATCCATTGCCTGTCAGGTTTGCATTCCTGCTCTGAGCAAGGACACACCTGCTCAGCACCTCCCCACCTCCACAGCCCAATTTGGAGCCTACCCTCTCCTCCTTCCTCCAGGTCTTTGCAAAGGCTCATTTATTCTTTCCCTGGAGCTCTGTCTTTGGTCTCCTCCTTCATTCCTGCTTTTCTTTGATCAGGTGCTCCACTCCATCAAAGTCTGCTCCTGAGGAAGGTGGCTGTTGGGGGGGGAGAGGAGCCAGCCCTGGGCACAGCTGTCCCTCCCTCTCCAAACAATGTTTTCCCTCCTTCCCTCCACCGTCTTTAGCTCCCTTCAGAGCAGCAGACCTTCTCAACGCCAGCTTTTACACTTGTCTGGGTTATCTTGGCTCTTGTGGTGCTGAGAACCGGCTGCTTTTATCGAGCCACCTTTGGCATCCAGCCTGGTGTCAGGAGGCTACAGGGTGGTGACATGGGAGGGCAGGTTTTTTCAGGAGATGGTGCAAACTGAGGCTACGAAATGGGGATGTTGTACTAAAAGTAGAGAAGAGGATTCCGGGAGGAGGGATATGGGCAGTCCCAGATGTTTGCTGGCCAGCAAAGAGCTTCTGCCAGGGAACTGTGAATTATCAGAGCTGCTGCCTGGCTGGGTTGGGCTGGAAGTGTCCTGGTTGGAAGGGTTGGGTCGGAAAGGCAGGTCCCAGAGCAGTTAAAAAGCCTGTGAGTGAAGCAGGGAGAGTGTTCCCTTTCTTGTGGTTAAGCATCTGTTCCTGTAAAGGTCCGGTCCCGCTGCCCCCCGGGGGCCCTGGGTTTGGCTGAGGCTGCTGAAGGGCGCGTGGGGGTCTGTGAACAGAGTGTGGAACTGCCAACAGGAAGGTGTTGCCTTCTCAGTGTTGACACAAGCGTGTCTGAGAGGCCCCTCCTAGGGAGGCCAGAGTTGTCCCAGTTGGGGAAGAGGAGCTGCCAGAGGTCAGGAAGTGACTCCTCAGGCTTGCTCCTGAGTGGGTGGAAAAGAGATTCCCTGTGCCCTCCCCTGGCAGTGCAGGGGCCAGCACTCCTTCCCCACCAACACACTGAGGGGTCCAGCCCCCCAAACACAGCGTGGCTGTGGAGGGACCCGGCCGTGACCGGGGCTCTGCATTCCTTCACCATGACTCCATCCCTCGGAACGCTCCATGTCCATGGATGGTGTCACACCACACAAATGCAGTGTTTGCTGGAGGACAAGGGCTGAGCTAATGGCTCTGCTGTGCAGAGCTGGAGTTATCTTCTGGGAGGAAGGACGGCGGGGGGAGCGCGACCGGCCGAGGAAACGGCCGCGTAAACTTCCTCTCCTGAATTCCCATCCGAGGCTCCCGGGAGACAGGCCCTGGCCCTGCTGACCTGCCTGGTGGAACAGGCTGCAGCCCCAGGGGCAGCCACTGCCTCCTGTGTCCATGCTGACAGGGGCTTCTGGAGGAGGGTCTCTGCTCTTGGTGGGATCTCTGGGTCTGGGGGACATCCTTCCCATGGACACTAGATCAAAACTGCTCTGCAGTGCTGTCCTTCCCCTTGCTCCAGGATCTCTGGATAAGTGGGGGTCCATGATTCCTTGAGCCCCGAGTCCTTGCAGCCCTCACTCCCGTTCCTTCCATTGCCTTGGTGGTCTCCTGAGCACAAACCGCCTGCTTTTCCATGTCATAAGCATCTCCATGGAATTAAGCCAAATCATGGACCTCTTTATTCTGGTCTTCAGTTGGAGAGGGGGTAGGTGAGGAGGAGGAGGGGGCTGCTGGGGGGAGCTGGGATGGCTCAGGGACAGCCCAGCCTGTCTCTGACTGCCACGTGTGCCCGTACCCGCTGCTCCGGGAGCTCACAGCTGAACTCCAAATGTGGAACAATCAAAGGGGCTTCAATCCGAGGCATTCGAGGCCCTGGTTCCCCACTAAGATAAGAAACAACAAAAATCCTTTTAAAGCATTTAATGTTTTCAGCCGTTTCCTACAGTTCCCTTCTCTCCCACGTTGCTCCTGGTTCCTGTGGCACCAGAATAGATCCTCTTTGTGGAAACGCTCTTCCTCTCTGCTGTTGTTTCTGGAAGGTGCCAGAACAGCCTCCCAGGCACAAAATGCATTTGTGCCGGGGCTGTGGATTGTGTGAGGGGAGGAAGTGGAGCAGCTCCAGCCCAGGGCAGCAGAGCAGGACCTGCTGACTCGGCGTTTGGCCCGAGGGGTGGATGGCAGGATTTCTGCTCTTTGTGCACCCCCGGGCAAGGCAGGCAGCACATTCTGCTCCTGTTTCCTCTGCAGTGGCTCGAAGGTCTGGCCTCTGCTCCCTGGCCACGCTGCCCCTGATCCAGAGCTGCTCCACATCCCGCCAGCCTTTTCCTTCCGAAGGCGTCCGTCTGTCTGCGGGGTGTGCTGGGAACGGGCTCTCTGGGGTCTCCTGGGCCCGACTCTGACCACGCTGACCCATGTTTCTGGGCGACCTCCCTCAACACGAGGCGGGTGAGGAAAGCATCAGCCTCTCCTCCCCCTCTGGAAGTGCCAGTGTTTTAATTTCTCCTTCCAATTTCACCTCTCCCCTTGATTTTCAGTTTTCTGGCAGCTTCCAGTGCTAGAAAGGCTCCCTGTGGCTGTTCCTGGTTTTCCTCACGCTGAGAAGCATCTTTTTGTTGTGCTTTTTGTGAGTTGGGATGTAGATGCTGCAGGGCAAGGATTTGGGGGGAAGAGGATGAGTCATGGAATCGTGGAATGGTTTGGGCTGGAGGGACTTTAAAGCTCATCCAGTTCCATCCCTTCCATGGGCAGGGACACCTTCCACTAGAGCAGGTTGCTCTGAGCCCCATCCTACACTTCTTAGGAGTCATGTGGAATTAGATCCTTGTAGATCAATTTGTCATCAGATAACAAGCTGTAGAAATTCCTTTTGCTGCCCATCACTTTCTCCTTTTTGAGGTAGAGAAATTCCTAGAGCCCTTCTCTCCACAGGATCCAGATTCCATCCTTCTATTTTTATCCTGCTTGATCCCAGCTTTCTGGAAATGAGGGAGTCACTTCTCAGCAGCTTCTTGAGCTCTGGCCACCAGCACTCGTGTGTGGACATTTTACTCTGCCTTTCCAAACCAAGGATTTCTGAGCAGCTCCGTGGAACATTTGGAGTCCATAACCAGGCTGGGCACCTCTCTGCTCAGCCAGACCTGATTTCATGGAGTTCTCATACTGGAAATACCAGGGAATGAGCCTTTGCAGCTGGACTCATGTCTGCCACATGCATTTTCCTCTCCCTACATCCTCTCCGCTCGCTTTTGAGCCCTTCCAATGCAGGAGTTGCCTTTCCAACAGCTTCCAGCATCCCAAATTCCCATTCCCATGGCTCTGCACCCAAATACAAACCTCAGACAAAAGCTACTGGTTTCCCTGTTTTCCTCCTAAATTTCTCTCCTCTCCCTCTTACTGACACATGTCATTGCACTGAGCTGGGAATTGTTTGGTGGTTTTACTGTGCTAACTGTCCCTCTGGCACTTTGTGCAGATCATCCTGTGGATTGGGCTGGGAATGCTGGTGATCAGCACATACACCACCCTGTCTGCCACCGAGGACACCCCTATGAGGACAGAAGCAGTGGGCTTGGAGCACCTGGACAGAGAGGAGAGCAGAATCGACCAGGATTCGGTCAAAATCCCAGGTATGTGTCTTCTGGAGTTGGGTTTCCCAGACCTGCTCCCAGCTCCACTTCTTAAAAAGAGGGAAAATAGTTGTCTTTTTAAGTGTGGCAGAAGCAGGGTCATTTCCAGGCATCTCTTTGCATCTTCCCAGCTTCCTGGGGCCTTTTCCCAAGAAAAGCTGCAGTTCTGACTGCTGGAAAAGCCCGCTGTGACCTCCAATGGTACCTTCTGGGAGTTGTTTTTTCGGAAAGGGAAAGGTGGGGTGCAGGGGCTGGGATCCTCCGTGGGGACAGAGCAGAGATCCCTGTTTGGGATGATCCCAGTGGCTCTGTGAGCACAGTGCCCACCTGGCTGGGGGGCTCGTGGCCAAAGGGGGCTGCCTTCCCCCCTCTGCCAGCCCAGGAACCAGCCATCCATCACCCTCGAAGGTACGGGAATTTATGGGAACTGCCTTTTTTTTTCGGTGCCGAGGAATATAAATTTGGACTTCGCTTTCGCCCTGACAAAGGCTGTGATTATGCCTCAGCTTTGTTTACTGGTTCCTGTTATTTATTATTTGTTTGCTGGGGCCGCTGATGGAATTACGGCCGCTCCTCCCTTTCCCAGCTGCTCCGGAGCGAGGCCGCGCAGGTGCCGCCTGACCCCGCGCTGCCCCTCGGCCCCGCCGCGTCCTGTTCCTTCGCCTCAGTTTTGTTTCCTCCTGCTCCTGTGGGGCTCTTTTTTTTTTTTTTGTTCTTTGGAGGCCTTGAAATATCCTCGCGGAGATTGAGAGCGGAAGGGAGAAAGGGGCCGGCTCTTCGGGAGATTATCCTCCCTCCTGGTTCTTGGCTGGGTTCCTGCCCGGCAGCTTGGAGTGTCTCCCACACCGGTGCTGCCGCCGATAACATTCACTCCGGGGTTGCTCTGCGGTGGAGTTTACTTGTGGTTTGCTCGTGGCTTGCTCAAGGCCGCGTGTGCCTTCCCAGGCACGTGGGTGCTGGTGAACTCTAAGCAAAAGAAGCTCCCAATCCCTTAATGGAGCCCTCAGCAGGGCCGGGAGGAGGGATGCGATTGAATTCTTCCGTCTTGGTTAATTTTGGAGCAGTAATGGCCAAAGAACAGCTGCTCCTTTCAGGAGGAATCGCTAATGACACGTGTTCTGACTGGGAAAATAAAAAATCCCATAAAACACGGTGTCCGCAGGAGTTTGCTGAGTCTTCCCCCCTTCTCGGTGTGAGCCGGGGCGGCGGAGCGGGATGCCAGGCTCTGATCATCCGAGTGATCCCGGAGCCCGCCGGCATCGGCTCTTAGTGCTGCTGGATTAAATAATCCCACCGGGGAGGGAGGCGGGTTCGGTGCTCCCGGGTCATAAACTTCCCAGGGAGGAGCTGTGCGGCTCCGAATGCGCTGAGGAGGGAAAGCTCGGCTGCCCCCGCGGTCCCTTTGGCAGTGGGGGACTGAAGGGCTCCATCCCCTGGGATGAGGACGAGGGGGGAGATGGGGCTGGGCAGAGGAAGGGGATCAAGGAGCTGCAGGGTGGACATGGGCCTGCCCCGGGAGAGCCGCCGCTGCGATTCCTTGGATCTGTGCCTCCCTGTGGCTCTGCAGGATGTCGGCTTGACTAGCAATGAGAGGCGTTAAATGGTGCCCTTCATCCCCCCCTCGGCTCCCCCTCGTCCTCGCCCGCCTTGTTTTGCAGAGCAGGAGCTGCCGCCTGGAACGCGCCGCAGCAGCTGCATCCTGTCGTTCCAGGGGCGCAGGATCCGGGCTGGGCCGCCCCCGGCACCTGGGTGCTCTCCGGATGGGCCCCGTTCCGCACCCGGGGGTTCAGCGGGATCACACGGCCTCTCCCTGGGCACCAGTGGTGGGTGCTCCAGGCCCCTTCCCAAGGTGGAGGGTGCCTCGTGCCCCTTCCCCAGGGCACAGGATGCCTCGTGCCCCTTCCCAGCGCCGCCCCATCCCAGGCAAGCCTCGGGGCCTTTCCCCAGCGCTGCCTTCCCCGCCTGCCTCCCGCCTGTCAGCGTGTGAGAGGAGTTTTATTGGCCTCTTTGATGTTGTGGAGCCCAGAACTGGAGAGACTTTCATTAAAGCCCTGCCCCGTGGGCCCGGGGATTATGAATATTAGAACATTGGCCTTTTATGTGAACACGTATTGACCAGCGGCCTCGGAATCGTGTTTTTCCTAACGACACCCAAGTGCCCATTACAGCCCCAGCCTGTGGTGCTGGAGGTTTTACTGTCAGCAGCTCTTCGGGAAAGGGATAAAACCCCTTCCAGCCCCGTCCTGCCGCGGCTGCGCCTCTGCTAAAAGGTTGCTAAGCTGCCTCTGAAAGCTCAGGAAGGCAATTATCCATTTAAAAAAAAAAAAAAAGAAGAGCTAATTAGGCAATTTCTCTCCGTATTTAAAGCACCCTCGAGGGTCTCGGGGGGGATTAAGATTTTGTAATATTTTTCAGCTCCTTACTTGGTCGTTGCTGCTTCATCTTCTCCCTGGCGTTGTGCAATGTTGGGTAACAAAGCCCTGATTCAGGCTCCTTGTGCAAGAGCCCTTTCCCCGGTGCTCTGGGCACCCTGCTCGGGCCATCCTGGCGTCCTGTGGGATGGGGAGGGCTGTGTTACCTGGGTTTGGGTAAAACTGGGGGCTGTGTTTGGCTTGGCGATGCTGAGGGCTCCTCCACCCCTGCATCCGTGTGTTTGCCCACGAAAAACCAATCTGCCCGACCCAGGCTGTGTCCCCGCTGGCATTCCCAGCCGGAGCAGCCCCGGAGATGTGTGGAACGTGGATCCTGCATCCTGGTAGCTGCAGGAACAGCTTGGCTCCGTGGCGGCTCTCCCTGGTGCTTTGTGCAAGAGAGCTTTTAATAGTGCCTGTGACACAGAAAAGGAACCAGCAGCCTCTGGTAATTTGGGTTGGTTTTTACTGCTGGTGCGTCAGGAGACAACTGTGAACTAATTTCAGGGATGCCATTCCATAACCTTGTGAAATCTGTACCCGTTTGGGGGGAGGGAGGGCTCCTGGAGGCGCAGCTGGGCCGGGGGCTCCCCAGGGAGGGCTCGTCCCTGCCCTGCTCCGGGCGCTCGGCACGTCCGAGGGCAGCGTTTGCCCCCGTCCCTCTGCCCTGCTTGTTCTGCTTCATTTTCCTTGGCACGAGCCCCTGGACCTTGCTCCATGACACTGCGGTGAAGGAATTTAAGCGGGCCCGGAGCTGGGCTGGCACGAGCAGGTCCTGCACCCCGTGTCCCTGGTCAGCCCTTGGCTGATGCTCTGGAGCGAGTGGTGTGTCCCCAAGCTCCCTGTGCTGTCCCTAAGGCTCCTCCACTCCTTTGGGCAGGTCCCCTTGGACTGGGGGGAGCACAGCAGGGCCCATCCCGCTGACTCTGCCCAGGACAGGGGCTGTGGACACACATTTCAGCTCTGGCCGTTGCTGCAGCGGACGAGAGGCTGAAGAAACATGTGAGGAGGGATTTAGTGCCTGCCTGGGACTGTTGCTGCGATCTGAACCGGGAGCTGGGGGAGAAGGGAAGCTTTTAGGTTGCTAATCATGAAATTTTATGGCAGCCTGGAGAGGCTGCTGGCAAACCACAACACACCCAGACACGCACACGCACAAATCAGCTGCAGGACGCCCCGGCTTCCCCTCGTGTGAGCGGAGCTGCCAGAGAGCCGGGGGGTCAGAGCGGAGCCTCCCGCTGCTGCCTCGCGCCCCGGCCTCTCCTTGGGAGCCAAAAGGCTTTTACAGCCTCTCAGCCCTTCCCTGTAAAGTCCAAGGCTGCTCATAAAACATGACGAGGTGCAGTGTTACTGGAAGACGCTCCGGAGGGACCGGGAGGGCGACGAGACAGGCAGAGCCATTATTGCACATCCCGAGCAAAACTGTTCCCTGCAAACCACCCGGAGCCCTGGATGGATTTCCAGGCAGCCTGAGAGGTCGTTAATTCACGCCCTGATGATGAACTTAATTTTGTTTCCCACTGAGCAAATGACGGCTTAGAGGCAGCTTGGCCTTATTGCGGAGTGGAGACTTTTGGGTTTGTGTTTTGTTTGTGTTTTGGGCTTTTCCTGCATTGTTTGCAGAGCAGGGAACGTGCCTCTGCTTGATTTACGATGGGAGCTGTCAGGGACACTCCCAGAGCTGAGCGGGGCCTCCCCGGGCCCCTCGGGCTGCCCTGGGCCCACGGAAGGTTCACCCACTGCGGGGTCCTCTGGGCAAAGGGGAGTGCTGGGATTAACTCCTCTGTTTCCTGCTTGCATGGAAAACTTCCTGCCTTTTTCCTTCTTATTTCTTCCCCTCTCCCTATTTGTTTCCCTCTCCTTCCTGTTTATTTCCCCCTTGAACATCATCTTGCTGCCTCGGCTCCTCATTCCCTCTGCCATGGGAACGGCCCGTGTCCATGTCGGGTTTCTCTGGATCCTCTGGTCCTCTCCAACCGGAGCCATCTCCCGCCTCCATGAACCAATTAACGACAAACTTTCCTCCAACAGAGTAAATAGTTTCTTGCGCCGAGGCCAGGCCAGGCCTGAGCTGGGAACATCCGCAGCCGTGCCGAGCGCTCCCCTCCCCGGCCTCGGCCTCCCGCTTCCCAGGGCCCCCGGCCAGGGCTGGGCACTGGTTCCTGCAGCCCAGTTTTTCCTGAAAAGGAGGAGTGTCCTGCCCTGACTTGCTGAACCCTGGGAAGTCCCTCAATGGAGAGGGGGGACCCTTGGGTACTAGACTCGAATTTCTCAGAAAATCCAAGCCCTTTTCCCCTCCCACCATCATTCCTGAAGCAAAGGAACGTGGAAAGCCAGCCAGCCCCACGCACGTCCCTCGGCTGGGTGTGGAGCTCCGGGCCGCAGTCTGGGTTTCTGGAGAGGCTCAAGGTCCTGCTGGCATGGATCCCTCTGGGCCAGGAGTTTGTACTTAATTTTGGGGGAATTTTTGTTGTTTTCCCCCCCCCAGCTTGGGCAAGGCCCACGCAGCTGAAGTTGTGGCAATCCCATCTTTCCCATGAGTTCATCTCGTAATAAATCGCACCAGCCCTGCGGAGGGGGAGGAGAAAATGGAAAGATGTTTATAGAATTAATTCCCCAAAGGAAATTGCACGGGGGAGGGCGAAGGGGGAAAGAGTTGGGAATTTTTTTTTGTTACAGAAGATACTTTTTTTTTTTTTTTTTTTAAGTTTGTTGGATGGAAAAAAATCTGCAGAACAACTTCAGTGCTGGGAAACAATTTGATTTCCTCCTTGGCTGCTCTGTGAAGGAAGAGTTCACTCCCTGTGTGGGTTTTCTGCCACGCTGGGGGAGGAAAGGACCCTTCCCATCCCATGGGATGTGCCATGGATTCCGTGTGGAATACGCTGGTCACACTGGCACTGAACCAGTAACTGGTTTGACTGGGTTGTGTCTTCCCATTTCTTTGAAGGAGAGAAGGGGGAGTCCCCCATCTCCCTCAGGAGTTTCCCCTAATTAATCCCTGTTTAATCCCACTCGTCAAAACTTCTGTGGGAAAAGGAAACCTCCCCTCCCTCCCACCCCTCCTCTGAGTGGCATCAGAAAGGCTGCTAAAAAAGGGAGAAAAAGTAGGGGAGAAAAATCAAAATAAGAGGTTTTAAGGTGTTTTGCAGAAAACAGCAGTGTGTGGGGGGGCTGGGGTTGGCCCCCAGCTTGGCTTCTCTGGGAGCTGGAGGTCTGAGGCTGGATCCCAGCTCAGGTTCTGGTGTTGGGGGTGTCTGTCCAAGGCTGGATCCCAGCTCGGTCTCTCCCGGTGCCGGAGGTCCAGGGCAGGGAGCCGTGGGGATGCTACCATCTGGTGGCACTGGCTCGCAGCGGCAGCCGGCTCCATCCCGGCTCCATCCCGGCTCCATCCCGGCTCCATCCCGGCCATGCTTCCCTGCCAGCAGCTCCATAAAAACCCACTGCAGGGAAAACAACCGGGCGACCCCGGAACAAAAGCCCCCCCTGTCACCTCCCCACTGCGCTAAATCTGGAGGGAAACCAGCAGCTGGGCTGGGCGGGTGAGGGGGTTGGGACAGACACGGCGGTTCCCGGGATCCCACACCTCATCCCTGTCCCCATCCCATGTTTGCAGAGCAGAACCCGGCAGTGGAGGAGCCCGAGGATGACCGCGATAAACCCAAACTGCTGGAGGAGAAGGAGGAGATGGAGCAGCCACAGATCAAGGTGCCCATGCAGGTGCCCAAGAGGGAGGAGGAGAGAGGAAAAGTGGAGGAGAAAGTGCAGCTGGACCGTCCCGATCAAGGTAATGGGGAGCCTGGGAAAGGGACCCGGGCTGGGAGCTGGGGGTGTGTGTTTTAGGACTATTTCAGATATAGATCCTGTCTCTGCTCTTTCCTCTCTTCACCCCACATTCACGGTGGACTTTGTGGGCTGAAGGTGATTTAGTGTTTGGTGCTCTGGAGGCTCGTTGGGTACGCAGCCTCTGGACAGGGAGGAACGACAGGAATGAGCAAGGGCAGCAGGGAGCTGGGTGGACTGGGTGTACTGGGAGCCTGGTGCCTCTTGCTCTGCAGCCCCTAACCCTGCCTGTCCCCCCAGGGATTGCCCTGCCCGTGGGGGAGGCTCATCGCCACGAGCCCCCGGTCCCGCACGACGAGGTGGTCGTGGACTTGGGGCGGGAGCGGGAGGAATCCAGCGAGAACAAGGCTGCTCCCGGAGGAGCCAACGGCCGCCTGCTGGAGGAGCCAGCCAGGCTGAACCCCCAGAAGGAGGCACCGGGCCCAAAACAAGGGAAGGAAGCGGTTGCTGAGAACCAACAGCGGGGAGGGACTGCTGGGCCCGTCCAGAAGCCGGAGAAGGTCCTGGAGGCAGTGGTGCAGCGGGATGGTGGGGATGGCAGGCCGCCCTACAAGGAGCTGGAGCCAGGGAAGGCAGTGCTGGAAGCCAAGGAACAGGCTGCTGTGCCGGATGGTGACACTGCTGAGGCCGCGGGTGACCGGGACAAGGCCCAGCTCCAGCTCCCCAGGAGAGCAGAGGAGGCCAGGAAGCCTGTGGAGAAGGAAGCAGAGCCTGGTAAGCTCCTTCCACAGCGGCTCATCTGAGCGCACTCCTCTGGGCCCGTTATCCCCTGGGGGACGGGACAATTTGGTCATTCCCAGCTCCGTCCCAGTGTTTCCTTTTAATTCCACGAGACGAGCACGTGAGCGTGCACAGCCCCTCCGGCAGCTGCTGTGGGAAAGGAGGAATCTGGTGGCTTTGACAGCTACTGTAAGAGCTGTCAAACAGTTGTTCGCTACCCGCCAAAATGTCAGGTGCCGTGCTGTTCCTGCACGGCTCCCAAATCACCGGGGACACGGAGCCGGGAGATCCTGACAGGGAACACATTGCCAAGTGCCCGTCTAAAAGCCAGTTAGAGCTGTTCCTGCATGTTAATTGGCCGAGGTAGTTAGTGCTGGCTCGCTGCCACCAGCCAGGAGGTTGTTAAATATTGGGTTTATTACTTCCCTCGCAGCCGCCGCGCTGGATCCGAACGGTGCCGGGTGGGCGGGGAGGGACACGGAGGAGATTTGGGGAACATCTGCACTGACAGCAAAGCTCTGCCGTCCTTTGCAGGTGAAAAGCAGGAGCTGCCCCTCCCGGACAGAGCAGATCTGCTGGAGAACCGGAACACCGAGGAGAAACAGGAGAATGTGGAGAGCAAGCTGGGGGGTGAGTGTGTGTCCCCAGGCATGTGGGGAGGGGGCACAGCCAGGATTCCCCGGGATCCCTCTCTGCAGCAGGATGGTGTCTTAAGGCCACAGTCCCCCCCAGACCTCAGCTGCTCCGTCCTGGAGCCTCGGAGCTGGAGCAGCAAACCCTTCCTCAGGCTGAGCTCCTCCCTTTGACCTCTGCCTAGCAAGGGTGCTTGGAGTCTGAGCTCAGACTCACGTGCTCCCCCTCATCCCATCCTCCTCCAGCTTCCTTCCCGCCCTCCTGGGTTTGTGGGGTCGGATCTTCCTGCGAGGAGAGCCCCCACAGCCCCTCGAGCGATTTCTGAGGGCTTTGGGTCACTGAGGTTTTATTTCCTCTCTTTCCCCTTTTCCAGAAGCCGGACCAGCAAAACTGCTGGACCACAACGTGCTGCTGCAGGTGATCAAGGAGCAGCAGGTGCAGCACAAGCAGCTCCTGGACCAGCAGGCAAAGCTGCTGGCAGTGATTGAGGAGCAGCACAAGGAGATCCACCAGCAGCGGCAGGAGGAGGGGGCAGAGGAGAAGCCAAAGCCAGGTAAGGACATGGCCAGGGAGCAGGACCCCCTCCCCAGGGTGCTCACTGCTCAGAGCAGCTCTAAAGTCAGGCTGGGAGAGATCCAAGTCCCTTTGGCACATGGCAGAGTCCACTGCAAAGCCATTCCTGGCCTCCAAGGCATCCCTGAGCACAGAGATAACACCCCAGGGCTCTCCTCATCCTCCCGTGTGGCCATGGGTGGTGTGGCCTCGTCTCCTGTCATACAGAATGTGCTGTCAGGAGCAGGGAATCTTCTAAGAAAACCCTTTTCCATGTTGGTTTTGTCCCACAGTGGAAGCTCAGCCAGATCCTGCTGTGCCCCTCTCCAGGAGCAGGGAGGACGAGGGCCTGGGAGCCAAGGGAGACACGGCCGGGAAGCTGCTGAGCAAGGAGCTGCCGGAGCAGCCAGAGCAGCGCCCAGGCCGGCAACCCCCTGGGGCCACTGAGCAGCACAGGGACACTGTGGGGAGGCTGGAGGAGCCTGGGCACAGGCGGGACATTCCTGGGGCTCCTCCCAAGGAGCGGAAGGTGCTGCCGCAGGAGAATGACAGAGCTGTTAGGAATCCCGCGGAGAACCGGGATCCCGTCCATGGGGATGCCCAGCGCCTTCCAGCAGCCAGAAACCACCTGGAGAAGAAGCCCTTGGCGGAGGATTTGGGAGGAGATCATGAAGCCAAAGCTGGAAGAGACGTCCACGAGAAGAAGAATTTCCTGAAACCCGTGGAAGCAGCAACAGCTCCCATCCAAAGAGAACAGCCGAGGGCTGCCAAAGTTCAGGGAGTAGCAGGAAGGAGTTTGGAAAGAGACTCAGGAATAGACCTTAAAGCCAAAGCTGTGAGTCAGGTGGAGCCCAAGGACCTGGCAGTGGCGCCGGACTCTTCCAGTAACAGGAATGTGGCAGCAAGGGAGCAGCACCCCCGGGAGCAGCGGAGAGGGGCGGAGGCTGAGGGAGCTGCGGGGGCGCTCGGGCAGCAGCGGGACCCGCCCGGCCACGGGCACGGGAAGGAGGAGGATCCCCGGGAGGAGCCGCGGGGCCAACAGGGCGGTGGGGGCGGGGGTCCCTCTAACGGCGCCGACAGGAAACCCGGCCCCGAGGATGCTCCGGCCCCGAAGGCCGAGAACGGAGCGGTCGCTCCCCAGGATCCGCAGCCGGAGCGCGACGTCAAACCCAACCGGGACCTGAAGCTGCAGGTGGGCCTGGACCTGCGCCGGAGGAGACGGGACCTGCTGCCTCCCGACCAGGAAGAGGAGGAGGAGGAGGAGGAGGAAGAGGATGCACGGGGGGCCGGGGGGGTCCTGATCGGCCTGGATCCCGTTCCTGACGTGAAGGTGAATGACCTGCGGAGCGCACTGGACACGCGGCTGAGCGGGGTGGCCGAGGGCGCCCAGCACCTGGTGCGCAGCCGCCACATCCAGCAGGTGACACAGGACAGGGGCCCGTGACGGGGATTTAGGGTCGTGCTCAGGCACAGGGAGGTCTGAGCCAGCGGCGCTTTGCTGGGCACAGCACTCAGATCCGCGGGATCCCCTTGGATCCAGGAGCACCACCCCAAGGGCTCCTGCAGCGGCAGCCCCAGCATGTGCCTGTGGGCAGCTGAGGTGATGGTGACGCTGGAAGCGACATTCCTGCTGCCCTTGCCTTCCAGAGCTCCCCCTGCCTCGGCTTCCTGCCAAGCTGCTGCTCCAAGGACCTTTTTCAGCATCTCATTCATATCGAATTGCCTTCTCCAGCCATCTCCCAACTCCTCTCCGAACCAGGAAGGGGCTCCACCGGGAAGGGGCTGTGCTGAGGGGACCCAGCTTCCACACCTCGGGAAGGGCTTTATCCCAGAGGAGCCGTGAGCTGAGGACCAGCAGAGCCAACAGTGCCAGAGTTGGATGAGGAGTGGAGCCCTGTGTGTTTGGAGACAGTTGTGGTTTGGGAACCTCATTTAGTAGAAATGCTGCCTTAACCGGGCACAACTCCTGCCGTTGTGCTGCCTCTGTCCCAGGGATGGGATTCCTTGGCCACACACTGGAGTCACAGGAGCTGCGTTCCCGCTGCCCTCCCCGGGAGCTCTCTGTGCTCTCCAGCTCCACTTCCCCTCTCCAAAGTGCATTAAGAAGCTCAATTCCCCCCACCCCTTCCTGGTCCAGCTTGGTTTTTCTGCTGGAGATGATTAATTTGGGAACAAGCCGGGCAGATCCGGGGCCTCGGCTCACGCACACCTACCTCTGCCCATGTTCCATGTGCTCTTCCCAACACCCCAGGCCTGTTCTGCATCCAGAGAGATCCCTGCTCCAGCCCTGGAAATGCTTTTGATGAGTGAGGAAGGGAAGAGCTTCCTGAGAGCCCTGGGTGGTTTCAGGCTCCCAGTTTTGGGAGTGTTTTGGGTTTTTGTGTTTTTACATCCTGACCTGCGAATGTACAGAATCCAACCCCAAAGCTCTCCCTAGACCGGCTGAGAATTCCCAGCCTGGAGCCCTCAGACCTCATCACTGTGGTGGGTTTTATATCCCTCTCTCCAAGTGTCTTTGGGGACCTCGAGTCCGTGGCCGATGGGACCCGCGGAGCCGGGATGGGGTGGGACCCTGCCTGCCTGGTGCTCCCGGGATGTCACAGCCCAGACCCACGGGAGTCCTTTGGGAAGACCCCCTGGAATGCCATGGCCTTAAACCCTCAGGACCCCCCACATCCCAACGAGCTTCTCCATTAATGCTGTCGTCAAGCACAAGCGCCGGGAGCCCCAGAGCTGCTCCAAGGACAGGGATGGGCTCTGGAGCACAGCTCCAGCTCTGCCCTGGGACATAGATCTGGGCAGGGATGGGTTCTGGAGCACGGCTCCAGCTCTGCCTTGGGACATGGATCCGGGCTGTGTCCCTGTGGCACCGACCAGCCTTCCTGAAGCAAGAGGGAGCCAGACCCGGGTCGGCTCCTTCACCCCCTTTGCTGCCAGGTCAGACCCGCCTGTTTGTTGTTCTCCGTGTGAACACAAAGGACCAAAGATCCTCCTGACATTCCTCCTGCTGGGAATGGTGTGGGCACCCCAAGCTGGGCTGGAAGCCTGTGGGAGCTGCTTCCTCCTGCCAGGAACAGCTCCCCCGGGGCAGGTGGAACATGGGGAGAGAGCCCAGAGCGCGGGCCGAGCCCATCAATAAAATAAGCTGAAGCATTTTGATCAGAATTCTTTTTTTTTTTTTAAATAAATATAGATCTGAGACCCTCACCCAGCCCGGGGCTGTGCCTCCTCCAGGAGCCTCGCGAGCAGGGTGGGGGGTGTTCCATCATTTGAGGGCAAACCGGTGCGTTTGAGGGTTTGATTCCTCTGGAGCATCTCGGGGGGGGAGCAGCTTTGGGGTCACTTCGGTGTCGCCTTCGCCTGCAAAGAGCTGCGGTCAGGCCGGGCCGAGGGGTCGGGGTTGGAACCAGGACCGGGATGGGGACCGGGACCGTGACGTACCGCCCGGGCAAAGCATTCCCGCAGTGCCTGGAACTCCTCCAGGCACGTATCCCGCCGCAGCTCCGCCGGCCCGGCCGCCGCCGCCGCCACGCACCGCCCGTAGGCCGCGGCCTGCGGGAACCACAGGGGACGGGAGCGGAGGCCTCCGGGACCCCCCGGCCCCGCAGCCGCCCCCCATGTCCCCGCGTGTGCCCCTCGGCCCCACCTGGTCCCCGCACGCGGCCAGCGCCGCCGGGAAGCGCCGCAGCCGCGCCCGCGCCCGCAGCCACACACCGCGCCCCGACATCGCTCACCGCATGGGCGCCGCCATGACAGGCCGCCCGCCATTGGCCGTCCGCCCCGCCCGTCAAACCACCGCGCTCTCCTATTGGGCCGTATCGTCCCCATCCCAGCCCCTTCTGATTCGTCCCTGTGGAGATTGTTCCCTCTGATTGGTGGAGGCGCCCGTTGTTTATTTCCCGTCTCCCGCTGGCGTCAGCCCTGTTCTCCCCTTCCGCGCGGAGCTCCGCCCTTCCCAGCTGGTGATTGGTGAAGCGGCAGCGTTTCTTCCTCTCATTGGTGTGCGGAAGCTTCCGGGAGGCGGGGTCATGACGCCACCGCGGGGCCGGGCAGGGCGGTGCGGGCAGTGTCATGGCGGCGCCGCTGCGGGACCGGCTGAGTTTCCTGAGCCGGGTAAGAACGGGGGGATTTGGGGGTCGAGGGGGCTGCCCGGGCCGTGACGTCACTCCACACGCGTGATGTCATCGCCGCGCACCCCCACCTCGCTTCTACAGCGGCCTCACACAGCCCTGGCGGGGCCGGGCCTGCCCCGGAGCCTCAGCCGGGGTCGGGGTCCAGCCCTCCCCAGTGTCGGTCCTGGCCCCTCTCACTTCGGCCCCTCCGTCCGCAGCTGCCGGTGCTGCTGCGGGGCACGGCCGACGACGACACCCCGTGCCCCGGGTACCTGTTCGAGGAGATTGCCAGTATCCTTCAGAGGCCTGGGGCTGCTTCCGTGGTGGGAGGGGGATCCCCGGGGCAGGTGGGGAGTCCTTGGGCACTGGGGGGGTTCCCGGGGCTGCCTCAGGCCGTGGTGGGCACAGGAGGCCTGTGGGGCTGGGTAGGGGCAGCCACAGTGCCGCGGGCCCTGGCTGGGATTCCATGGAGGGGGCGTATTCCTGGCATCCCAGGGGGCTGCTGGTGCCCCCTGATCCCAGCTGGGGGGCGCAGGATCCCTAACATCCCCCCAGAGATCTCCCACGAGTCCCCCGGGAGCAGCCAGTGCCTGCTGGAGCACCTCCTCACGCGGCTGCAGAGCAGCTCCTGCCACGTCAAGCTGAAGGTGGGTCCGTGCCAGGGGCACTGGCTGGTGATGGGCTGGACCCCCCCTGCTCCAGGGGGCTGGGGGAGCACCTCTGACCTGGCCTTGTGCCCCGGGCCAGGTGCTGAAGATCCTGCTGCACACCTGCTCCCAGGGCTCCCCCCAGTTCGTGCTGCAGCTGAAGAGGAACGCGGGCTTCATCCGCGAGGCTGCGGGTAACGGGCTGGGCTGGGGGGCTCCGGGCAGGGGGCACGGCCTCACACAGGGCTGGAGACCCTGACAGGCTCCTGCTGCAGGGGCTACACCAGCAGCAAGGTCCTGCCCTGCCCAAGAGCATCCCCCATCCTTCCCCCCCTGTGTCCACAGTGTTCTCCGGGCCCCCCGACCCCCTGCACGGCAACAGCCTGAACCAGAAGGTGCGGGCGGCTGCACAGGTGGGTGCTGGGCGGCCACGGCAGCTCCCAACCCCACCCTGGGGGTTCCCAGCGCTGCCCACACTCCTTCCTCCCTCTCCAATCCCCCAGGACCTGGCCAGTGTTCTCTTCTCGGATGTGCCGCTGCCACAATCCCTGGCACTGCCTGCCCGGCCCCCGGCCCCCGCCGGTGAGTGCAGCCCCCCAGCACCCCCAGGGGGAGGAACTGCAGCCAAGGGGGACCCCGAGTGCTGAGTGTTCCCTGTGTGTCCCCAGGGATGGGCTCCAGTCCCAGCCCCTGCGGGTCCCTGCAGGGATTCGGCTTCAGCGGTGACAGAAGCGGCCCTGGTGAGTCCTGTCTGGGCCCTTCCCTGCCTGGAGCTGTGACAGGGCCCTGGGGGGCACTTTGTGCTGTGTCCCCAGAGCTCCCAGGGTTCCCTCACCCCTATTCCTCAGCCTGGGAGCCCGGGATTCTCTCACATCCCAACCTCTCCGCAGCTTCCACCGGGGAGGCCCTGCTGAGCAGCCTGCAGCGAGCGGCCGAAGCCGTGGCCCAGGCCGTGCTCCCAGCGCCGGGGGGACCCCGGCAGCCTCAGGGGGACCTCCCCGACGACACCTACGAGCCTGTCCGAGCTCCCTCCCCTGCTGGCAGCCCGGCCCCACCGGCCCCGCTGCCCTCTGTCCCCCGCGGGGCCCGAGGTGGGTCCTGCCGGGGGGCTGGTGGGTCCCCACCCACCCCAGTGGGTTTGGGGACCCCAGCTCAGCACTGCTGTCCCTGCAGTGAGCCACCAGCCAGGGCTGGCTGGGGGCGGCTGGGAGGAGGTGGACAGCGGGCACAGCTCCCGGGAATCCTCGCAGGGACACGAGCGGAGCCGCGCCTCGGACTCAGGCAGCAAATCCGGCAGTGACAGCCGTTCTGGGGCCAGCCGGGAGCTGAGCCACGGCACTGACAGGTGAGAGGGGCCCCGGGGGCTCCTGGGTCCCCAGGGTCATCCCGGGGGGCTGCCCTGCCCCTGGCACTGTCCAAGGGGCATCCCCAGGAACGCTGCCCTGGTGCTGCCAGCTGTTCCTCCTGGGATGTTTGGCCTCACAGCCCTGGGTGGGCAGAGCTGCTTGGAGGTGGGGGGGTCCCTGGCCCCTGGGGGGTGCTGGGTCTGTGCCAGACCCCAGAAGGGGGAAGCAGGCGTCCCCTGTGCCCAGCAGGCATGTCCCCAGCAGGGTAGACGCCGACAGCCCCGGTGACTGCCGGCGGGAGGTGAGCCTGGTGTCAGGGCTGACGCGCGGGGCCAGGGTCTTCCTCACCAGGGAGGAGGCTCAGCACTTCCTCAAGGAGTAAGTGTTGGAACTGGGGGCAACCTGAGCCCTTTCCACCCCCCTGTCTGGGCCTGGTCCCCCATGGTGGGGAGGGGCTGCGAGCAACTGTGACCCCCCTCCCTATCCAGGTGTGGGCTCCTGAACTGTGAGGTGGTGCTGGAGCTGCTGGGCCGGGCTCTGGAGGATCCCAGCGACAGCGTCCGCATGGTGAGCACAGGGTGTCCCCCCCAGGGGGGCTGCGGGGTCTGGGGGGTGCTCAGCTCAGCCATGATCCCCTTTTCTGCAGAGATCCATGTCCGCTCTCTCCGCCCTCGGCTGCTCCGACCTTCTCTCCCCGGAGCAGATCTTCGCCGTGACCCGGCAGCACCTGCAGCAGCTCAGCCAAGGCAGCCCTGGGCCTGTGGCCAACCGGGCAACCAAGGTGCCTCTGGGGACATGCCTGTGCCCAATCCCAGGGTGGGGGATCCCAGGACCAACTTCCCAGTCCTTGGGGACACATAGCTCTTGGGGATGGCTCTGTGCATGTCCCAGAGTGGTGGGATTGGCAGCCTCTCCTGGGAGCAGGGAGCCCAGGCGGGGTGCTGCTCCCTCTGAGCCCTGCAAGGGGACACTGGGGACAGTCCCTCTGCCTGGGAACAGGGTGGTTGGGCCCCTGTCCTGGTGCCGCTCTCACCCTGGCCCCTCCCGCTCCTCCCGCAGATGCTGCGGCAGTTCGAGGCCCTGTGCCGGGCCCAGCCCTCCCCGAAGGCCCCGCGCCTACCCCCAGCCCCCCCGGCAGGCTCGGCCGGGGACCTGCTGATGGACATCCCGGCCCTGGCCGGCGAGAGCATCCTGACCCCACTGAGCCCGGCCCCCCCAGCCCCTGGTGAGGAGCTGGGCGCGGGAGCGGAGCCCCCTGGGGCCACGGTGCCGCCGTGTCCCTGCCAGCAGGGTGGGGGGATCGGGCTTGGGGGGGACATGGCAGCCCCTGGGCTGTCCCTGTTCGCTGGGATGGAGCTGGTGGCCCGTCCTGGTGCCGTAATCCGGCCAGAGTCGCCATCAGCACAGCCACAGACACTGCCCCAGCCCCAGGACACAGGCACAGACATGGGGACGGACACGGAGGGCCCCCGGCAGCCCTCAGCCTTCGCCTTCCTCAACATGTAGCTGCTGTGGGGTCCCGGGGGCTGCGGGGGCTGTGCCCCCCTCCCTGCGGGGCCTGTGGTGTCCCGGTCCCTCAGGGGGACATGGGGTGTGAAAGGGTCCCTAGGGGGGACATGTGGCTTCCATCAGGTGACAATGGCCCTGTCCCTGGTGTTCAGGGTGGGCAGAGGGGCTTGGCCATGGCACCTCTCCTCTGGGCTGGAGGGGAGCCCAGGACCCTCTGGGGCTGAGCTGAGGGTGTTCTGGGGACCCTGGTGCAGCCATGGGGTGCCCCTGCCCGGCCCCAGCTCCGGCCCAGGCTCTGTGGGGCCGAGGTGGGAGAAGGTGCCGTCCCCGTGGGGCTGTGACCCACCAATAAACCCCTCCTCGGGTCTGGGAATGTGTGACTTCTTCCTGCGCCACTGCTGGAGCCCTGCCCGTGGCTCTCCCCTCCGCAAGGGCCCTCCTTGCCCCACAGCCCCCCACAAACCCCAACAGCCCCATGGTTCTCCCCTGCCCCAGGGCCACAGTCCCCCCTTGCCCCACAGCCCCCCAGTAGCCCCACAGGTCTCCTCCTGCCCCACAGCCCCCTAATAGCCCAAAAGCCCCATTTTCCCCCCCAATAACCCCATCACTGTCCCCCCGCCCACATGAATCAAACCCCGCCCTCTCAAGGCCCCGCCCCTTCTCCCGTAGCCCCGCCCTTCTCTCACCTTATTGGCTCCTTTCCCCAAGCCCCGCCCGCCTTCATTCTCCCTCCCCCTTCCCCGCCTCAGCCAATCCCGTCTCTCTTCGCTCCCGCACTCCCTCCACATTGGCCGCCGGCCGCAGGCCCCGCCCCGTGGGCGTGGCCGGACTCGGCCGTAGGTGAGGGGCTTGGGGGGTTAATGGCGGCCGGGAGGGTCCGGGGGGGCCGGGACAGGGACACGGTCACGGCCTCGGGTGAGGCGTTCGCCCCGGCCCTGACCCCTTGTCTCACCCTCCGCGTCCGCCCCGGGGGGGTTCGTTCGCTTGTGGGTGCGTGTAGCCCATCGCTGTGGGCGTGTGGGGATGGGGGGCTTGGGGGTTTGGGGGCTTGGAGGGGTGCGGGTCTGGGCTGGGGTCTGGGGTTTGGGAATTGGAGGGTACTGGAAGGGTCTGGGGCTTGCGGGGGCTTGGGGTTTGGGGACGTGGAATTTGGGGATCTCTTGGTGATCTGGGGCTTCGGGGCTGCTTGTCCTGGGGGCTCCTGGGAGGGATCTGGGCCTTGGGGGCCTGGGGCTTTGGAGCTGGGGGGTCTGGGCCTTGGGGATCTGAGGATAGGGAAGAGTGGGTCATGGGGGTCTGGGGCTGGGTGTTCTGGGGTCCCGGGGAGGGGTCTGAGCCTCGGGGGTCCCAGAGGGTTTGGACCTATTGGAGGCTTGGGCTCGAACTTTGTGACCTAGGATGGGGTCCTGGGGGGTCCTGGGCCTTGGGAGTGGGGGAATCCTGGGGGGTTCAGGGTTATGGGAGCTTAGAGGCTGGGGCTTGGGACCAACGTGATCCTGAGGGGATCAGGGATTTGGAAACTTAGGGACCAGGGCTTGCACCTGGGTCCTGAGGGGGGCCGTGTTGGGCCTGGGTCTTCAGGCCTAGGGGATCTGGGCCTCAGGGGCTTGGGGTTCTGGGCTGGGGGCCCGGGGGGCTCTGGGTGGGTGTGCTGGGCCTGGGCTCTGGGCCTGAGCCCTGTTTTCCCGCTGTGAGCCCGGTGGTTTCCATGAGAGCCGTTTGTTTCCCTGCGTTGTGGAGCCCGAGGCATTGCCAAAGGCTGTGGTGGAGCCCGGGGGGGTTGGAATCCAGGGCTGCAGAGGGAGGGGGTTTAGGATTTGGGGGCAGTTTGGGTAATAAATACAAAGAAATAAAGTGATGTGGTGTTTGCCTGGAACAGTAGCAGCTTCTGGCTCAGCACTGGGGATGGGGGATGAAGAGGGGGAGGTGTGCTGCCCCTCTAGCTGAAGGGCTGCTTGGCAGGGATTGGGAGCACTCGGTGCAGGGAGGATCCCTGGGAGCTGTGCAGGTGGTTCCTCAGTGTCTGTGCCTGATGCAGGTTGAGCTGAACCTCCCCACGTGCTCCCCTGGCAGCCACAGTCTGTGTAGGGTGGAAGGGGAGCAGGGCTCTTCTCCTCTCCTGTGGTCCTGTGCTGGGATCCTGTCCCATAAATGGATCAGGCGGACATGGGACGGTGGGAGAATGGGACGAAGGCACTGAGGAGTTCACCTGGAGCCTCTCCAGGCCTGTGCTGGGTGTTGTTTGGCAGTGGAAACACGGGGGAAGGTGTCCTGTCCCGTGTGGGAGCGGTTCCAGCTCTGTGCCGGTGCTTGCAGGAGCTGGAGCCCCCGGACGCTCTGTGCCTTCATTCTCTGCTCTGTGCTTGCAGGGCCCCTCTGTTGTGCTCCAGCATGAAGAGCACCCGCAGCTGCTCCTCCGTGCAGGGCTCCGGCGTCGCCGACCTGGTGCTGACAGGGCTCCCAGCGCCGCTGTCCCGCCGCCCCGGCAGCGCCTCCCCCGCCAGGCTCGTGGCACGCTCCGTGTCCGTCACCGCCGACGGCAAACCCAAGAGGAATGCTCTGGTGAGCCCCAGTGCTTCATCCCTGCCATGCAGGGAGGGTGTGCCTGGGATGTGGGATGTCTCCCTGCACACCCACATCCCTCTCTGTGGTTCCCCCACCACCTGCCCGGCTCTGGCGCGGCACCACCTGCAAGATCGCTGCTCGTGGGTCTGTGCCCGGGGCTTTCAGGTGGGCAGAAAAGCAACCAGGGAGCTTCAGGCTTCCCTGTTTTCCCTTCCCTTTGCCTCCCTGCACCAGTTTCCACCTGGAAACTCCTGATTTCCTGCAATCTCCTGCTGGGATTTCAGGCTCACCCTGCCCCTCGCTGAGCACCCTGTTCCTGCTGTGCTGGGGTCTCGCTGAGTGGGGGTTCCACAGAGGGAATGAGCCCCAGGTACTTGCTGGGCTCTGTGGGGATCCAGCAGTGAGGAGTCTGTGCTCCGTGCTGAGTAATCCCTTGGCAGCATTCCCGTGCCCTCGTTCCTGGGAGCTCGTGCTAAGGAACGTGTTCCTGCTGGCTCAGCAGCGCCGGAGCGAGGTGTCATTGCCCGCTCCTCAAGGAGAGCTTGGCAGCTCTGGGAGAGCAGGAACTCCGTGTCCGGGCTGTGTGAGGGGGGTGAGGGGGACACCACTGCCTATTTTGGGCTGCCTGACTTGCCAGGGAACCTGCCTGTGCTCCTCCTGAGCATGGCTGCTGGATTGATCCCTGTGCTCCGCAGGAGGATGCGGGACCCCGGGCAATGAACAACCTGCGCAGGTCCAACAGCACCACCCAGGTGAACCAGCGGGTGAACAGTGCACACAGGTACAGCCCAGCCAGGGACTCGTGTCTGTTCTGTCCTGGGGTGTGTCCAACCTCCCTGGGCCTGTGGGGGAACCAGAGCCATTCCAAAACATGCATTGAGCTCCATCATGCACATCAGGTGTAAAAACCTGGCCTTGGAAAACCAAGGTCTGGGCTTTATTTGGTTGGTTTTTTGGAAGGGAGCTCCTTTGTTTAGGATTTCATAGAATCATGGAATGGTTTGGGTTGGAAGGGACCTTAAAGCTCACCCAGTCCCACCTCCTGCCATGGGCACAGTCACCTCCCACTATCCCAGGTTGCTCCAAGCCCCGTCCAGCCTGGCCTTGGACACTTCCAGGGATGGGACAGCCACAGCTTCTCTGGGCAACCTGTACCAGGGCCTCCCCACCCTCACAGAGAAGGATTTTGGGAAATGAAGTGTATTTCTGTGGCTGTCACAAAACCCACTCCATTAATTCCAAGGGACAGGGCTGCTCTATTCCAACAGCCCCTCATGGATTCTCCAGCCTGTGCCTGGGCTGCGTGAGGAGACAAAAGTTCTCCCTCTCTCCCCAGTGCGCTCCAAATTGGGATTTTCTGTTCTCCTGTTGGTCTGTGCTCATCCCTATCACTACACACCACCCTGGAACCCAAAGCTCTGTGTAAAAATGAGTCGTTCATAGATATTTTTGGCTGTGTAAAGATTCTCCAGCCCTTTTTCTCCCCTATGTTACACTGGAGTATATCCAAATGCCCTGCACGGTCAGTCTGTGGCTGTGAGTTATCCCAGAACCCCTGTTCTCTCCTCTGTGCCTTCCCTGGGTCTGGCTAAAGCTCGGAGCAGACAGGAGACTTCCTGGCCTTCTTTGAGAGTGGTGCAGGAGGAAGAAAGAAACTGGCAAGTCTGAGCAAAACTTCCCCGGAAAAGAAAACCACGTGGAACATCCTGGTGAGGACAGTGGACTCAGGGGTGGGTGGGCTGGGTTGGCTCTGTGCTCCTGGGGGTGTTTGAGGAGGTGGGTTTGGTGCTTGCTGGCACTTATTCCTGCTGACTCTGTGGCAGGATGACCAGCCCCGGGCATTCCCAGGCCCCTCTGGCTCCCACGGCCTGGAGCCACCCCCGGGCATGAGGAGGAAGGAGGCCACTGTGCTGCTGGCTGCCAACTTCACCGCCAACAACAGGTGGGAGAGGGGCTGCTGGGGCTGGGGGTGGGAGGAACTGCACTAGGAAAGCACCTGGAGAGGGGAGGGTGCTGGTGCTGACACTCCTGTTCTCTTCTCTCCACGCAAGGAGCAACAAGGGCGCGATGGGCAACTGCGTCACCACCATGGTGCACAACAACTACTCCACGGCCGAGAAGGGCCCCACGCCCAAGAGCTCCAACCAGGCTCCCAGTTCCCTCAAGTGAGCGTGGTGGGGTCCTGGCTCAGTGCCAGGCTGGCCCCACGGTCCTGTGTCCATGTGGCACAGGATGGGGCTGAGCAGCTTCACCTTCTGTCCCAGCAACGTTGTGAAAGCGACCTCGAACGAGGACGGGGAAGGCGGCGGCAGCTTCGCGAAGTCTCAGAAGAATTTCTCCAGCAACAACATTGTGACCCGCAACAACAACAGCAGCAGCAGCAGCGCTCCCAGGAGGAGGGAGGTGACCGAGGAGGAGGCTGAGAGGTGAGGGGAGAGGCAGGAGGACGGTGCCAGGCGGTGTGAGGAGCTCCAGCAGAGCTCGTTCCTGTCCAGTGGGGCTTCAGATTGGGGGAGGGCCCCCCTTAGCAACTGATTCACCCTCCCTGTGGCTTGGCTCTGTGCTTTGGGGTGTCATCAAAGGCACAGTTCCTTCCACCCCAAAAGTCAGTCTGGGAACAAAGGCCTTGTTGGTTTGGGGGGTGAGGAGACAGAAGTCCTGGTGCTGTGGCCAGAGGGGTTGGTGCTGCCCAAGGAGGTCCTGGGGCCGTGCTGACCCTCCCTCCCTGTCCCCACAGGTTCATCCAGCAGGTGAACCTGGCTGCTGTCACCATCCAGCGCTGGTACCGCCGGCACTCGCAGCGGCACAGGACGGCAGCAGCGGCTCTGGGGCGCCTGATGGCTGCCAAGAGGGAGGTTGGTCCTGTCCTGATGGCTTCCAGAAGGGAGGTTGGTCATGTTCTGGTGGCTTCCAAAAGGGAAGTCAATCCTGTCCTCTGCCCTGTAGCCCAGACCCCTCTAACACTCCTGTCTCACTCGTCATGTCAGTGGGGATTTGGGTCCCTTCAGTGACCTGACCAGGGCTGTGGGAGTCAAGGGGGGGTCTGGCTTTGCATCCAGCCAGTCCCTCATGGTCCAGAGAGCCGGGGAGGGTCCTGTCCCCACAGGGCTGTGCTGGCTGTGTCCAGGGAGAGCCTGGCTTTGCTTCCAGCAGGAACTCAGGCCCAGGGGCTCAGCACCACATAGCTCTGTTCCCCCAGCCCCCTCTGTGGGATCAGGCAGGTGCTGGCAGGAGCAGCAGAAATCTCCCTGAATTCCGATGCTCTGGACCAGGAATGCCCCATCTCAGCTCATCCTAATGAATCCCTAACGAGGTGGCTCATTAGACTGACACGGCACTGCAGCTATTTGTGTTTCTTTGTTCAATTATTTATCCCGATAACGAAAAGCGCCGTCGCTCTGGCGTGTGAGAGTCTATTTTTAAGCCTCATCTCCTTGGTGGTTGCAGACCCAGATGATATAATAATAATAATTGCACTGAGTATCTAAAGAAAATGAGCTGCTCCAAAGCAGAGCTGTTCTGAGGGCTCCTCACCTGTGCAGAGGGCAGGTTGGGAGGATGCAAAACCTGGATATAGGGTGACCTCAGGGGTGGGTGCCCTCTCCTGCTTCTCAGTGGTGAGTGGTGGAGAGCTCTCCCTAACATTTTCGACCCTCCTCTCTGGAAGGAAAGGCAGCAGCGGATGGAGGAGGGGAATATCCTGGATTTGCAGGAGAGGAAGGATGAGGAACGGCGGAAGATCCGAGAGGAGAAGGCGCGCCTGGCCCGGCGCGCGGCCATCCAGGTGGGCACAGGGCGAGCCCGTCGTGGCCTGTGTGCCTGTGTTTGTTGGCAACATCTGGCGAGGCCTCTGTGCATCTCCAGGGCCTTGGCATGAGGCAGGATCAGAGCCAGCCCTGGAAGTGGAATGCTCCCTCCGGAGACAGAGGTGCCATAGAGCAGTTTCCTGCTGTGCTCCTGCCAAGCCTTGGCAGCTCATCCCGAGCTTGTGAAGGCAGTGCTGGTTTCCATCTAGTTCTCAGGAAAATGGTGACCATGTTGAGACAGAGAGACTTCAACCTCCTTGGAGTGGCCAAGGACTTGCATGCCTTGGGAACAGGACCCTCCTCAGGAGCCAGGCTCCCCTCCGTGCCCCTTGGCAGGAAGCAATACGTCATTGTCACCCTGTTCTTGCAGCTGGTGGTGCAGATGGGGCTGGCACAGGCTGCAGGGAGCTGGCAGTAGAGCTGGAGATGTTTTAAACCCCAAATTCTCTTTGCCTTAATTGGAATCATGTTCCACCGAGGGGGGGTATTGGGGGAGACACAACAGTGAGCAGCTGGAGGATGGCAAAACGCTGCCACAGCCTTGCAAACACATGCTTGTGCCTTCCCAAATCTTCAGGACACCCATGGCTCCTCTGTCCTGCAGGAGCTGCACCAGAAAAGGGCCCAAAAGGCCTTGGAGACAAAGTGCTTGGCAGAAGAAGAGCTGGTGCTGGTGAAGGAGAGCAGGAGGGTGGCCAAGAAGAAGCCTGGTGCCAAACCTGCCTCGGCCAGGAACGTCAGCCCGGCCGGCAGCCTCACCAAAGCCAACAACGCCGGTGAGTCCCTCTGGCACATCCCCAAGGCTTTGGGAGTGGGGGGAAGGAGCTGTTTGCTCCAGGGAGCTGCTTCCCAGGGGCTGGTTGTGGTGAGTGCCTAAGAACAGCCTGGTCCTGCAGAGCCCAATTCCCACCTGGCAGCTGTGGATCTGGAAGGAAGCAGCCTCGCAGCCCTCGGCTCCGTGCCCTCGCAGGACCCTGGGGCAGAGGACAAGCTGCAGGTGGGTCTGGCTGTGCCCCCTGGGGCTCCTGGCACCAGCTGCTCTTCCAGGGTGGCTTTGGAGCCTTCACTGGCTTTTGGGGAGACCTGGAAAACTCTCACTGCAAGGTGTGTGTTCTCCCATAGGATGTGAGCTCCAGAGAGACAGGTAATGAGGACCTGGAGACAGCGGTGACTGCTGGCAGCAGGGCCCCATCCAAGGCCACGCTCAATGAGCTGCTGGACACGCTCCGGCTGCTGGAGGAGGAGTCGGAGCTGCTGCCCCCACCCAAGCTCCTCAAGAAGGACAGACACGCCTGGACGGACAGGGTGAGCTATGGGAGGAGGGTGGTGTGTCCAACCTCGGACAGCAACAGCTGCCTGGTGAGAAACAGCTGGGTCACCGCTGGAGAGGGTGGTGGGGGAGCTTAGAAGGGCTGATGGAGGAGTTTGGAGGTGAAGGACTGAGTCTGAAGGTGGAGGATTTGTTTGGTGCAGTCAGGGCTTGGGAATCCACAAGGAGCAGCAAGGGCTGTGGTGGGAGCAGGGTTAGCCGAGGCTGAGGCTGGTTACTGGGGCCCAGTGGGAGGACTGGGCTCCAGCCATGGAGAAGAGCCAGCACCCCTTCTCTGAGCTTTCCTCTAGGTGCTCATTCACCGTGGTGAATTCCCAGCAGGAGCCCAGCTCCAATTCCCTGACTGCTGATAACCTGGAGAAGTTTGGGAAGCTGAACCACTCGCCCGGGGTCCCCGAGGACGGGGCCCTGCTCTCGGAGGCCAAACTCCAAAGCATCATCAGCTTCCTGGACGAGATGGAGAGGTCGGAGCAGGAGAGGCCCAGGTCGGCTGCCTCGGCCACACACCGGGAGGTGAGTCCTTGTGCTGGGGAGGTGGTGGGACCCTGGTGGGAGTCATCCCCCATCTCCCTGTCCTCATTCAAGGTGGTTCCACTGCCCATTAATCATGTTTTTTCTGCTGTGGCAGAGTTTCCTCTTGGAAGAGGAGCTGGCTCACGTGGAGCAGGTGTCGGCTGTTGCCACGGAGGTGACGAGCTCCATGATGAGGCTGAAGCTGGAAGTGGAGGAGAAGAAGCGAGCCATCAGCCTGCTGCAGACAGCCCTGGTGCGTCAGCCTGCTGGGCAGCCTGGGCCAGGAGCCTCACAGGGGGTTCTTGGGACTGGGGCTTTGAAGCATGTGATCAGGGCTCTGAGCAGGACTGTCCCTTGATTTCGTAGAATCATGGAGTGGTTTGGGTTGGAAGGGACCTTAAAGATCTTCTAGTCAGGACCTGGACTGAACTCCCTTCTCCTCTGTCCCACAGGGGTCTGGATGTTGCTGCTGATAGGGGTGGGAGGTGTGAGCACCAGGGGTTTGTTTGCCTCTGTCCCTCCTTGCCCTGGCCTGTCAGTGCCTCCATATCCAGCAGTTATTCCCTGTACATGTGCTGGGAATGGTGTCACTCCTCCCTCTAATGTCTGGTGGCTGTTTCCTCCCTGCCCTCCACAGACTCAGCAGCGGGAACTGACGGACCGACACGTCAAACAGACCGAGCAGGAGCTCAGCCACCAGCTCAGGCTGCAGAGGGAGCAGTATGAGGCAGCTATCCAGAGGCACCTAGCCTTCATCGACCAGGTAATGCCTCAGCCCCGCTTCTGAAGGCAGAGGCTGAGGTGGCTGTACCTGCCTGATGCCCTGTCCTCGCCCTGCCCAGCTCCTCGATGACAAGAAGGTGCTGAGTGAGAAGTGTGAGGCCGTGGTGGTGGAGCTGAAACAAGTGGACCACAAGTATGGCCAGAAGATCAGCCAGATGCAGGAGCAGCACGAGCTGGTGAGGGGACAGGGAAGGTGGGGGGACATGTGTGTCCCGGTGCTGTGGGAGAGCTGGTTGGTTTGGCTCAAACGGGGACTCTGCCCAGAGCAATTCGATCTCTGTCACCTTGGTGGGGCCTGGTCACTCCAAGGAGCCCTTTCCTGTGCACAGAAGGTCCCTGTCACCACAGAGCTTTGCCCTGGCTCCCCAGGAGGCTCCTGTCCTCTGCTGCCCAGAGCCAGGAGCGTGGCACTGACCAAGGGACAGCATTCACTCCCAGGCTTTGCCTGGAGAGACCCTTCCCACACATCTGGCACAGGTTGCCCAGAGAAGCTGGGCACTTCCATCCCTGGAAGTGTCCAAGACCAGGCTGGATGAAGCTCTGAGCAATCTGGGATAGTAGAGGGTGTCCCTGCCCATGGCAGGGGGTGGCACTGAATGAACTTTAAGGTCCCTTCCAACCCAAACCATTCTGT
Organism: Lepidothrix coronata; assembly: GCF_001604755.1. Lineage (NCBI taxonomy): Eukaryota > Metazoa > Chordata > Aves > Passeriformes > Pipridae > Lepidothrix > Lepidothrix coronata. The sequence continues at coordinate 454,555 of NW_016690214.1, read as the reverse complement.
GATTTCCATGATCCTGCTGTGGGCAGAGCTCTCCCAGACTGGGGGTGACCAGTGGGTTGTGCTTTGGCTGTGTAAGGATTCTCCAGCCCTTTTTGGTTAAAACCAGCACTGGTACAAACCTATTGTCATGGAGGAATTTGTACCTGTATCCTCTGGATCTGAGTGCCTTCCAGCCACCCTGGCAGGAGCAGGGGTGCTCTTGGAGCTCAATGGAATAGGACTAGAATGGAACATGAGGTGTATGAGCAACAGTAAGAGCTCTGTGTGGATTTCTCTGGGCTGTTGCCCTGCCCAGCACCCAAAAATACCCAGACAGGGCTGTCCCCCGCCCTGCCCGTTGGGCTGTGCCTCCCCTCACTCCCACAGACCCCTGCCCACCTCTGCCCTGCCCGTGGATTCCACAGACACGGCAGTGTGGATTTGCCTCTCTCCTCTCCCCCACAATTCCCCTTCTCTCTCCATCCCCTCCTTTCTTTCTCCCCAGGTCTGGCGCACTTTGGGCCCCTTTTGTGAGGTAAATGTGGTCTTTGCTCTGTTCTGTGCCTTGCCCTCTGCTCTCGTGCCCTGACCTGCTCCAGCCCTTGCCAGAGGTCCTTCCATGGCAGGGAGAGGGAAGGCTGGAGAGGAAAGCACAACCACACAGGGACAGATGGGCTGCCCTGCATGCAGAGACCCTCGGCAGCCCCCAGCTCCCCTCTCCTCTCCATTTCCTGCTCTCATGTCTTGGCCAGTGAGCGTTTTCCCAAGGGTTTTACTCTTCCCACCATCCCACTGGAGACAGGGGAATGCACTGTGAGAGTGTGTGGCCGGTTCTCTGGGCTGGATGAAGGCACCTGGCCGGGGCTGTGTGATTGTCCATGTGCAGCCCTGGCCCTCTGCTCTTCCCTGCAGCTTCCTTCCCAACAGCCCGGCTTCCAGGCTCCTGGGGGTTTTCTCTCCCAGCTTCTCTCTGAACTTTTCCCGTTTGCTTCCAAACAGGAGATTAAGAAACTGAAGGAACTGATGAGTGCAACCGAGAAAGTCCGACGGGAGAAGTGGATCGAGGAGAAAACCAAGAAGATCAAAGAAATCACTGTGAAAGGTAGGGGCAGGTTCCCTCGGCAGCGGCTGGAGCTGGGATGGCGCTGGGGTCAGGTCCGGCTGGTTCTGGAGAGTTTGGGAAGAGTTCCTCAGTGTGGGCAGTCTCTGCTCCCTGGTTTTGGTAGAGCAGGTGCCAGAGGGCAAGAGCACCCCTCTATGCTCATCCCCCTTTCCCACCAGCCCCTTGCTGAGTCCATGTGCCCGCAGCCCCTGGGGCTGGGATCCAGGCAGCCCCAGGGCCGAGCCGTGACCGTCCTTCCCGCTGTCCCAGGGCTGGAGCCGGAGATCCAGAAGCTCATGGCCAAGCACCGTGAGGACATCCGGAAGCTGAAGCTGCTGCACGAGGCCGAGCTGCTGCAGTCGGACGAGCGGGCGGCCCAGCGCTACGGGCGGCAGGCGGAGGAGCTGCGGGGGCTGCTGGAGCGGCAGAACGAGGAGCAGAGCCAGCGGGAGCGGGAGCGGGTCCGGCAGCGGTGGGTCGGGGGGCACAGCTCTGGGGCGGTGTCCAGCACCGATCTGATGGTGGGTTCCCAATATTTGCAACTCCATGGGGAGCAGCCCCTTCCCACCAGCCCAAGGTGGGAGATGGCACCGAGCCGGGAGCATCCTCTGGCATCATGGAGGGGGTGGGATGGGGCAGGGTGGAGAGGTGGCCCCAAGGCACATCCCTGAGGTGCCTCTGCCCCGCAGGTGTGAGCAGCAGCTGGAGCAGGAGGAGCAGGCTCTGGAGCAGCAGCGGCGCCGGCTCTATGCCGAGGTGGCCGAGGAGAAGGAGCGGCTGAGCCAGCAAGCGGCCAGGTCAGCGGGCTGGGGCACCCCTAGAGCTGTGGGGATGGGCTCCCTGGGTCAGGCTCCCATGGCAAGAGGGCCAGTGCTGGTGTGGACTCTGGGAGCTGTGTCTGTGCAGGCAGCGTGCGGAGGTGGAGGAGCTGCGGCGGCAGCTGGAGGCCAACAACTCGGCCCTCAGCCGGGCACTGCGCGAGGAGAGCACCAAGGACAGGGAGGAGCAGGAGAGGCGGCACCAGGTCTGGTTTCCCCTCACCTCTGGGCTCCAAGTGGCTGGTTTTGGGTGCTGGCACCATCCTACCAAGCCTCATCCCCCGTGTGTGTTGGTACCATGGAGCCCTGTGCTGCAGTGCCAGGGGCTGCTCCCAGCTGGTGTGGGATGCTGCCAGGGCTGAGCTGTTGTTTTCCTGTCTTCTTACAGGCAGAACTGAAGGTGCTGAAGGACCAGCTGGAGATGGAGAAGCAGGCCTGGGAGGCCAACTACATGAAGAAGGAGGTAATGGCAAGAGCTGTGCTTGTCCAAAGGTGCCACCTGTGGGCTCTGAGAGGGATTGAGGCCACGTTTTCCATCTCTATCCCCAGGAAGCCTGGCTGCTCTCCCGGGAGCGGGAGCTGCGGGAGGAGATGAGGAAGGAGAGGGACAAAGAGATCGAGCTGGTGATCCAGCGTCTGGAGGCCGACACATCCTTGGCCAAGGAGGAGTGTGAGAGGGCAGCGGAGAACAGGTGAGGGGGAGAGGGAGGAGGGAGGTGCCGGGTCCTCAGCAGGCTGGTCCCCTTTCCCTGCCCCCTGCACATCTCTCCAGCGAGCTCTGGAGCAGCTGGAGAGAAAGGAGTGGATTGCAGGGATGAAGTTTGCCTCTTACCTGAGGAAACAGCCCTGAACCTCCCATGGGGCAGATGTGCTGCTGTGCCCTAGTCCCTCCTGCAGCACATTAGGGCTGGGATGACCCCTGCAGCACTGGGATGATGCAGACTGGCTGTCCTTCCTCCCAACAGGATCAAGAGGATCCGGGACAAGTACGAGGTGGAGCTGCAGGAGCTGGAGCGGTCCGAGCGGAAGCTGCAGGAGCGCTGCAACGAGCTGAAGGGGCGGCTGGCCGAGCTGGAAGGGGAGAGCATCCGTCTGCAGGGCCTGCTGAAGCACAAGGAGCAGGAGGTGGAGGAGATCCGGAAGGTGGGCGAGGAGCAGAGCCGGGGTGCCCTGTGCCTGGATGGCGGTGCAGGACCAGCTGGCCCAGGAGCACAGCGGCCTGACTGAGGGGATCCTGCAGGAATTCGTGGACAAGCTGGTGGGGATGGAGGAGGAGAACACGCAGCTGAAGGCGGAGATGGCAGAGCTGAGGGCCCGGCAGCGCCTGGAGCTGGACAGGCTGGTGTGGGAGAAGGACCGGGAGCTGGAGGAGGTTCACAGGAGGTGAGGGAGCCCGGGTGGTGCAGGAGCAGGGCCACAGGAGTGCAGCTCCATCTGTATTCCTCCCTGGCGGGAGCCCTGGCCAGGATCACTGTCAGCTCCTGAGGGCTCTGCCATGGCTCACATTGGAGACCTGTGATGGGGGAGAGGGACTGAACTCCCCAGGGCTGAAGTCACCCCCCTGGGCAGGGCCCAGCCCGGTGTTTGGGGCTGGGCTCCGGGGTCCTCATCCCTGTGTCCATGCAGGGTGAAGTCGGCGGTGCAGAGGAAGGAGGAGAGCGTGAGCAGCCTGCGGAAGCAGTACGAGGTGAGTGGGGTGGCCCTGGCCCTGGCTCCGGCCCTGCCGGGCACCACGAGCTCCCCCTTGTGCTCCCTTGCAGGCGGCCGTGCAGAGAGCCAACCTGCTGGAATCCCTCCTGGAGCAGCAGCGGCAGCTGGCCACGGAGTGACCGTCCTGCCGGGCAGGGAGCGGGGCCGGGGTGCTCCGGGGTGCTGCTGGGGCTGGGGTCGGGGTCAGGCTCTCCCCTTGCTCAGCCCTTGTTCTCCACAGCCCAGTCCTGGTGCTGTGGCCATGCCAGGACACTTGGTGGCCTTTAGATGTTCAGGAGTTTTGTTCTGACAATAAATCTCTGCTGGTTTCTACAGCTGGTTCTGTAACTGTATGTCAGTGCCAGCGCTGGCTCTTCTGCAAGGTCTGTGCCCACTCCCACCCTCCCTACCCCACTCCTGCATCCCGAGACCATCCCTTGCTCCAAGGGTTCCTGGCTCCCTGCTCTGCACCCTGCTTCCCCTTCTAAACTGAAATTTCTGGAGGATGCAGGAAGGCAGAGCCAGGGCCAGGATGTGATCCCACAGCCTCTGCTACCTGCAAATCTCTCAGCACCCCCTGACAGGGCTGGGAAATGCCTGGGCTGGGCCGGTGGCATCTGTTTCCTCCCTGGGAATGTGCAGCCTCTCAACCATAGCCTAGTCCTGGTCCTGGTCCTGGTCCCTGCCCAGAGCTGGGGCTCGGAGCTGTAGGCTGGCAGATGTTTGCTCAGCAGAGTCCTGGGATGTTTCCCATCTGTCCCTGTGCTTGGCTGGGGCCTCCCCCTGCCCCACAGCAGTGCTGCCAGAGCCCCCACGGTCACATGGAGCTACAGGGGGACCCTTTGTTACCACAGGAAGCTGCAGAGGAGCTCGGCCACTTCCCGGCACTATGTCCTGGTGTGGGCTCCTGGCTGCAGCTCCTGGGGGCGGTGTGATCCCAAGGCAGCCCATGGAAACCCCTTATCCCTGCTCCCTTGACATGGGTGTCTGGGGCCACGAGTGGCAGTGGGTGCCTGGGTCCTGTTCAGCAGAGCCATGGCAATGCCAGTCTCTGTCCCCCTCTCCCTGTTGGGTCAGGCTGGAACACTCATCCCGCGAAAGGCTGGGCACAGCGCTTCTTCCCGCTGTTGTTGCTTTTCCAAGGAGTTTCCTGAGCTCCCCTTCTGACCCTGCACAGCCTCCACATGGGCCATCCTGAGCCTGTGCCGGCAGCTCCTGCTCTGGGAAATTTGGTGTGGGAGAAGGGGCCTCAGCCCCTTCCCTGCTCATCCAGGGGGCTGTGGACCCTGTGTAGGACCTGGAGCCCTGTCCGGCTTCGCCACTGTGGGGTGAACAGTCCCCGGGGTGTCCCGTGTGCCCGGCCCTGCTCCTGCCACCACCCTGGTGCTCCGTGTGCTCCGGCACCTCCCTGGCCCGGCCCCTCCCCGGCATCGCCCGGGCTAATTTCTAGGCCAGTGCCCGGTTCAGGCATGAATAAATCAGCGCCGTTGCATAACAGGGATGCGGATTTTCACCGGATGGCTGCCTGTGCCTGCGCCGGCGCCCACCTCCCGCCCCTCGGGGGTCCCGCGGGACCATTGGCCACATGGCACGAGCTGTGTCCCTGTCCCTGCCCGCCCGTGGCACGGCGGGTGCTCAGCCAGGCTGGCGGTGACTGTGTGGCCACTGCAGGCTCTGCCAAAGATCCCCAGTTAAGGAGCCCCTTTCCCCCCCTGGTCCCCCGGGTTAGGAGGGATGAGGGAGCCCGTTGGCTGCCGTGCAGCCGCTGGGCTGGGAAGGAGGTCAGGAGCACAGGGGGCTTTTGGCAGCCGCCGCGCAGGGATCGCGGCTCAATCTGGTGTCTGCCCCGGAGGGGATTAGCTACAGCCCCAGACAAATCAGCCAGGAAGCTGGAGCAAGTGGCAGGATCCGAGCAGGGTAATCTTCCCTTGGGAAGGATCTGTAATCTCTCCTGCTAATTAGGGCAATGGCAGTGGCACTGCCCGGTCTGGGAGGTGGATGTCAAGTGCATCTGGATGACCCTGACACGGCTCAAGGCTGCTCATGAATGTGTCAAATGGAGCTACAGGGGGTGTCACCTGGGCAAGGAGGGTTCCCAGGCATGGGGCTGCTGTGCTCAGGGTCCCATCTTGGCTGAGGGTCCTGGGCCTTCCCAAGGAGGGCAGGGTGGCACAGCAGAGCTGGGTAGGCACACGCTCCATCCTCATCCCCTTATCCCTATCCCATCCTTATCGCAGTGCCATCCCCATTCCACTCCTCTCCATGTCCTCTTCCCCCTTCCATCCTCACCTCCTTTCCACCCTGATCTTCATCCTCATCCCCATCCCCGTCTTCATCCCTATCCCATCCCAACTTGTCTCAGACATGGGCAGGAAGGGACACTGGGTACCAGGGCTGTCACCCCCAACACAACAGCCAGGTGATTTCACCCCCTCCTGCTTTCCGAAGCCCCTGCTGTCCCTTCCTGGTGTTGGGAAGGCCTTGAGCTCATCCCTCCTCTCACCCACACTGGGACTGGCCAGTGTGCTCAGAATGCTGGGGGCAGCTGGGGTGGGTGGGTCCCTGGGGGGGTGGGTGCCTGGTGTGTGCTCAGCACAGCCACCCCCCTGCATCCCACCTGGATGTGACTCAGCCAGTGCCAGCTCAGCCACACGTGGGGCAGGGCTGGCTGTGCAATCTGCCCCCGTGGCACATGGCCACCCACTCCCACAGGACTGTGGCCACTCCAGTGGGTGCCAATGGCACCACAGCCCTAAGAGAGCCCAAATCCCCCCACCCGGGGTGCTGGGCACCGTGCTGGGGTGGTGCCACATTGGCTTGGCTGCTCTGGGGCCAGGGAAGGCATGTGGTGGAGCTCAGGGGGTCCCACAAGTGGGGACATGGCCCTTTGCACATCCAGAAGGGATCAGGGACCCAGTGGGGGGCTGGTGGGGGGCACTGGGGTGCCCGTGCCAGCCCTCCAACTGAAGATCACCAAAATGAGTGATGGGGGGTCCAGCAGTCCCCTGCTACCCCTGGCAGAGGGGCCTGAGGGTCATGTGGGTCAGAGCTGCTCCATAGCAGAGAAATGCAGAGGTGCAGGAGAAGGGAGAAGCTGGCTCCAGCATGTTTGTTCTCTCAGCAGCCGGTAATTTTTCCAGGCCTGTATCTATTTGTGGCAACGTGACATGTGCAGCGTGGTGCTGTTCTGTGCGGGCTTGAAGCTTGTAAAAAATTAATCGTGTACGCAAAATTTGGCTTTAAATATTCAAACCAACGGTGGGGATGTGTGAGCCCCGTGCTCAAAGCTGAGCCTGCCAAGGGGTGGGCAGAGGGCCTGGACGGGGGTTCCTGGGAAAGGGTTGGGACAGGATGGGACAGGACTGTCCCACCATGACCCTGGAGGAAAGTCCAGCCTGGGTCCTGGGTGGGTTTGGTGACCAGCTGTGGTGCAGCTTTGCCAGGGTCTGGCTGAGAGCTGCTGTGGGCTGTGTGTGAAGCTGTGGATGTTCCCTGCCATAGGAATCTGTCAGGTTTTGGAGCATCCTGTGTTTCCAGGGCACACTCCCATGTGCCAGGGCTGTGGTGTCGAGCAGACGAGGCCGAGCCATGTGGCCCCTCATGGGGCAGCCCCACAGCACAAAGGGGACCCCGTGCCATGGCTGGGAGCTGCTGGGGGGCTCCGCTCCCCCCTCGGGATGGGGCTGGGGGCCTGCAGGGTGAGGCTCTGATGGGATGCTGGGGCAGAGATGGGAACCAGGGGATGTATGTGAGGAGGGGCTGGCTGGGGGCCAAGGGGCTGGCTGGGGGTCAGAACTGCCTGTCCTGTCCCATGTCCCATCCCTGGTCCTGTCCCATGTCCCATTGCTGGTCCCAGGAAGCCAGTGGTGCCCAGGATGGGTGAGCACGGGAGCAGTTCTCTGCCCGGGGGGCTCCTGGCCCTGCTCCAGGCAGGTCCCAGCCCCACTACTCGGGGTCCCAGTCCTGCTCCCGGGGGTTCCATCCCCACTCTGGGGGGGGGTGTGGGTGGGTGGCTGCCCCTGCAGTGTCCCAGCCCTGCTTGGGGGGGACCTGGCTCTGTTCTCGGGGGGTCCCCGTCTCGCTCCGGGGTGGCGGCTGCTCCTCGGGGGTCCCGTCCCCTTTCGGGGGGTCCCCACGGGCTCCCTCCATCCCGGCGGGACCGCGCGGGGGCGGCGGCGGCGCATCCCGGAGGGGAGGACGCGGGTCCCGGTGCGGTCCCGGGGCTGCGGCTCCTCCACCTGCCGCCCCCGCCCGCCCGGTCCCGCCGCTCGGCGGCGGCGCGGCCCCTCCCCGGGGCACGGGGCGCGGGGCCGCGGGGCCGCCATGGAGGAGGAGCCGCCGCCGCCGCCGCCGCCGCCGCCGTGCCCAGCGCGGGGCCAGCGGCAGCCGGCGGCCGTGGGGCTCCCGCCGCCGCCGCGCCATGGGCCGCTTCCCCGCCGCCGCCGCTGCCATGGCGGCCGCCTTCCTGAGCCCCAGCCTCGCCTTCAGCTCCCACTTCGACCCCGGTAAGTGCCGCAGCCCCGGGGCCGCCGGACCCGCACCCCCTGCCCCGCGCCGAGCCTCCCCCGGGCAGCCCCCCGCGGTACCGCGCTCGGCTCGCTCAGCCCCGCACCGGCTGCCCGCCCGGTGCACCGGGAACGAGCATCCCCTCGCCCTCATCCCCGGGAATGTCACTGGACGGGCTCCCGACCCGCCGTGCTTGGCCACCGTGGGACACCCCGCTGTGGTGCCGGGACATCGCGGTGCGGCGGTGGCACATCCCGGTGTGGCGGTGGGACCCCCCGGTGTGGCAGCGGGGCGGTGGGATCGCTGCCGCAGCCGGGCGGCATTTTGTTTCCCGGGCTGGAGCGCGGAGGAATCCGGGGGCTGCGTTGCCTCTGAAGGCATCTCCGGGATTGAAACGGAATAATAACGACAGGGAGGATGGTGATGGTGAGAGGGAGGAAGACGGAGCCGGGGCTGAGCCCCCACCGCCTGGGACAGCCGCCGGCCGGGGAGCCGGGGGCTGGGGGTGCCCACCCGGGCTGGGGGTGCCGGCGGAGCTGGGGGGGTGCCGGGGCAGGGCACCGGCGTTTTGGGGCGCAGGCGTTATGTAAGCGCCGTGTCCCGGCCGCGGCGCAGCTGCAGGAAGATGCTGCAGCCGCGGAGCAGCGCGGGGCTGGCGACTGCGGGTGCGTGTTTGGGGCTGCAGCCGCCGCAGCCGCCCCTCACCGCCGCCTCCCGCCCCTCGCAGCCGCCTCGTGTCCCTCCGGTGCGGGGCCGGCTCTGCGCGGGCACCGGGACCCCTCGTGGGATCGTCCGGCGGGCGCTCGGCTCCGGCCCTTTGTTTACCAGCCCGGGATAACGCGTGTCGGGTCCGGCACCGAGCGGTGGTGCCGCGGCTCCCGCCGCTCCCGGCGCCTCCTCCGGCACCGCGAAGGCGGCGAAGCGGTGCCCGTGCCGGGCGCGGGGTGCCGGAGGCTCCGGCTGTCGGTGCCGGGCTCCCGCATCCCTCCCCGCCGCCTTCCCGCTCCCTCTTTCCTCCGCTGCTCCCGCTCCCCCGGCTGCGCGCGGTCGGAATCCGTGGGGGGATTTGGAAATGAGCCGCATCAGGACTCGTCGAACGGGGACTTTGTCCCCGACCGCTCGTTATTTGTTTCTAAAACGTCATTTGCACCTAAAATGCGGCAGCGCGGGGACGGAGCCGATTGTCGGGCTCAGCCCCGGGGGGATTTTGCTCCGGGTTTTGGTGAGGCTTCGACTCCGTGTGAATCCTGCCAGGCTGGGGATTCTCAAGGCATGTTTGGTTTAAAAGCCCTTCAGCACGGTTTCCATCGCTGCCCATCATGGTGCTGCCAGGCCCAGAGCTCGGCGCTGCTGTGCAGCTGCCACCCACCAGCACCAGGAGGGGAATTAAAGAGAGGAACAAACCATATTCTGGATTTCATGGCTTTGTGGATTTGGTCTGTGTGGCAGCAGCTCCTGCCTGTGTGGCATCGAGACCGCCTGTGCCAGCCTGGCTCCCTGGGGCTGGCTTGTGCCTGGGGTTGGTTAGGAGGAGCAGGAAGCGATTTGTAGGGCACGGTGGCACCACAGCTGGGACAGGACGGGAGAGGCTTAGGGGCGCTGGTTCTGCAGAGGGGAGCATCTCCTCCTGGGCCCACATTCCCTGGAAAGGGGTGGTTGGAAGCCACTGCTGCCAGGACTGGGCCATAGATGGCCTGCTGGCATGGAATGGTGACAGTGGTGTCACCCGGGGCAGAGGTGCCACAGGGATGTGCTGACCTGTGCTCTGGCCTCACCTGCCGCTTTTGGCTCCTCTGTCCGATGGACCTGTGTCAGGCTGAGCCAGCTGTGTCAGGGATTCATTCCCTCTCAGTGCCTGGGGCTCTGGGAAAGGGTCCCAGCCCAGCAGCCTCGTGGTTCCCATCTTGTTTTGCTCATCCACAGGCTGGGCCTGGAGATACTCCTGCACGGAGCCACCTGTGGAGCACAACCACCCTGTCAGCAAGAGGCACTGCTGTGCTGCCTGCCCCAACATGTATCCCAGATCTCCTGGGCTTCCCGTGGGAACTGAGTGCCCACTCCCTGACCTGGAAGTGCCATGACCTGCCACAGCCCGGCTGAGCAGACAGTGCTGGGAGGCACCAGGCACAAGTGTTGGGGGTCAGCCAGGGCTCGAGGAGCTGGGGGGGGGGAAGGGGGAATCAAGGCCAAGGGAGAGTTGGGGGTGTCCCCCTAGCCCTGTGTTTTCGGACCTGGCTGGAACCCACTGCCACCCACCTACTGTCCCAGGCCTCACATGGACAACAGCTCTGTGAGTGCTGGTGCTCCGTGTCCAGCACCACCATCTACTCCTGGCATGAGGATGGGAAAGGACTTGGGGAACCGTGGTGGCAAAGGGGCTGTTGCAGCCAGAAGAACCCCGGCAGCCCAGATGGGGGCCGGGCACGCCCGTGCTCCCACCCTGGCACCAACCAGGCTGTTGGCTGCTGGCAATACTGCGGAAGGACAAGGGGAAGGTGTTGTTGGGACTGGACACAGAGGGGGGCTTGGGGGTGGTAGGAGCTCCTGGAGGGGAGGTGACAGGGATGGCAGCACCCTGACTGGTTTCCTGTCTTGCCACGTGCTTCCCATGGGGGCTCAGTGTGTGGGAGGTGCAGGAGGTGCCGTCTGTCTGTCCGGGCTGACGGGCAGCAGGAGCTGGGCACATGGGCAGGGGGTGAATCCCAGTGCCACAAGGATGCCAGGTGTGGGCAGAGGTGGGGGGGCATGTGGTGAGCCCCCTGTCCTGCTCAGGGAATGATGTTGGCACTGCACAGCAGGGCAGCTGGGCCCTGCTCGGCTCAACAAGGGAACAGAGCCAGGATCCTTTTCCCCAGGGGTGCTCCCCCTTCTCCCCTCCCTCCCTCCTACCCCCCCCCACGGGCGGGCATGTTCTGGACGGTGACACCGATCCTGTCAAAACCAATTAGGAGAAATTAATTTGCCAGGGTTGAAAGGACCCTGCGCTGCCGGCGGGACCGGGCTGTGACTCACGGGCTCCCTGCCCGGCACTCCCAGCCCTCCCTGGGACACCCCGTGCCAGGGCAGCCCGTGGCTCTGCCCGCCCCCAGCACTGCGTCCTCCCAGCCAGAGCAGGGCTCTGGTGCCCACCCTGCCATGAGCCTCAGGCCTGGCCTTGGCACCCTGGTGACACCGTGAGAAGTAGGGCAGGAATGGCACTGCCAGCGTGGTGCCCAGTGTGGGTTAAGCCAGGGGTTCTGCATCCAGCTGGGAGTGTGTGTTTAGCTGGGGCCTGGTCCTGTGACCAGGTGACACACGCATCCCAGGTTTTGCCTCGTTGGTGTGACACCACCTGCCATGTGCCAGGCTGATTCCCTGGGCTGGAAAATCCCAGGGTCTGGGTCAAAGGGGCGGTTGGGCCGCTCTGGTGCTGTGGCTCAGCCTGTTCCCACCCTGTGCCACGCCAACCCGGCAAGCGTAGAGATGCTGGGACCCAGTGCCTGGGACGATGGGATGGAGGGGCGGTGGGATGGAGGAATGATGGTCTGGCCGTGTGCTGCTGCTCCCCCAGGGCTCGACTTGGCTCCGTCTGCTCTCCTGCCCCAGCAAACACCCTGACACATCCCCAGGGGGAATTCGCTCACGGAGCTGAGCCAGAGGGATCCCGCGGGGATGGGATGTGGGGCTGGAAGTGATGGGCTGATGAGGAGAGGAGCCGCTCTGTGCTGAGTCAGCATACCCACTGGCAGGAAAATAAATCTTCTGTGGGCATTAATCCCCCTGACAGCCCAGGAAGTGCCGTTGGAGTGCGTCGCAGCCGTCTCAGGGCACCCACTGCCATCGTACCGTTTGCCATCAGCTGTTCCAGCTCTGCTGATGGGGGACATGGAGCACCTCGGGATGTCCCAGAGCTGGCACAGGGCTTGTGGTGGAGGGTGGAACCGACCAAGGGATAGTGAGGATGTGGGGCTGGTGGGTTTGGGAGGGCTCAGCACCAGAGGAAGCAGAGCAGGTCAAGGACTTCCCACAGAGCCACCGTCCCACAGCCTGGGCTGAAGGCAGGAGTGTCAGGGGGGTCCCAATTCCTCTCCCTTCCCCCCTGCCAGCCATGTCCACGTCCTCCCTGCAGCCTGGTGCCAGCAGCTGGGTTAACACCGCTTGTTTTAATTACTGGAGCGAAGGAAAATTCCAGCGTAGGCAAATGCAGTAAGTGGAGCAGCACTGCCCGCCTGGCTGGGCAGGGTACCCGTGGGCTCCCAGGCTCCTGTCCCAGCTGTGCCAGGCTGTCCCACTGCCGGGCCACCATGTCGGACCCCATGGCTCTTCATCTTTCCGAAATACCCGTGTGGTTGTGTGCTCCTCACCTGTGCCCCGTGCCCACCCTCGGCCTTCCCTGCTGCCATCCCTGCGGCAAAGGGATTTTCCAGGCTCCCTGTGTCCACCCTCGCCACCCCTTCTACAATTCCTATGGCAAAGGAGGAATTTTCCAGTCTCCCCAGTCTGTATGTACCTGTGCCCGTGGGTGATTTGGGCACCGCGGACCGGCTGAGAGCAGGAGGGTGGCAGGGCAGCTGGTGCCCAGCATCCTCCTGCTCCCTGTGGTGGCAGGCGCTGGGGCAGCGGGGTCTGGGCTGTGCCAGCTTTTCGGGGCTGCGGTGGGGGGCAGAGGTGGACCCCGTGCCCGGGTTCCTGCCCGCCCCATGGAGCATCCCCTGGGCCGCCTCGTGCGCGGGCCCTGCTCCTGCACGGCCCCTCTCCGGAGCCAGAGCTCTGGTTTCATAACACCGCCGAGCATTTTGGATATAAATAGGCTGCCCCGCTCGCGCTGCCGCTCCCGCGGTTACGTAAACGCTGCCGTGCCGGCTGTGGAGCCTCGGCGTGGCCGGTGCCACGCGCTGCCGGCGGCGGGACCGCGGTGCCATGTGCCCGGCACCGCTCCCGGCGTGGCACTGCCCCCGGCACGGCATTCCTGGGGTCCATGGAGGGATCCCTACCTGGGGCCCTGACAGGAGAGGGCTGGGTGCTCCTCCCAGGCACCAGGGGCTGAGGTCACTCCCTGTCCCTCGGGACAGCGGGTTTGCTGGGATGCCACCAGAACATGCCTGGCTGGCGTGGGCTGGGCCTCACCACCCCCACGCAGAGCTCATTTAAAACACCAAGCACGAGAATTTGGTTTAAACAGTCAATTTGATCTTGCTTTGCTTGTCTATTATTCTTTTTTTATTACAATATATCATTATAACTCTAATATTCTGTGGTCCAAATAGACTATATAATTATGTATAAAAATACAGTATATGTAATTCTATATATAATTCTGTGTATAATTCCATATATAATACTAATACTATATACAATAATAGTATATTATTATTACTATATATTATTATAATATATAGCGTTATTAGAATTACATTATAATACTTATAATACTTATATTATCATTATAATAATTATATTAATATTTTCCCTGGAAATGGAGGGAGCTGGCGGTTCCTGGCTCTGCATCAGGGCTTGCTTTGATGGAGGAACTTGATTTTTTGTCCCTAATCAGGCTGACACGCGTGGTGTGTGTGCAGCAGCGCTGGGGCTCGGCCTTTCCCTCGTGCAGTCCTTGTTTTTATTTCATTGCCTCAGAAAATGATGGATGATTTTAGTTTATTTTCCGTCTATTTATGGTTTTTTTGCTGCTGTTTCAGCCCAAGATGGTAAAACCAGAAATAAGGGGCTGAATCAATCCTTTTGGTTAAATAAGCCACATTAGAAGATACAGAAGGAGAAGGGATTAGTGAGGCGTGCCTGGCGTTCACAATTAACTGATCTGTTAATCACCGGAGCAGCTGCTCCAGTGCTGGGAGAAGGTCTCCAGGGATGGGGATAAAGGGTGCTGCTCTCTGAACCCCGCTTTTGGCGAGGGGATGCCTGAATCCTATTGCATCCTGGTGGAGGATGATCTGGGTACCCCTGGGAATGCTGCCTGGACCCCGTGGCATCCTAGTGGAGGATGCTGAGGGTACCAGCTCTGTGCCAGGCTCCCGGCTGGCACCAGTGGGTAGCACCAGCCCCAGCCCTGCTCCATGGGCTGTTCCCATGGCAGGGGGGATCCGGGCTCAGGGGTGCAGCTTGGGGGGGCCGTGCTGGTGCCTCAGTTTCCCGGGAGCTGCACGGCCGCCGGGCACAGCTGTGTGCCCGCACGCTAAATGGCAGCGGATGGTTTCGTGCCGCCTGGATGCGTGTGGGTGAGCAGAGCGCGCGTCCTGCGGGCTGTGAAATTGCTTCCCTGGAAGCTGCCCATGGACACGGGGATTAACATGATGCCAGGGCTGTGCCTGCACCAGGAGAGTGAGTGGATGGGGCTGGGAGTGAGGAGCCCGTGGCCAGAGGGGCCACGGGGCATGCGTGTTTGATCCTGCCCAAATCCCATCCAAATCCTGCTTGAATCCTGCCCTGCTCCCTGCCCAAATCCTGCCCCAATCCTGCCCTGCTTCCTTCCCCAATCCTGCCCTGCTGCCTGCCCAAATCCTGCCCCATTCCCTGCCCAAATCCTGCCCCATTCCCTGCCCTAATCTTGTGTTGCTCCCTGCCCGAATCCTGCTCTTCTTCCTTCCCAAATCCAGCCTCTTCTAGATGGGCACTGCTGCAAGGTGCTGCCCCAGCAGGGGGGTAGCATGGTACAGGACCCAGCATGTTCCAGGGGTGGGATCCACGGTGGACGAGGGGACTGGGGGGGATGTGCAGACCATGCTCCCAAGGTACCCAGATCACCCGTCAGCTGCTGGATGACCCTACGAGCCCGCACCCCACCAGGGCAGCCCCTCTGTGCCCCAGGGCAGCTGGGAATTACCAGTGGGGAAACTGAGGCACGGGCTGTGTTTTATAGCGGGTCCTGCAGTGAAGGGCCATGCGGAGCAGGGCGGGGGGAGGTCTCGGTGTTCTGTGCCCCGTGCCCGCAGCTTTCCTCCCCGTTCTGCACGGCCCGTGCTGCGCCGGTTCGGGGGTGGGCAGGGGCCGGGGGCCGCCGGGCCGTGAGCGCGGAGCTGCCGCGGGCGCTGCGGGAGCCCCGGCTCGGCCCTTCCGCACACGTCAGCCGCGCCCGCCGCCCGCGCCGCCGGGGGAGCCGAGCGGCCGCAGCATCGCCCCGCCGGCCGCCGGAGCCAGCGGGGCACGGCCGGGCGGCCGCAGCCGCCCCGGGAACGTGAGTCAGCACCGGCGGCGGGCACGGCCCTGCTCCGGGCAGCGCCGGCGGGACCGGGACCCCGGAGGGACCCTCCGGCCTCTTCCCGTCCCTGCCTGGAGCCGGCGGTGGGAGCTGCGACCCGCGCTGGGTGGGCGATGCAACAGGCTGGGGGGGGGCAGCAGCGCGGGCCGGGCTGTGCCAGCTGCGGGGCGGCATCTGTGGGGCGGGAGGGCAGCGTCTGCCTTATTGTCTCTCACTGCATCCCATTGCACCCCGCTGCATCCCACTGCACCCCTCTGCACCCCACTGTACCCCACGACACCCCACTGCATCCCGCTGCACCCCACTGCATTCCACTGCACCCCATTTCATCCTGCTACGTCCCACTGCACCCCACTATACACCACTTCACCCCATTGCATCCCAGTGCATCCCACTGCATCCGGCATCCCCTTCTCCCTCCATCAGAGTTCTGCTCCCGTTTCCCAGAGCTGGCTGTGAGGCTGGGGCAGGAGCTCCTGGGGCTGGAGCTGTGGCCTCACTGCTGCCACCAGCCCCCCACCTGTTCTCACCTGCCAGGCTGGCCAGGTGAGGGTGGGTGATCCCTGGCTTGGCACACAGCCGCCGGGACACACTGGCTCTGCTGCTGGGGTCGCTGGGTGCTGGGTGGTCCTGGGTGCTGGGTGGTCCTGGGTGCTGGGGCTGCGAGTGCTGCAGCAGTTCTGGGGGATGCACTGAGCTTGCCGTTCTCAGCCTGACCTCTGTGGCAAGGCCAAGTGCCGAGGCCACGGGAGGGCATGGCACTGGTGCCAGGGGACCCTGTTCCTTCTGGGAAAGCGGAAGGCAGAACCTGAGGATGTGGGGCAGGATGTGGTGAGGGCCCTTCACGCTGCACACAGCCAGCCCTGTGCCCTGGTGCTCCCTGTGCCCTGGTGTTCCTTGTGTCCTGGTGCCTGCCATGTCCTGGTGCCCCCTGCACCCTGGTGCTCCAGCAGCCACCACTGCAGGTGCATCTGACCTGGTTTTGGGAGAACTTGGCCTCTGAGATGATGCTGCATTTCCCATCACCCAGCACTGGTGCTGTGGGTACAGGGAGAGCAACTGGATGGTGCCAGTGGGTCATGGCAGTGGTGGTGCCCAGTCTGGGCTGGTCACTCTTCCCAGGTAGCTGGTTGTTCAGGTGAGGAAACTGAGACAGGACGAGCCGGGTCTCACTGGCCCGTTGGCTCATTTGGGAAGCCCCAGTTCCCCAGCCGAGGGGTGGCTCAGCTGACGGTCCCCTCAGAGGGGCTCCTGTCCCTGTGCTCTGCTCCCTGTCGCCGTTCAAAGGCTCTTTTCAGTGAGTCATTTTCTCTTCTGCTGTCCCACTATCCAGGGAAAATGGTGACGTTGGCGGTACAAAGTGTGTTCACCATGGAAACCAGCAGCAAGGGGGGGCACGCCGCCCCCCGCTCCTCCCAGGTTCGGCTTTGCATCCCAAGCCTCAGAAGATGGCTCTGGAGCTCCTTTCACACTCCTTGGCGTGGCTGGGCTGTGCCAAGGCCCACGGGGCCATGTGCCTGCTCACTGCCTGGCTGGGAGCTGGGGTGCCCGTGGCTGTGCCGCGCGGTGCCGGGGAGCAGCCAGGAACTGCCGGTGCCCCCCAGGGCAGCGGGACCTTCCCCAGACCCCCAGTGCCCTTCAGGTGCTGGTCTCAAGGACACATGGGAGTTGGTGGCAGTCCTGGCATAGGACAATGTGGTCAGGGCACAGGGACAGGGATGCTCCATGGTCCGTGTGCTGGAGCCACGTGTGTGCCATGAGTGTCCCCAAAGGGCTCAGCACAGGTTCGGTGACCTGGGGAGGGGCTGCAGTGCTGGTGGGGGTCTGTGCCGGGGGCACAGCTGAGCACAGGGGCACCTGTCCCAGCCCTGTTGTCCTGCAGGAGGGCACTGTGCTGGGCGCTGCAGGGCTGTGGGGGGTCCCTGATGACCAGCTCTGTTGGCAGCACCGCGACCTTCCGGCTGCCTCCCACCACAACGGTGCCGGTTGTTTGGGCAGGCTCTGGGTGGAATAGTAATGTGGCAGCTGCAGCTGGCAGCGGGGCCTGCTGGGGACAGCAGCTGGGACATGGCCACCACCGCTGCCACCACGGCCACCGTGCCCCCTGCCACCCTGAGCGACATGGCACTGGCTGCAGTGGGGTGGTGGGTGCTGGGATTTGGGGCGTGCTGGTGGCCAGAGGATGCAGTGCCCAGCTGAGCAGCCCTGTCCCATCCCTGTGCCTGGTGTGGGGGCTCATGGAACCAAATTCCTGTCCTTCCAGCTCCCACAGCTGCAGTGTCTGGCCAGCTTTGGGATGTGACTTGTGCTGGGGCCAAACCCACTGGAGGGCAAATCCAAGGGCTGGGGCTTGGCTGGGTGAGGGTGCCTGGGACCTCTGAGCCAGCACAGTCCCTCTCCACAGGGTGTCATTGCCACCCTGCATCCACGGGTGCTGTGTCCCTGTCTCCCCCATGCATGTCCCCCCTTGGCTCCCGACTCCTCCTGTCCTCAAAGGGAGCACAGTGGCACTGAGCCCCCTGTCCCCCCCGAGTGCTCCCCTGTGAGCCCTGATGAGCCCCCACATCCCATGACCCCCACCTGGGCAGGACCTCTCTCCCTGCCCCAGCCCCCTGCCTTGACCCCCTCGTGTCCCCACAGACGGCACCCCCCTTAGTGAGCTCTCCTGGTCCTCCTCGCTGGCTGTCGTGGCTGTTTCCTTCTCGGGGCTCTTCACCTTCATCTTCCTCATGTTGGCCTGTCTGTGCTGCAAGAAGGGGGACATCGGCTTCAAGGTGAGCTGGGGGCACTGGGGGGTCCCCAGGCTGGGAGGGGGGATCTCCCCAGGGACCCCAGGAAGGGATGGAGGTGTTCAGAGGTTCCCAGTGCAGGATCCCCTGCCCCAGCACCAGGGCTGGGTGTGTCCTGGTTTAGGAGAACAGTACTCAAAGAGAGGGTTCGGACCCTCAGTGCCTGCCAGGGGCTGTGGGACTCAGCATCACTGGGGGTCGTATCCTGACTCATCCTGGCTCCCAGCTCCACAGAGCGTGGATGCTGTGGGGCTCAGGATCACTGGGGGTCATATCCTGACCCAGCTGTGCTCCCGGCTCCGCGCAGGGCCAGGCCACGCCATGGTTAAGGGCCCGGCAGTCCCACCCGCACGCCCCCGAGGGTGGGAGGCACCCTGACCTCACAGGCACAGAATGTGCCGAGAAAACGCTTTTTCCCTAATTGCTGGGATTTTTGTGGAGGCTTGAGGCGCCCGCGGCGGGAGGGGGTCAGGCTGGGGGGGACACGCTGGGTGCTGTGTAAGGTCCCACACCGCCGGAGCACCTCTCCGTGCCGGGGGGGACAGTGACCCCCGCGGCCCCCGCACTGGGTATAAAGGGGCGCGCGGCCGGGCCGGTGTCCGGCGGGACACGGTGCGTGGCACGCGGCGGCACATGGCACACGGCGCGGTGGCAGTGCCATGAGGCAGAGCTGGGCAGGGCGAGATGCTCACCGTGGCCTACCTGCTTGCCCGGGCGGCTTTCAGGAGCCGGGGTGTGCCGGGGTGGCACCGCCAGGTAGTGGGGTGGGTGGTGCCGTCCCCGTGGAGGGGGTAGGGTTGTGTGCCGGGAGGGTGGGATTTGGGGGTCCCCGTGCCTGGGGGTGTGGGGGAGCCCGTTGGGGCAGAGGGGTCTGTGGGGCACTGCTGGCAGTGGGGAACCCTTGGGGTCAGTTATCTCTGCTCGATGTGTCCCCCTCCCCTCATGCCCCTGGAGCAGGAGTTTGAGAACGCCGAGGGGGACGACTACGTGACGGAGCTGTCGGCCCAGGGCTCGCCTGCCCCCCAGCATGGCCCCGAGGTCTATGTGCTGCCCCTCACCAAGGTGTCCCTGCCCATGGCCAAGCAGCCAGGGCGCTCAGGTAAGCTGGGGAGGGGGCAGGACCCCTGAGAGCCATGGCTGGGGTGTCCTGCAGCACTGAGCAGCAGGGTGAGCTGGGAATGGGGGGTCTCCCCTGCTGAGGACGGATGGCTCCAGCATAGCTCTGAGCAGGGGACAGGCAGCCAAGTTCCCTGGGGAGTGCTGCAAGGATTCCCCTGTGCGAAGGTCCCTTGTCCTTGTCCCCAACCCTGTGCGTGTCCCACCCTGCCAGGGTGGAACGGGACATGGACACCCCAAATGGTGGCACCCACAAGCTCTGGTCCCATGTAAACAAGCCCATGAGTGGGAGAGGAATGTGGGGGGCGCTTGGCTGTGCCCCCTCCTGCCCTGCGCCGTTCCCCGCCCAAAGAATGACCATGGGGGGGTGACCAGCGAGGGCCAACAATGGTCCCATTGCTGCCTGCCCTTGGCACGGGCACCCGAGGGGCAGGACTGTGCCGGGGGGCTGGGAAGGGGCTAAATGCCAGCCCTGCGCTGGGCTCGGCTCCGCCTGCCCTGCAGAGGAGAAGGGACAGGGATCCAGCTCTGCCGCCACTCGGTTTGGGGACACCAGTACCCCACGTCTCACCGCCGTGGGAGGATGCCTGGAGAGGAAGATGCCTGGGATGCAGGGTGCCTGGGGACGGATTCTCCGGAGCATCCCGGCATGGCAGACGCCCTGGCACCGGGTGACACGGTGGGGATGTCAGGGCTTGGCCGGGACTACTGGGGAATGTGGGCAGGGGGGCAGAGGGACACTGGCAGGGGGGACACATGGTCGGGGGACACGCGGGCAGCTGGGTGTGCTCTGTTACAGTGCAGCTCCTCAAGTCGGCAGACCTGGGGCGGCAGAGCCTCCTGTACCTGAAGGAGATCGGGCATGGCTGGTTCGGCAAGGTGAGCCCAGGGGCAGGGAGCCCCCGACACCCCACCCCTGTGGGACCCGGGGCCCCGGCTGTGCCAGGAGGGTTCGGGGTGTGGATGGAGGGACGAGCCTGTCCCTCGCCCCAGGTGTTCCTGGGGGAAGTGAACTCGGGCATCAGCAGCACCCAGGTGGTGGTGAAGGAGCTGAAGGCGAGTGCCAGCGTGCAGGACCAGATGCAGTTCCTGGAGGAAGCGCAGCCCTACAGGTACCTCTGGGGTCACTCCGCGGTGCCGGGAGCGGGGATGCTGTGGGATGGTGGCAGGTCCCTTCCATGGCACCTTTGGCTGCCAGGCAGAGCCGTGGCTGTCCCATGGAGGTGCCAGCTGAGCTCTCCAGCAGCTCAGCTCCATCCCAGCCCGTCTGCCCGGCGCTCACTGCGGCAGGACCGGGGCTGTGCGGAGCCACTGGCCATGGCGAGGGGCAGCGGTGAGGTCATGGGCAGAGCGGGGCCGAGGCGGGGCACGGGGCTGCTCCTGCTTGGGCACAGCTGAACAAATGTCCCTTTGTGGTGTGCCTGGGGTGCTGGGACGTGCTGGTACCCGCTCCGGCGCTCCCGGCAGCCCCCGCCCATCCCGGTACAGGGAGGGTGACGGTTCCCGGGGGGCTCCCGCCACCCCCTCACCCCAGCCCCAGCACACGCAGGGCAGTGGTTCCTGAGGGGTTGCCACTGTCACCCCAAGCACAGCCAGGGCAATGAGGTGGTGGGAGCAGCCCCCCACCCCCCTGGCACGGTGCCCATGTGCCCCCGTTGCTCTGCCCACACAGAGCCCTCCAGCACACCAACCTGCTGCAGTGCCTGGCCCAGTGTGCCGAGGTCACGCCGTACCTGCTGGTGATGGAGTTCTGCCCGCTGGTGAGTCCGTGTGCCCCCCGTGCCCCTCCCACTCCCCGCGGTGCCCCCGTGGGTGCCGGGCATGGCCGAGCCCCTGCAGCCGAGCGCCGTGGAGGGTGACAGTGGCACTGCCCACAGGGTGACCTGAAGGGGTACCTGCGGAGCTGCCGGGGGGCCGAGGCCATGACCCCGGACCTGCTGACTCTGCAGAGGATGGCATGTGAGGTGGCCTGCGGTGTCCTGCACCTGCACAGGAACAACTACATCCACAGGTAGGCTGGCCTGGGGCTTGGGGGGGGCAGGGGGAAATTCGGGGTGTGGATGGGGGCGGTTCCCAGGATGCCAGCGTTCCTGCCCCACCACTGCTCCTCCTGCCCAACAATATCCTGGTGCTGAGTGAGTTGCAGACGGAGACTCCAGCATCAGTGATTTTGTTGAGGAGGGGATGCACTGCCATCAGGGGCCACCGGAGTGTCCCCACCTGAGCCCTGCTCTGCAGGTGGGTCCCCACGAGGGTGCCCGAGCTGTGGTGGGGGGATATGGGGTCCCCAACTGTGCTGCTGGAGAGGGACTCCCCTATGGGCAGCCCAGCTTTGGTGGGCCCTGGTGCAGTGGGGGTCTCGCGTGTACCCCGTGTGCATGACCCGCCCTGGGGCTGGAGCAGCCGCCCGGGAGCCCGGCCCCGTGCCAGGGCTCACGTTGCCCGGGAACACCCGCTTTCTGCTTGGCTCGGCGCGTGACGGATGGACGGACGGACAGCGGCGCAGCTGGGGCTGCGCAGGCATTCCTGCTGTGCACTGGCTGCCGCGTTATCGGCACGCCCGGCGCTGGGCACAGGGACGCGGGGACGGGGCCCCGCCGCCGCTCGCCCATCCCGCCGCCCCCGCGGGGTCCCTGGTGGGTGTCCCCCGACCCCTCGGTGGTGGTGGGTGCCCCCCGGACCCCCGGCAGCGGTGACAGCTCCCGGTTTGCTTGGCAGCGACCTGGCCCTGCGGAACTGCCTCCTCACCGCCGACCTCACCGTCAAGATCGGGGACTACGGGCTCTCGCACTGCAAGTACAAAGTAAGGCTGGTTGGAGGGAGGAGGGGCTGGGGGCTGCGCACCGGGACCCCCAGGGCACCCACACGTACACCACCCTGGCACATATTGTGCTGAGCCTTCCCCGCCCCACACCCGCACACATTCCTGCTCCCCAGCAGTGCCGGGGCACTCCCTGGGTTTTCTGGAGTGCAGGGGGGTGCAGACCACCCTGTGAGGGACTCGCTTCCCCCCAGTTTGTCCTCATGAGCATTAAGGGGGGATTTTTCCCTCTCCCAGCACCCTGGCCCCCTGCCCAGAGGGGTGCCATGGAGCGTGGGCTCCCCAGCGCTGCCTGGGCTGGCCCGGACGCGCCCCTCTGCCAGCAACAGGTTCCTGCAGGCAGCTGCCAGCACAGCCTGGGGTTGTCCCCCTGTCCATATGTCTGTCTGTCCTGCTCTGGGCTGCCCATGGCTCCTGGCAGGGCTGGGATCGCTGGGCTGGGGGGCTGGAGGAGCTCAGAGGGGCAGCAGGCAGAGGGGGGGAGGAGGGGCAGTGGGTGCCAGGAGGAGCGAAGGGCAGGCTGGGGGCAGAGCCGGGGGGGATCGTGCTGGGCGGGGGGCAGGGCAGGGGGTGGAGGGTGCCGCGGCGTGGCCGGTCCCTGACGCCATGGATTGACGTTCTCTTCTCGTACTGACCCTGCACACTTGGCAGGATGACTACTTCGTGACGGCCGACCAGCTGTGGGTGCCGCTGCGCTGGATCGCGCCCGAGCTCATCGACGAGGTGCACGGCAACCTGCTCGTGGTGGACCAGACCAAGGCCAGCAACGTCTGGTGAGCGGGTCTGGGGGGGGCAGGGGGCTGCAGGGGTGGGTTGTTTTCAGGATAGCTGGCCGGTAGCGGGGTGGGGGTCTCCCTGCACCCCCAGCATCCCACCGTGCCCGCAGGTCGCTGGGCGTCACCATCTGGGAGCTGTTTGAGCTGGGCAGCCAACCCTACGACCACTACTCGGACCGGCAAGTGCTGGCCTATGCCATCAAGGAGCAGCAGCTGAAGCTGCCCAAGCCGCAGCTGAAGCTCTCGCTGTCGGAGCGCTGGTGAGGAGCCCGTCCTGCCCCCTGCCCTGCCCCACCCCGCGGTGGGCGGGGGGCCAGGCTGACCCTGGCCCCTCACCACAGGTACGAGGTGATGCAGTTCTGCTGGCTGCAGCCTGAGCAGCGTCCAACAGCTGAGGAGGTGCACCTGCTGCTGTCCTACCTGTGTGCCAAAGGGGCCACGGAGGCCGAGGAGGACTTCGAGAAGCGCTGGAACTCCATGAAGCCCAACGGCAGCGCCGGTGGCAGCCACCACGGCCCTGAGCTCTCCTCCTTCCCACTGCTGGAGCAGTTCTCAGCTGACGGCTTCCCCTCAGACGGGGACGACATCCTCACCGTCATGGAGACCAGCCACGGCCTCAACTTCGAGTACAAGTGGGAGCACACCAAGACCGAGCACTTCCAGGCCCCCCTGGGGTCCCTGAGCCCCACCAGTGCCGCCCGCTACCACGACCTCTACTACCCTGCCACGACGGCAGGGCTCAGCCTGGGGGTCTCCCCCTCCTGCTACGAGTGCAAGGCGGGGAGCTGCCCTGGGGTGCCGGCGCCTGGCGTGGTGCCCATCCTGGGTGCCCACAGCCCCTCGCTGGGCAGTGAGTACTACATCCGCATCGAGGGCCCCGGGGAGGGCAGCGCCGAGCTGGACTATGCCATGTGCACCTACAGCCCGGCGGGCGAGCGGGGGCCCCTGCGCCCCCCATCCTGCTGGAGAGCCCAGGGCGGCCGGAGCAGCGGCGCCTACGACTCCGACGGCAGCCCCACCGTGTCCCTCAGCATGGAGCCGCTGCTGGGCCACGTGCCGGCGGGAGAGGCCTCCTGGGAGTGCGCCGAGTACTACCCCTACCCCTGCCCCGGGCAGGAGCCGCGGGGCTACGAACCGTCCCCCAGCCACGGGGCCGAGGGGTACCTGCTGGAGGAGGAGCAGCCCCAGCCAGGCAGCCAGGACTGGCCCGTCCCCAGCTTCCAGCCCAGCATGTTCACTGACCCGCTGGGCGTCTCGCCGCCGGGGAACTGCACTTACAGCCCCCGGGGGTATGGGGCGACACGGGGGCAGAGCGGGGCCCCGCCGGACTGTGTGGCACTGGAGCTGGGCGAGGACAGCCCCCCGAGTGCCCCCCACCCGCCAGGTGCCAGCCCCCCGCCTCAGCGCCTTCCCTGGGCCTCCAACAGCTCCTCCAACAACAACATCGGCAGCGGCAGCCCCCGTGAGCCCCCGGCCGGCGACAGCTGGTGCTACCGCCGCATGATCACCTTCCGCGGGCTCATGGCCAAGCCGCTGGGCACGGTGCCCCGCGGCCAGCCCCAGCTCGGGGGGTCCCCGCCGGGACACGACTTCCTCCGCCCGCGGCAGGATCAGCCCCCCGCCATGGCCGGCGGCTCCTCCTCCCCGTGCCGCTCGCCCTCCCCGCGGCTCCAGGCCTGGCACGGCCGTGACTCATCACCCTGCGGCCGCGCACAGGCAGTCACGCTGGCGGGCAGCCCCGCCACGCCGTGGGGCCCCGACGCGGCCCCGACACCTGCGCCAGGGGCCCCTCGTGATGCCCACCCGGACGAGAGCGCAGTGGGGGGCAGCCCTGCCTGCAGCCCACTGCCCCACGCCGCAGTGGGGCTGGGGGAGGCCGCCCCCATGGCTGGCACCACCACCCCAAACCCTGGCCTGCCCGTTGAGCCTGGCACAGACAGTGCCCAGCCCACGCCAGAGCCCGCCGAGGCGCCCGCACCGATGCCCACGGAGGCCATGGCTGAGAGCGGCGCCTGTGCCACCAGCGATGCCGACCGGACACCGGACAAGACCTTCTCCAGCGGCAGCTTCCCCAGCGTGGACGAAGGCAGCGATGAGGACACGGCGGAGCTGACCTCCGGCGTCTTCACCGACTTCTCCGGGGACTACACGGAGCGGACGGAGGCGGCCCCAGCACTCAGGTCCCTGCAGAAGCAGGTGGGGACACCGGACTCGCTGGAGTCACTGGACATCCCCTCCACGGCCAGTTCCTGCGAGGTGCTCAGCCCCGGTGCCTTTGTGCCCGCTGGCCAAGCCCGCGCCCTGGACAGCGGCTACGACACTGAGAACAACGAGTCCCCCGAGTTTGTCCTCAAGGAGCCCCACGAGCCCCGAGAGCCGGAGCCCTTCAGCCAACTGGCGAAGCCGCCCCCGGGGCTGCCAGGGGGCGAGGGCGAGGGTCCGGCCCCTGAAACGCGGCTGCCCAGTGCCCTGGGGGCCGAGCTGCACAGCCTGGCCGAGAAGAGCCCCTACCGTGACTCTGCCTACTTCTCCGACTGCGACGCCGAGGCTGAGCGTGGCCCCAAGGACGAGGGGGACAGTGATGGATCCCGCACCCCGGAGGCAGAGGAGGGTCCCCGCTCCCCTGAGCAGGACGTAGGACGAGGGGAGGATCCGCTGCACCCCCCGGGGGCACCTGGCAGCCCCCCAGCAGCGCCTGGTGTCACGGTGGCAGTGCCCACGCCGGTGGCGGGGGTTTTGGAGGGGGACTGGGAGGGGGCTGAGGACAGGAGCACACCGTCCGGCCCCACGGAGCAGGCGCCTGGCACGGAGCAGTGCCCCGCTGGCACGGGGCTGGTGCCGGGCAGCCCCCCACGCCCCGACACTGACATCTGTCCCCCGGGCTCTGTGACCCCCAAGACTTTCCTCTTGACCCCCGTGCCAGTGAGCCCTGGGGAGCCACTGGCTGTCGGAGTGGCCCACGTGCCTGAGGGTGTCCCTGGAGTTGGAGGAGCTGTGGCAGGGGATAAACAGACTGTGCCCCCCGGGCTGGGGCCTGGGGACCTGGGGCTGCCCCCGGAGGGGACGGGGGTGGGTGATGCTCCGGGGGGTCCCAGCACGCTGCTGCCGAGGGCTGAGCCAGCCCCGGGCCTCTCCCCGCTCCCGTCGGCCCCTGAGCGCCGCGAGGAGCCGGAGGAGGAGGATGAGGACACGGAGGACAGCGACGAGTCGGACGAGGAGCTGCGCTGCTACAACATCCAGGAGCAGAGCGAGGAGAGCGAGGAGGAGCCGGTGGCTGTGCCCATCGTGGTGGCCGAGAGCCAGAGTGGCCGGAACCTGCGCAGCCTCCTCAAGATGCCCAGCCTGCTCTCCGAGTCCTTCTGCGAGGACCTGGAGCGCAAGAAGAAGGCCGTCTCCTTCTACGACGATGTGACCATCTACCTCTTCGACCAGGTGGGTGCCCTAGGGGGCAGTGCCGGGCGCTGGTCATGGTCCCACAGCATTCTGGCGGTGGGAGCCATCCCCAGCCGTGCCCCCAGTGAGGTTCCTTCCTGCTGTTTCTCCATCCTCAGGAAAGCCCCACGCGGGAGCTGGCTGAGCAGGGCTTCCCAGAGCCCCCCCTGCCTTCGGGGCAGCCCCCCCTGCCTTCGGGGCAGCTCCCTGCCAGTGGCAGCCCCCCCAGCCCCACGGACAAGCTCGGAGCCTCGGACGACTCCTCAGATGGCAATGCCTCGGAAGAGAGTAAGAGACCAGGGGGTTGTGGGGCTGGTGCTTATGGGGTGATGGGGGGCAGCAATTATGGGATGATGGGGGCAATTATGGGGTGATGGGGGAGCAGTTATGGGGTGATGGGGGGCAGCGGTTATGGTGGGGACCCTGAGATGGGCTCAACCCCCTCACTCCCTATCGCAGGCGGTGGCTTCGAGTGGGACGATGACTTCCCGCTGGTGCCGGTGAAGCCGCCCCTGGTGGCCTCGCTGCCGGGGACACCAGCAGAGCCCCCCGCGGCCGTGCCCGCCCTGCCCGCCCTGGTGCCGGCACAGAAACAGGTGCTGCCCATCCAGTTCTCCCGGTTCACGGTCTCGCCTGCCCCGGTGTCCCGGTTCTCCATCACCCACGTCTCCGACTCGGACATGGACTCCATAGGAGGTGAGTCCCCCCCGTGATGCTGCTCTGTGGGTGACCAGGACCCCTATCCCTGCCGGGGGCTGCCGTCAGCGCCAATGGCACTGTGAGCCACGGGACACCCTGGCCTTGTGCCCGCGGGGACGGTCACTCCCCGCGAAGGGCCGGGTGTCCCGCGGAGGGCGGGACCCTCTCACGGCCCCTCTCTGCTCGTTGCAGGCAGCAGCGAGGACGGTGACCGGGAGTGAGCCCGCCGGGACACAGCCGGCATCGCCCCGGCACCGGGCAGGCGCAGGACGGCGGGGCCGGGCACAGGGGCCGCCCGTGGGCTCCCAGACCCCGCTCTGGATTTTTTAGGCAGATTTTCTCGGAAGGAACTCGTTTGCTGCTGCGAGTGGGAGTGGGGCCGTGCCCCCCGCGGGGCCAGGCGGTGGGTGACGGTGACAGCCGTGCGTGTGTGTGCGGGTGGCTGTGTGCGTGCGTGCAGAATACACACTTATATATATATATATACATATATATATATAAATTATAGCGTTTAAAGGGTAGTGCCCTGACCTTGCTAACATTTGCAGAGTGTCCCCCTAGTGAAGTTCCCCCCTTTTGGCTTCTTGCCCATGCGTGCTCCCCGAGGTGGTGTTTGTCCCCACACCTCCTGTGCTGTCCCCTCCCCGTGCTGTGTGCTTGGTCTTGCACCTTGCGGCAGCTTGGCTGCCCCAGGGCTGCCCCACAGTCACCCTACAGCTGCCCCACGGCTGCCCCACAGCCACCCCACGGCCACCTCACGGCTGCCCCAGGGCTGCTTCATGGGCACCCCACGACATTCCCGAGTGAGGAGCCACTGGCTGCTGCCACCATTGATGTCACTCCCTGTGCCAGGGGTGCCACTGTCTCTCCAGGGGGGGCACCATGGCTTTTGGGGCTTGGGGGGGCTCCCCTCCCTTTGCTTTCAGGGAGCAGTCCCAGCAGGGGGATCCTGAGGGCTGGTGGAACCGTGTCCCACTGTGGCAGGGAACGACACGTGGAGGGCTGGTTAGGGGGGGAACGCCCCCCCCCGGGACCTGCCAACCTGACTATTTTTGTATTTAAAGAAAAGGATTAGAAAAACCCAACCCCAAACCCACCCCAGAACCAAAACTCGCTGTTGACTGAACCCACATTGACGCGATTTTAAGTTATTGCTGCCAAAGAGACGTATCGAGTCGGGGGGAGGGGGGCAAGGGGTGCTTGCAGTTCTTTGTTACTTTTTTTTTTTTTTTTTTGGGTTTCTTCGTTTTTGTTTTTTTTTTAATTCATTCGAGGCTTAGGATAATTGTGCAATTCCAGCTTCCGGAAGGAAATAGAAGTAAGCGGAGCTGAACGAAACCTTGAAATCAGGGCTGGTTCCTTTTGGGGTCTATAGACCAAACCCTGAGGTGAGAAATGTCCCCTGTGAGCGCCCCCCGCCCCATGTCCTGGCTTCTGGCACCCCGTGTGCAGGTGGTGAGGGCACACGGATGCCCCTGTGCACAGACATGTGCACTCACGTGGGATGGGGCTGGTGCCAGGGGTTCTGCTCCATGCCATGGGATGATCCCATCCTGGGCTGGGCACAGCTCTGGCACCAGGACCCTGTGGGATGAGCCCATCCCCAGCCTGGCACTGTGATGCCACTTGGGTTCCAGCCAGATGTTCCCATACTCGCCCACCCTCCTCCCACCCATCCAGCATGTTTCAGCCCACCCTGGAGCTGTATCTCAGCTGGAGCCCCCTCAGTGCTCAGAAGGCTGTTGTGGGGGTGAGGGGCTGTGCCCCAGGGCACAGCCAGGGTCCCAGGGGACCCCAACTTCAGCCCCAGGGTGGCTGTGCCACCCCGTACCCCCCATTGCTGGTTCCTCCCTACCACTAAGCAATTAATGCTTTATTTAAGTGTTTTATTTAAGTCCCCACCTGTCCTGTAACCCACCCCCCCCTCAGTTCTCCCAAGCTCTTCCCTTACCCTTTGCAACTGGGGGGCCACCCCCTGCACTGACCTGGGGTGCAGCACCCATGGGTGCTGCCCATGCAAGAGTGGGATGCTCCTGGGATTCCCTTCCCGCAGCATCCACCCTCCTGCCCCCCCTGCCTCCCCTTCCCTGCACACCACCAGCACCACAGGTGCTTGCCCCCCAAGCCCCTTGCACCCAGGGGTGCTGGTCCAGCCCCCCACCCCACCCTGGGTTTGGTCTATGGTGCCGCAGGTCCCGGCTCCAGAGGGTGGATGAGGACAGAGCTGTGGCTTGGGTAACTTTTTTAATAGAAAGGCTCTTCTTACATCGTCTATTTTCTCAATACGGGTCATAATTGCTGTATTTTTTATCAGTGCTGATTTCCATACAGCTCCCAGCATGTGTGTCAAATCTCATCGGGCCAATAATAAAGTTTTTAAAATATCTTAAGCCGTTTCCTGCCCCGATCATTGCCCGGCACACAGGATGGAGCCAGCTCGGGATGGACCCGGGGCCAGGCCGTGCCTCTGGCCAGGGGAAATGCTGCAGGAGGGAGGGGTGTGAGGGATTTAATTGCTCATAAATTACTTTTTCTCATAAAAAATTATTTCAGGTTACGTCTTGCAGGTGCCACCGAGCCAGGAGGTGCAGCGAAGCCCCCGGGGGCTGGTTGGAGCCAGGGTGGCTGCTCAGGGGTCCCGGGGGGGCAGCCCCTGGCACAGGGGTGGAAGAGGACAACGCTGTGGCTGAGGGCACCCCAGGCCTGTCCCCACCCAGGGCTGTGACCACCAGCCCTCTCCCACCCACTGCACCGTGCGCCAGTGGAGCCCTTCCCCTCACCCCTGCCCCGTGTGGTCCCCCACCCATCTGCTCCAGCTCTGGGAGAAGAGGAGGCACAGGAGAAGAAGAGGAGGCACATCATGGAGCAGGGAACCCTCGTGTACAGCTGGAGCCTGGACGGTCGCAGGAGAAGCTCTTTTCCTGCAGCGGAGCTGGAAAATCCGTCGGAGAGGACATGGGAGAAATGAACCACCACCTCCCACTGGGACTGAGCCCCGTGCTGGCACCACTCTATGCCCGGCCAAGCGCCCACTGCCCGGACTGTGGTGACCAGGACAAGCTGCACTAGTGATCAGGAAGTGCAAAATGAGAAATACAACGGAAAAAGCAAAAACTCTGTTCGGCATCAACCACTCACCCACGGGAGACACAATTGCTGCCTGGAAACCCCCTTCTCCCTGTTTTCAGAGCAAGGACAAGACTCCTGTGTCGGCTCCCTGGAACTGTGGAAGGGCCCGGGAGCCACCTCACTCGTGGGCACTCCCAGCAATAAGCTTAGCAAGTGTGTGTATATATATATTTATATATATTTATCTCTATCTATTTCTCTCTCTCATGCAGCCCTAGGAATAGAGGAAGAGCAAACAGCCAAGCAAGAGGTCTGGAGGGAGCTTCTGTCTGTGGGGAGCAGGGCCCCCCAGCTGCCCCAGGCACCCCAAGGCTTCCACACTGCCCTCGCCTCCACAAGTGTTTTTTGCTAGCTTATATTTTACAGCAGTACCGTAATTCCCTACAATATCCTGAGCCCTGGCACTGCAGGAGCTCTGGGGCCAGAGCCGGCCCTGTCCCAGCAGGGGCTGCAGTCCCACCACCCTGCTGCTGGTGTGCCAGCCTGGAGGATGGGGTGGGCATCCAGGGTCTAGTGGGAGCCTGGGAGCTGCCTACAGCTCTCACCTTCCCTTGGCTTGCACGGGGTATCTGGGCTATCCCACCTTTCCTAGGGGTCCCTCCTGTCTGGGCAGGGGAGAGCAGGGGGACCGTGTCCCCTCTGCCACTGCCACCCCACCGGAGCACTGTGAGCCCCTGGAGCCCCTTCTCCAGCTGAGCCCATTTTCCCACCCATGGCAAACTACTGCTCAGCCTGGGAACCATCCCAGCCCCAGGACGTGCTGCTCCAGCTCCGGGATGTGCTGCCACCACACTCCTTGGTGCAGGCAGGACAGGTGACACGACCGCGGTGTGACCCTCTGCCACCGAGGGGGACAAGCTGGGTCTAGAGAAGAGAGAACTAGGGCACTAGCTTGAGCCTTTGGCTTTCAAAGCAGCAGGATTAAATAAATTCCGCCTAAAAATGAAGTCCTGGGAAGCCGGACATGCAGTGGTGAGGATGAGGAGGACGAGGAGGTGGCGAGTGCCGCAGGTGCCAGCGCTCCCCGATCAGCTGATGAGCGGAGCTGAGCGGTCGTTCGTCACCGTTGGCTTCAGCTGGACGTTGGCAAAGGGGTTTCTGCGGAGGAAGAGGAAGGAAGAGTTAACGGGGGGGACGGCAGCAGCGGGGCTGGTGAGGACGGGGCACCGGCACAGCGAGCGGGCACTGGCAAGACCCCAGGACAGCAGCTTTGGGAAGGGGTTAACTGGAAAGGCTCTGCCCTGTGGAGCCCCCAGCTGAGCTGCCCCCACTCCTCAGCTCCTCTCCCAGCTAAAGCCCTGGTAGGTGTCAGAGATGAGCCGAGGGCAGCTCCATGTGGGATGTTCTACCTCACTCTCCATCAGCCTAAAGCAGGAGATGCCATGGGGGACCAGGGCTGGAGAAGCTGCTCCAGTCCCCTCCAGGCTGGACTCACACAGTTCCCACAGATGGGAGCACCACAAGATCACCTGGCTCTGCACTACCCTGCTCCAGGTTATGGCCTGACCTCCCAGCCAAGGGCAGAGCTGGCAGCTCCCTACAGAGGCCTTGTGCTGCCTCTGGAGAAGTTAATATCCAAGAGTGTGGGAGATAAAGAACACCTGGATGGACTTGGCAGAGCCAAGAAACCAAGTCCAGCCCAGCCAGCCTGACCTGGGGTTTCACCTACCTGGGGTGTCCCCTACACTGTCCTGTCACTTGGCCACCATCACTTGGCCAGGACAGGATACAGGGGCTGCCTTGGCATGGGGAGCATCCTTACCCCACCCCAGGAGGTCTCTGTGCTCTCCCAGCAGGAGTTAACTCCCCAGAGGTGTGGGCAGCTCTGGGGGTTCCACTGACTGTCAGGGGTGCCTGGGGTCATGGGGTCCAAACCTGCACTGGGCAGGGAGCCACCAAGCAGCTCCCTACCCATCCTCCCTGTCTCACCTGCCCAGCGCCCCCAGCCCTCCCCAGGGAGCCACACAATCCCTCTCCTTTCCCCAGTGGAAGCTATGGCCATGGCACACCACACACATGGGTCCCGCAGCTGGGCCACTGGCCAGTTCCCCACCATGGAGGCACCAGATGTGGGTGCATGTAAAGTGCCGTGGTTACCATCTGCAACTGGACTGAACAGCTTTGGGATGTCCCCAGAAGCTTTGGAATGTCCCCAGAGCAGAAGGAGGAGGCTGGGACCCCCAACCCCCCTGGGACGGGCACTCACTGTCTGCCCCAGGCCCCCTCCTTGCCATCCCTCACCTCTCCACGTGCACTTTTTCTCTCCTTAGAAGATAAATGGCTTTCGCTTAAAAATAGGGTAATTAATTTCCCACCTAATTAATGCAGATGCTTAGATCACTTTCCCCCCCAGGATGCCAAAATAGATTCTCAGGACTGGAGGGAGAGGAAAACTTGCTTTGATGAATCACCCGGGGCTCTCATTTAACTATTTCTGTGCCGGCAGAGAAGAGCCATTGGGGTGGAGCCTGCAACTCCAGGGAATACAGCTCATGGATCAAACAGAAACGGGAAGAGGGCTCTCCAGGCTCTGCAGTGCTGAGGTGGGTGTCGGCTCCTGGGGAAGCTCCTCCATCCCATCCCAGGGGCCAGGATGAGGAGGCTCCCAGGACAAGGAACCTCCTGGGACAAGTCTACAACAAAAAAGCTGCTCAAAAAACTCGAGGTTAGTGCGGACGTTCCCTGCCCCGCCGGAGAGTGGGCTGGGGCTGGCGATGGGCACCAGAGACCTACAACCGAAGAGGCTGGTTAGGGGCAGCGGGAAGCGCAGGAGCAGCTCAGCATCCCGGGAAGCGCAGCCACGGCAGCGGAGCGAGTGGCCGTGCAGAGGCAGCGCGGTGAGACCCAGAGCTCCTGCCACCGGGCCGGGGACAAGCGGTGACCGATGGAGGGGACGGGGGCAGGGGGAAGCAGAGCGGTGGCACCGTCCCCGCGCAGCCCCGCGGCCTCACCCGCTGCCCAGCGCACCCAGGGCTCGGCCCCCCAACACCGTCAACTTACTAACTACGGGCAGGGGCACCTCAAAACCTGGCCACTTCAACATCGGGGCTGCAAGGGAAACAGAAGGCACGTTGGAGGACACCGGGACGCTTGATGGGAACAGAAGGTCATGGTTAAGGAGAGACTTAAGGCTCCGGGCAGGCGGCCCCAGAGCCCGCCGGCCACCCCGCACACAGCACGTCAGGCAGAGGAAACAGGAGGAAAAAGAAGAAAAAGGAGGAAAAGTCGTGTTTATTGAGTCGCTGGTGCTGCGAGGAGGGGAAGGAAGGGCACGGCCAGCCGGGAGCCACCTGGGGAGCGCAGGGGTCGGGCATGGCGGGGCTGCGGAAGGGAGGGGGGGCTTCCTTCCCCCGTGCCAGCCATCCCCGCTTTCCCAGCGCCGGGAAAGCGCAGCCGGAGCCTTGGCATGCGGGAGCAGCAGCAGCAGCATCACCCCCTCAGGTGCTCACAGAGGGGGGACCCGGCTCTTAAACAGTTGTCGCTGCTCCCGCTCAGCGAAGCTGTTTAATGCCAGCGGGGCCGGGCGTGCACGGGCAGCAGCCAGAGCCCCCCACGGCTGCCCTGCGCCGAGGGATGGAGCAAGGAACAAAAACATGGCATGGGAATGTGCGGCGGGTGATGCAGGCTATGAGGGCAGCACACAGGCACGGCAGCCGAAAAAGACACCGAGGCCCAGCTCAATGCAATAAATAAAACTTTTATTCGAACAATAACTCAGTACAGGGCACAATTCTCTCTGGCTTTTAAAAAAAGGTTTTTCACCACTTTACAATCTCCACACAGGCTTTGCTAGGCTGGGTTTGTGGTTTTTTTCCCCCTCCCCTACTCTCTGTCATTCAGCGTGAAATATCCTGGGTTAAAAATCTTTAGCAAAATTCGGACATCGATGCAGGAAGGGCTCGGAACAACGTGCCTGTAGGCGAGGAGATAACCCAAAAACTGGTCCGGGGGGAGTCTATTGCCAGCAATGTCCCAGTAAACAGGCAATGTCAGAGGTCTTAAAAATCACATCAGAAAAAAGCGTGAACAGCTTTGCAGTGGAGACGGCCACGGGCACTGGGAGGGCTACGGGCGAGTGCAGGAGCAGGACCCCAGTGCCAGGTGGGAGCCCCCCTGGGCACTGCCGAGCCCACCGTGGGGCACAGCGTGGGGGCTGCCTCGCCCAAGCCCGGTTTAGGGATGCGAGTGTGTCCCCGGACCCCCAGCCCTAACGTGAGGTAACAATACCTTGCTACAAAAAATATATATATATATTTATAAAACAACCAGGAGTAACCCTTCCGGGAGGGGTTCCCACGGCCGGCGGGACCCCAGCCCAGAAGCAGCCCTTTCCCCGGGGCGGGGGGTCTGTGCCATCCGCTTCTCCCAAAGCCACCGTGGTGGGATGGAAGCGGATCAGGCTGAGGGGGAGGCGCAGGGACGCTGCCCCCCCTCCGGGAACGGCATCCCGGGCGCGGGCATCCCGGATGCTCAGTAACAGTACGGACACCAGAGGCCATGCATATGTGTTCCAGTCTGGGAGTTTGGTCCAGGCTCGTGCGGGGCGGCCGGCGCGGCCCCGGGGGGACAGTGCATCGCTAACATCACACGGGAGGACAAACACGGGTCCCACTAAGTGTCAGCTGCGCTCGGGCTGCGAGCACAGGCAGTTTCTGCTTCGAAAAGGCTTCAGAAACAAGGGCACTGTGAACACCGGGGAGGGGTGAGAAGCACCATGGTTTCCTTGAAGATCACAAGAGTTTCGAATCCAAAAGAAGTAGAGAAAGAGAAACGAGAGGGAAGGAAAAAAAAAAAAGGGGGGGAAAGAAGCAGAAAGCTCTTCCAAGCAGCAAGGGGCCGCCGCGAGCCCGGGTGTCCTCACACCGTTGATACCAAACTGCCACTGCCGCTGCGGAACAAAGCACAGAGATGCCAGAGTGGCCGGGAGCGCCGCGAGGCTGCACCGTGCCGGGAGCCCAGCTCCCAGACGGGACCCGCCACGGAGAGCTCCTCCCCAGCCACGGCTGTGGGCTCAACCCCGAGAGCGAGACGGGGCAGCACCAAGGCAGAGGGGACGGGGAAGGTGCCAGGGAAAGACCCTGAGAGCGTGTGCTCTCCATGGCCTCGCAATCCAGGGGCAAGCCCGGAGCAGGTTGGGGAGACGGGACTCTCTGGAGGAGCACAAGGCTGGGGACACCAGGGCTGGCCCTGGGACCTGCCCTCCCCGGGTCCCTCCGCGCTCACAGATGACACCTGCACTGTGTCCCCCACCGCTGGCCCCATCCCAGCCACTGCCAGTGCCCTGGGGAGCCTGTGCAGGGACCCCCATGGGGACACGGCACCACGGCTTCACCCACAGCCAACACCAACAGTTCACAGGGAATGTGACAGGAAGGTGACATCTTACCTGCTGACGGACCTCGTCCCGTAGTCATCGAGACCCTGCAGAGAGGAGGGAGGAAGCACAGTGAGGGGGGATGTGGGCTGTGCCTGTTCAGGTGCCACCAGAGGGTCACAAACAGACCAAAGTGCATCAGGACCCAGGGATGGCAGGGCCGAGAGCCGATGCATTTGGAGAGGAAAGGGAGAGATGGAGATGGCTGGAGTGAAATTCAGACAGCAGGGAGTGAAGTTGCACCACTCTCTGCAGAATTTATCTGACCAGACACAGGAAAAAGAGAGCTGGGAGAGTCCTGCTCTGCTCTGCCCAGCCCTTCCATGAAACTGAGCTCGATCTGCTTCTGAGATGCCAAACACTTGGAAGAGGACTGAACAAGTTTGAGAGACCAGTGAAATGTTCTGTGGAAAGAGGGTTTGTCTGTATTAACTCCCACCAGAAACCCACAGGGTTTTGGACCATTTTCTCCTTCAGCCGGTACTGGATGGGCTTTGCAGTGGGGAGGGACTGAGGGGCAGATGGGGACTGAGCTTGGAGAACATCCCTTAAGGACATCCCTCCTGAGTGAGGGCCTGCCGTGGGATATGGTCATGGAGCAGCTCTGCTCCCCATTACAAACACAGGACCACTGCAGGAAAGAGTCACTGACCTCTGAACTGGCCACACACCAGGGATCAGAGACCCACCTTCCCACTGTCCCAGGAATGCTCCCAGTAACAAAACCCACTTCCAGCAGCAAATCTTGCTGGGAAAACGCAGCAAACAGCAAGAAGTGGGGCTGTCCTTCCACCCCACTCCCTGCAGAGAGGAGCAGATCCCAGCTAGAGCACCCTGCTGAAGGGTTGGGTGCTGAGTGGCCACCTCTCCCCCTCCTCATGCTCTCCCCACCTGCTGGCATGTGATGCCAATGTGGCTCATCCCATATGCTCATTTGGTGGGACAGCTCCACTACACCAGTGGCTCCTGGGTTAGGCTGATCCCATCTACACGTGCATCCTCCCCAGCTATCTGAGAAGCCCTGAGCTCTCTTTAGACCCCTTCCAGAGCCCTGGCTGGGGTCTGCCCCAGCCCCACCGTGGGACTGTCACCGGCTTGAATTGGCATGCGCCAGAGAAAACGCTTCCAGCTGCCTGTGAGCAGCCTGTTTCTGGTGGGAGACTCCCATGGAGTCAGCAAGTGTTGTCCTTTGGGGGTTTACGGGGCTGTTTTGTGCCATTGCCCCCTGTGCCTTGCCTGTTCCCCCTCATCCACAGCTCTCCTCTCCTGCTGCCTCCCTGCAGCCCTCGTCCCTTCTCCCCAGGAGAGGGGGGGAGGTAGGAGCAGGGCCTCAGGCAAAGCACGTGGGTCACCAGGCAAAAACCAGCCAAACTGCCGTAAATCCCAAGGGAAACATTGCGTGCGTTGGACTTACAGCTGTCGACCTAGTGTAAGGCTTGTAGTGAGCGGAGGGTGCTTGGCAGAGGCCACTGGAATAGTCTTTAATTGCACACCCATAGGGCATTAGGTAGTCCTAAAACAACGAACAGAGGTTGGAGAGCCGCCCTCCGGCACCCCCACGCATCCGACCACGCCGGGACCGGGAACACGCTCCCGCACATCCCGCCCAGGCGGAACGGGGAAGCCACAGACCCCCAGCCACCATGGCCAGGGACCATGCCCAAGGATTTGCTCCAGCATCCCCCATTCCTAAAACGTCCCCCGGCGTGGGAGCAGCCCCGGCGGCGCGGGCTCACCTGGGAGAAGGCGGGCACGGCCACGCTGTACGGCCGCTGCTTGAAGGTGCTGCCGCCCTGCGCCGGGAAGGCCTGGGAGGCCATGCCGTAGTCGGGGGGCGGGATGGCGATGTCGTCCTTGTCCAGGAGGTTGCCGGTGCTGCTGCTCTTCCCTTGCTGCAGGCTGAGGGGGATCCAGAGCAGAGGCATCAGCACCAGCCCACACCGTGCAGAGACCCCCGGGCCACTCGCCCACCCATGGCAGGACCCCACGGCAAAAGTCAACCCAGCCCAGTGACCACCTGCCTGTGCTGGGAGTTATTTCTAACAAGAATTCTTAAATAATTCCTAACCCTCATCCCAAGTCCACAAGGCCATCCTGGAAGTGGCACAGGGAGCCCCTGGCACAATGCTCCTACCTGGTGTGGACCCGCTCGCTGCCATCGTTGTCGAGGACCCGTGTGTAGGAGAAAGGAAACCAGCCCCTCCTGAAAAGCAAAGGCAGGGGTGAATCCAAAGGTTTATCCATGGAGTATCCAGATGAGGCTGCTTTCAAGGACAGCCCCCACACTCACATTTTGGTTTTCTCGCTCTCTCCGTAGTGCCAGCCGTCCCGGGCCTCTGGGACCAGCAGCGTGATGAGGTCGCCCTCCTTGAAGCTCAGGAGGGTGCTGTTGTCCCCAGCAGCATGAGAGAAAATGGCCTGAACCCTCGTCCTGCCGTTCCTCTCGAGCCCGGCAGCCATGGAGCTGGAGCGTGGCAGTGTCTTGTTTTCAGCTGCAGGGGACAGAGACTAGTGAGTGCCCCAAGTCCTTGACCCCCTGGCCATACCCAGGCACAGGACAGGCCCCTACCCTTCCTTAGTTTGTCCCAGGTGCCAACAAAGCCTTCAGTGTGACTCACACCTTCCCCCTGAACAAACAGGTTCAGACTCTTGGCATCACCCACCAGCTGCAGCAAAGGGAGAAGCCTCCCTGCACCAGATTCCACAAGATTTTCCTCCTGGAAACCCTGTGAATCCCCATGGCAGAGCCCAGCTCCATCACCTCCTAAGCCCCAGGTCAAGAGGGACGGGCAGCCCTTGACACCAAGGGGGTGCTGTTGGCCACTGCCCCGTCACCACCAGCATCCCCAATAACCGTCCCCACCGTGGCTGCAGGTGGTCCCTGCCGACCTCTCCTTGAGCATCAGCTGGCACAGGCAGACCCAGGCCCCCCCAGCAGCCCCCCGAGGGGAGGACGGGGCCTCACCTGAGGCGTAGCTGTTTTTCGGTGGCACGTTTTTGCGAACTGGGAGTGTGTTGGAGTAAGAGTCACTCAGCTGCTTCTGAGGCTGGGGAGGAGATAAAGATTTGGGCTGTGCTGGCTTCATCTCAGACCAGTGGTTGTACCCGTCGCTGTCTGGGCCTGAGACTCCGTTCATCACCGGCATGGCCTCCTGCGCCGACATGCGCTACGAGAGAGGAGGGGAGGGGAACAGGGGAATGTCCTCGTTAGGCATCCCAGCTCAGTTTGGGGGAGGGGGCAGATCAGAGCTTCAGCCTGTTTGGTTTAGTTCCCCAGCCAGAACACACTGCTCTGGGGGGAGCAGTGGGGTCACCTCTCTGGTATTTTACTGCTCTGAGCTGCCTTGCACCTCCTGAGCTCTGCTGCTCGGCTCGTGACCCCACATCACAGGGGAGACCCTCTTCCAAAGGGGTCACTTCAGGGGCTTTCTCCCACAGTTACTGGGGTACCTGGGTTCAGTTCCACAGCTCTGGGACCAGCCTAATGGGGACCAGCCCGGCCAGACAAGTCCAGCTTGTGGGTTCCCCAAACCACCCCCAGGAGCCCCTGTCCCTCCACAGTTCAGTGACCCCGGTGGGATGGGATGGGACAGACTGCCTGTTCCCATGCCAGGCTCCTTCCCACATCCCAGGATGGCACATGCATGGAACTGCCCGTCCCTGTGGATCAGTGACAGCCCATCCAAAGGCCACTTGCCGAGGACAGCGGTGACACCGGCCCGGGCTCGTCCCTCCGGCTTTGCTCAGAAGGGCAGCACAGCTTCCACCACGGAGATACTTACTCCTACAAAAGGTGCCAGCTCCGGGGGGACAGGGAGAGGTTTGGCACCAGGGATGGGGTCAGAGATGATGAGGTTGGACTTGGATGTGGACAGAGGGCTGGGCATAATGGTGCCATTGCTGCTGGCAGCCATCTGCTGCATCAGCTGTATGGCGCGGTCCGGGATCTTGTTGGGATCCGAGCAGGATTGCTGCCACAGCGGCAGCTTCTGTGTCAGCATCTCCTTCCCCTGCAAGAGGAAAACAAGGTGTGAGGGCACAGGGTATGGAAAAATGCCCCAGCTCTGTCCTGCTCCCCGGGCAGCTCCACATGGATCCAGGGCTGAGCTGATCCGGGATTGATCAACAGCTCTGTGCGTGGCATGGGCATGGTAACACACAGGGATGTCCTGCTTCCAGGCAAGATAACACAGAGGGATGTCCTGCTTCCAGGCTCTGATGGCAGCTGAGTCAGGGCAGTGTCATGAAAAATGGGAAGGAGGGAAGGAAAAGGTAATCCATCTCCCTGACTTATTCTGAGGCATCCTGTGTGCAGCATCTGCGGGCTGCAGGGAGCTGGGCAGGGCACTGGGCTCTGTGTGGAACAGAGGAATAAAGCCTGCCCAAAGGCTTGGCAGGGCACAGCCCATGCTCCGTGCTGGCCCCACATCCCGAGGGATGAGCAGCATCTTTTGGGTGCTCAGCCCTGACAGCCTCCAGCTCCCCTCACTGCATCCAGACTCCGCTGCTCCCTGCCCGTGGAAGGACCAGCAGCCACCTGCTGCCACGCTCCAAGCCAAGGGGGGAAAATGTCCAAAACCCCCTGAGGTCACTCCCCCGCTACAGCAGAGGGTGACCCTACACTTTTGCCTGACTTCACCTGGAGACAACTTGGTCCCCGTGTATCAAAACCCCACTAAGCTAATTTCGAAGTCCCAGTACATTTCCCCAGCAGCTCCAGCCTTGGGACCCTCCAGGAGCTGCAGGCAACAGTGGGATGGAGTTTTTACCTGGACACCCACCACACTCTGGACAAGCCACCTGCAAAGTCCCTCCTGCAAAATCACCCTCCGTGTGCTGCTGCAGCAACAAGTTTTTGGCTCATGCCTGCTGACCCCCAGCCCTGGGGGGATGTTTTTCCCTCCTGCACTGCGCTTGCCATGCCAAGCGTGGATCCATCCCGCGGCGCAGCGCGAGGACAGCGCTGACTAATCCCAACTCCCTCTCCTGCTCCCGGAGCCAAGCGTGGCAGTGACAGATGGCTGCTGTGAGCCACGGAGGGTGGTGCTGGGGAACAACCAGAACGGGAGCACGAGGCTGCAGGAGCAGCACCGGCGTTCCCAGCCCTCATCCGGATGGATTCTGCTCTGGGCCAATATGGGATGTCATATCAACACGGGCAAGAGGGATGTGGGGCTGCCACAGGCAAGAGGGATTAGGAGCAGCTGTTCCTGCTGGGGCATCCCCCTCTGTCCCTTGAGCTGCAGGAGCCCCACCAGTTTTGCCTTTTGGAATATCAGGCTGTTCCACAGGCAGTAGCTTGAGACGGGAGCATCCCCCCGGTGACGGGGCAGCCGGGACCGGCTCCGGTGGGTGCGACTCACCTTGGCGTGGTAGGTGATGGCACTCTTGGCCACCGCGCACTGCTTCTCCACCAGGAAGCAGAACCGTCTCCTCTCTTCCGTCAGAGCTGTCTTGTAGCCATCAGACACGTAGTTTTCCAGCTCCCCTTGCTTGTTGCTGATGGCTTCGATGTACTAGAACAGGGAGAGGAGCTGCCGTCAGCACTGAGCGCGGGGCAGGGGGTGCTGCAGCATCCTCGGAGAGGGGCCAGTGGTGGGGGCAGCAGGCAGGGAGCCCCCCCAGCACACATGTGCCTGCACAGCCCCTCCAACCCGCCCTTACTCATCGGAGCCCCCCACGCAGAGGCGCTGACTCAGCTCGTGGGCTGCCGGGACGAGCTGTACCCGCGGCCGCCCGCTCACCACCCGGGCTCGGAGGCGCCTGCGGGGGCCGGGGGGGCTGCCCCGATGGCCCGGCCCTGGCAGCGGCCCCCGCAGCCCCCGGCTCGTCCCTGCCAGCGCACAAACCGCCGCGGCTCCGGCCCGGGCTGAACGCCCCCGGCACCTCCCCTGCTGCCGCTGCCTGCACCCAATCCCTGCTGGTGTCCATCGCCGGATGGGCAGGGCTGTGCGCCGGGAGGGGGGGCGGCAGCGGGATGGCACGTGGGCCCCTCCAACACACACAACCAGCAGCGATGCTAAAACTACCACCAGTGTCTTCAATCTGTGTTAGCCAGTCAGCCACTGGGACGCAAGGACAGTGCCAGGCAGTGCCACACGCTGGCACAGGACCCCATGGTGAGGACTGTCGGGGTGGCTGTTCCCGGGGGCTGCACCCCAGGGCTGGCAGACGCTGTGGCCCTGCCAGTGCCAGACAGAGATTCCACAAATGTGGCAGCCAGAGGCTCCTCCACTGGCTCCTGCTCTCCCTGCGTGCCAGGTGCCAGCACGGCTATGCCACACCAAGCTGTGCCAGCACTGGCACACGGGGCTGGGGGAACACAGGGGACTCCAGGGACTGCAGAGCACCACCAGCACCCCTGAGCACGGAGCACACGAGGTGTCCCCAGCTCCCCAGCCTGCCCACTTTCTCCTCCCTCCATCCCTTTGGATGCCCCCAGCTCCACTGCAGAGCTCCCACCTGTGATGTGGCACCAGGAGAGCAGCATCTGTCACCCACCCATCACTGTCCTGCCCTGTGACACCTCCTTGTCACCGGCTCTTCCCTGGGATAGCAGCACCAAGCTGGAAAGCCACAACCACCCCCAGCCCAGGCAGGGCTGGACCTACTTCAGGCAGCCCGAACTTCTCCAAGACAGGAATCAAACTGGAAATTCAGGGCCCGGAGCAGCTTTGCTGCTTTCTTCACGGTTGTCAGTTATTTTTAGCATGCTACAATATTTATTAGCAGACATAAAATGGAGCAAACCAACAAAAGCAATGAGATTCAGTGACATCCCAGACTTCAAAGGGGTCTTATTTCGGGGCTGGACCTGGTCCTGTTCCCACCCTGCTCTGAGCATCCCTCCAAGAGCAAACCCTGTGCACGGCTCGTGGCAGACCAAGCAGGTTTTAGGTCTCCCCACAAGCACCAACACAGGTGGGGGAAATGGGTTAAAAACCCAGTCTGCAACCAACAACCCTGTTTCAAGGAGAGGTTCCCCCCCCCAAAATTAGAAAAACCAGTGCAAATGCCCGCAGTCAGGAACAGAAATAAGTGAAGAGAACTGAGCTGATGCCACCGGGCGCAGAAGTGGAAGTGGTGGAGGTTTTGGCGTCAGCCCCAAGCAGAGGTATGGAAGGCCGGTGGCAGCCGGGCTGTGCCGGCACAGCGGCACCGGGGCCGGCAGGGCACGGGGAGGAGGCGGCAGCAGCCCCGGACACGGGGGGCGGGAGCAGGCGGCCGTGGGAGGATGTGCTCGGGGAAGGCATCGCTCCTGCTGTGGGCTTGGGACAGCAGCACGCCGCCTCCTCCCGGGTATTATTAGCCGGGAACAGCACAGGGACAGAGCCCAGAGGCGTCAGCACGGCAGTGGTGATGGGAACCAGGGGGATGGATGCCCTCAGTGCCAACCCGGAGAGCCCCTGGCTCCCCCACGGTGCCCCAGCTCCTCTATGGCAGCTCTGCTACACCTGGGATGGATCGAGCATTGCTATCCCCACACACAACTCCCCAGAAAGTTTCTGTCCCAGGGGAAGCACCAGGACAATGCTCCCACTCCTGCAGAGCCCCATTTCTGGAAGGCAGCACAGCACAATCCTGACAGCACCTGAAATAGCAGGAGCGTGGGAGCACACACAGACCCCGACCCCCAAAACTCATCCTGCCTAATTTACTAACTGGGCCATTGAGAACGAGAAGGTGAGGACTGAAATGAGTCCAGCTCCAGCTAATTTGGTTCAGCAGCACAAGGACCATCCCGCCACGGTTCCCTGTAGGATCACCATCCCCAGGTCAGCCACTGCCATGCCCCAGCACGGCGGGCGGGCACAGCTCCAGCCCAAACACACCACAACTCAGGGAGAAACCCTTATCTCAGCAACGTGAGAGCTTCAGTTCTAACCATGATT
This sequence comes from Lepidothrix coronata, assembly GCF_001604755.1. Taxonomy (NCBI): domain Eukaryota; kingdom Metazoa; phylum Chordata; class Aves; order Passeriformes; family Pipridae; genus Lepidothrix; species Lepidothrix coronata. The sequence goes on along the minus strand of NW_016690214.1, from coordinate 411,235 downwards.
TAAATATGCAGGTACAAGCTTTATTTACACCCCTGCTTGCAGGCTGGTTTTGCAAGGATCCTGCTGATTCCTCAGCTGAGGAAAGGCTTGTCTCAACGGCTCAGCCAGTCGGAACACGCCGCTTCGCGAGCACAGAGCCCACGCTCTAAACTTAGTACTCAGAGCTTTATATACTTTATGTAAATATGCTCCGTGTGCCATTGATTTACCCAGAGCCTTGATTTTACACGTTGTTCCATCACAAAATGGCGAGCGACGCTCCTTGTTCACGAGGTGCTTTTCAGTTTGGGTTTGCTCGAAACGACAGTGAGCTTTCAGATAACGCCTAGAAAGGCAAATTTAAATAAAAACCCTGCTAGATGTGCCAGATGCACAGGGAAAAAGTAACACACAGATGCACAGGGAAAAAGTAACACACAAAGCACAGTGTAAAAACCTCAGGAGTACAGTCCTTGGGAGCCAAACACCTTTCTCAGCTTGGCATGATGTGATACCCCCTGTAAGGGCTGGGGGAAGGTGCTTCACCCCAGCCTTGGTGCACTCAGGCTCTGCAGCAGCCTCTCCAAGAACCCCCCGACCACTTGAGTGCTGCATTGCAAATTGAGACCTTGATTTAGGTTGTCAGCTTCAAATTCACATTTTAGGCATTGTCTAAATAGAATATCCAGCTTAAAGGAGGAAAACCTCCCAATTTATGACCTGAGCAGGCAGAGAACCAGCCACAGCAGTGGTCATGGCTGTGCCCAAGGCCAGAGCAAACACTGGAGCCACCCAACAGCCCCAGAAAATCTTTTCTGGGTTTCTAGGTTGGAGAGGCCTCAAATAACTCCCCCGTCCCCCCCCTGCCTCCTGCATCCACTTCCAATTCACGGGAGCCGCTGACCTAATTAGCAATGTCAGCACGTGGCGGGGCTGGGCAGAGGCTCTGGCACAAGAAGCTGCCACAACACAGGTCTGGCAGAGCCAGGGCCCCTGCCTGGTGCTGGGGTGGACCCCCAGCCGTGGGGGCTCAGCCAGGGACCCCCCCAGTGCCCGGGCACACGAGCGATGCCAGAGCGACGCTTGGCCACGCTGGGCAACCTCCACCCTGCAGCCCAACCAGGTCACCCCCACGGTTAGACAGAGAATTGGGAACGTGAGAAGGTGGGAAGGGAACAAGCTGCTGCCAAGCCCCAGCTCGAGCGGCCGCTGTCGGCCCCGGCACGGAAAGGCAGGGCACACACAGCCCTGGCGTGCTGCTGACACCTTCCCAACACCACAGCGACACATCCAGGGGTGTGAAGATCAAAGAGCAGCTGGGAAGTGTCAAGACCCGAGTTCCTTTCAAGCACACGCTGCTGTCAGAGCAGGTAGAGCAGCACCATCCTCACCGCGCTCCTGCCGAGCCTTTGACAACCACGTCCTCACTGGGAAATTAGTTCAAACTGTTCCATCCCAGCCAGGAACGTGCAAACTGGTTGGGAATGTGAGCCAAGGGCAACGCTGAGCCCCACCACAGCAATCATCACTACAGACCCTTCTTGGTGATCGGGTGCATCTGGCACTGATCAGGCTGAGAGAAGGACTGGGCCCAGGAACGAGCAGGAAGAAGCTGCCTTGGGGTCACCAGCACACCACAGCTTGGGCTGCCAGGACACCACAGCACTGGCCTGAAATCCAAGGGGAACACATGGTGGACATGCTTCTATCCTGCACCAAGAGGGATGCAGAGCAGGGAAGGGACTGTGCCACAGCACCAGCTCCAGCTGGTGACCCTAAGGAGGGATTGCTCAGGACCAGTGGCACAAAGCAGTGGAAAAAGACAAAGAAAAGGTCAGGGAAGCAAGAGGACTCAGCTGTGCTGGATCAATGCAGCAGGCTGAAATACCTGGAAGGAGTAAACACGAAGAGAAGGGAGGATTTATTTAGGGAACCACGAGGGAGAATAGCTAGAAAGTAATGGGATAAAATAAAAAAGAAGTTAGGCTGATTAGCAGGGCAAGAGCATCTAAGCTGAGGAACAGTCTCAAGGCAAAAGAGCCGAAACCCTCCCATGGCACAGAGCCGAGGTGAGGAGAACCAGCAGCCAGGGATGCTCAGCCCCGACAGCTTTCCCTCATTCCCAGAAATTGCTCCTTGCATGGAAGCTGGCAGACCCCCCAGAACCACATGGGCACCCTGGAGCCCTGAACCTTTGCCAGGGAGAGGACAACCTCCCCCTGCCCTGCCCAGGCACATCTCCACACACTGCCCCTGACGTGCTGCCCGGCTGCCTCCCTGCTCCAGCTCCAGCTCCAGCCACAGCCTGCGCCCGGACACTGCTGCTGATGGTTATCCAAGGTGATGTGGAACGCAGAGCGGATCCTGGGGAGCCAACCCCAGGAGTCCCTGTGCTCCAAGGACACCAGCCAGCCTCCCTCCCCCGAGAAGGGCTGTCTCCCCTCGTTACACTCCCTGTCTCCCCTCGTTACGGTCCCTGTCTCACACATCTGCTCACTGGGCACCAGCCACATCCCTTCCCTGCTCAGCACCAGCCACGCACACATGTGACATTACATAAAATTCAGAGAGCAGAGCAGCAGGGAAGCGCTGGCTCCAGCCGGCTCTGCGGGGGCTTCACCAGCAGCTGCTTAAAACCTTCCCTCGACACAGGGACACCCCCGAGCAGCGGCTCCGGGCACAAGGTTTGGTACCAAAATGCTCATCAGACACAGCCCTGAGCTGCACAGGCACTTCCAGGGAACACTTCCAGGGATGGGGCAGCCACAGCTTCTCTGGGCAACCTGTGCCAGGGCCTCTCACCAACCTCACAGGGAAGAATTTCTCCCCAGTATCCCATCTAACCCTGCCCTGTGTCAGTGGGAAGCCATTCCCCCTTGTCCTGTCACTCCAGGCCCTTGTCCCAAGTCCCTCTCCAGCTCTCTTGGAGCCCCTTTAGGCACTGAAGGGGCTCTGAGGTTTCCTCAGAGCCTTCTCTTCTCTTGCTGGGTTTGGGCACATCCTCCCTCAGCCTAAATCCTAATCCAACCTGCAGAGAATCACCTGGAGCCGCAGAGCTTTCAGAGTCCTTCTCCATTTGACTTTCACATAAACCTCATAACCTGGTTTGTGCAAACTTTGTGTCAGTTAGAGCTTCCTGACCTACACCTAAAATTACTTCTCCTGATGGGAATATCCAAATGAGGTTTCAATGACAGAAGTTTATAAAACCCCCCAGTTATTTGGTACAGTAGTATTTAATGCTTAAAATATTCCCACAGGAGCAAGGACAGGTGTGGGCAAAAGAGAGATCCGGGCAGAGGCTGAGCTCAGTCCCCACAGCCCACCCAGGGTCACCCCCTGTCACCCAGGTCAGGTACAGCTTTTCACCACAAACACCCGGCCTCAGCTTTGCTGTTTAGGCTGAATTACAGCCAGTTTGTCTCAGGACAGTGCAGAAATCCAATTGCTCACAGCACTAATAAGATTTGATAAATAATTTGAACCAACATAACTTCATTGCTGAGCTGCTGATTCAATCCAGGTCCCAAACCCATCATGACCTTGATTTCATGGCTTGATCACAAACCAGCCTTTAATGAAATTACAGCACTTGAGCTTCCTCGGTGACTGTTTAATCTTAATATTGTTTTCATTCTTCTTCACCAAACACGTGAAGTGAATGGAATTGGTTTGTTCTCCCGGTTTCCAGCACAGGTCAAAGCCCCATCTCAGTCACTCCTGGAGGAAGATGAGCCATGCGAGGCAGGCGCTGCCTCAGCCCTCAGCCCTCGCGTGGAGCAGCAGCTCGGCACTGATTCATGAGGAACAAAAGCCTGGCTTAACACAACGCTCAGCAGCAGCAACCCACAACCACAGCATCGCTCCCCACCACGGCAGACAGGGCTGTGGAGCTGGAAAATCACTCCTGCAGCCTAATGGCACTTGGAGCTGCTTTAGAGCTACGTGAGCTGTCTGCACTGCAAACCACGAGGTGTTTTAACTCCTCAACCATTTAATGCTGCAACACTCGTCCTCATCTATGAAACTCCAAAAATCAGCGCAAGGGAGGGGCTGGATGGTGTGGGACATGCAGGCAAGCCTGGATCAGCTCTCCCCACGCAACGAGGGGCTGGGGCAGCTCAGGAGAAGCCTCCTGCAAGTGTCCCTGAGTATCACACCTCCTCACCCCCCCTGCTCCAAAGCTACTGCTCACCAGCCATGAGATAATTCGTTATGTGCAGTTCCTGCTGAACTTCAGCACTCATTTCTTTATAAAGGGGGAAATCTGAATTAAAGAGTAAGAGGGGAGACATTTGGGCCGTTTCACTTGGTTCTGTGATTGATCCAGCAGAATGTGGAACCAGAGCCACACTGGTGTCCCAGCCCAGACAAGGGGTGTCCTCTGCCACTCAGCAAAGCAGAGCCTGGATGGCCCCAAATCTCCTCTCACCTTGAGGGATGTTACATAAACCAGGCCCTGGAGCTCCCTGCAGGACAGCACTGCCACTGCTGCTCCCCCACACGTGTCTCACCCACCCGTCTCGCTGCCAGGCGATGACAGGATGTGGTCACTCAACAAGTGGTGAAGAGGCAGAAAGGAGCAATTCTGCTTCCCGGAGCATTAAATATGAAGAAAGATGATGACAGAGCATCAGACTCCCGGCTGCTGGAGCAGCTTATGTGCATGAGCCCTCAGAAGAGCAAGATGTTATTGCTGTACTGAAGGAGGTGACTGATGCAGCTACCAGGACGTTTCCATCAACAGCAGCTTCTCCCACGACGAGACAAGTAACCAGCCCCAGCCCACCAGGAGAGCTCCATCCAGCCGTGGCTGATCCGCCTGTGGTGCAGCCATCAGCATCCCAAAAGCGTCACAAGGTGCCTCCAGCAGCTTTGAGGACGACACCAGGGGTTTGGCAAGTGGCCACAGGGGTGGCTTCAGGCCAGCCCAACAGACTGAGCACCACGCAGAGGGGGAGCTGCCTGGGGCTCTGCTTTAACCAGCCTGAGAAAGACTTTTGTGGAGCAAAGCCCAACAAAGTTTTGCAGATGCTCCTGATCCACTCAGAGCCCAGTTCCAACTCCACAAAGCCCAGTTCTAACTCCACAAAGCCCCACACAAGGCTCCCTCCTCGGGCCAGTGCCCACTGGACCCCTCTTGCTGCAATCCCTCTGCTCTCTGATGCCCAGGCAAAGGTAAGAGCAGCATCAAGGGTGGCCCAAAACAGTCTCTTTTTCTGTTAAGGAAACACCAGCTCTGCAGGCAGTGGAGAGCAGAGGGGGACTGCCCTCTTGTCTGAATCCAGCAATTTTAACTTTGTATTTTGATCTAAAGCAAAGCAAACCCCCGCCGTGCGCAGCTGGGCAGTCACAAAAATCACAGAATATTCTGAGTTGGAAGGGTCTCATAGCTCTCTAAGCTCAAAAGCCATCATAAGGCTTTTTCAGAGATAAGCGCTTCCTAAATACTTACTGCTGGAAGATTAAAGGGAATGAGTGCCTGATCCTGTTTCCCTGCCCAAAGAGCTGTGCTAACAGGACTATCCCATCCCTGCCACATCACAGCGGGAGGCTCAGCCCACCCCTCCTCTCCAGCTGCACACAGCCCAGCCCTGGATGGATTCCCTCCTCCTCCTCCTCCGGGTGTGGGATGGGGATCCCTGTGGGTTTGGCAGGAGAGGGCTGGCTCTGGCAGCACTTTTGCTCTGTTGGTCCCACCAGCAAGTGGAGGGTAACAGAGGTTTGATCCTTGTGTCCCCCACGCTGAGCTTGGTGCCTGACAGTGCTTTTCTCGCTCAGCAGGAATTTCGGAGCCAGGGCTTGTGGAGTCACCACGCTCAGAAGTGGTTTGAGCTGCTCAGCTCTGGAGAACACACCAGACCCCCCCTCAGCGGGCTGGTACAGACCTATGCTGTGCCAGCACCTTCCAGCCCCACTCCAGCACCTTCCAGCTGGCTGTGCCACCTCAGCACTTTCCAGCCCCATTCCAGCACCTTCCAGCCCCATTCCAGCACCTTCCAGCCCCATTCCAGCACCTTCCAGCCCCATTCCAGCCCACTGTGCTGCCTCAGCACCTTCCAGTTCTGTGGCTCCACACAGGACCCACACCCCAAGTGACGATGGCGGGTACGTTTTCCTCCTCCAGTGCTTGTTCTGATTCACACCACCGTTTCCCAAATTTCAGTGCAATTAGGAACGTCACTTTCCCAGCACAGCCCTCCCCGTAACTCTCTGCTGGTGGCTAAATGCCACCAAATGACATTAAATTCAGCCCCACGAGCAAAGTGCCACTGATATTCAGATCCCCTTCAGCAAACAGGGATCACTGACATGTCACTGCCCGTGGCACCTGAAGAAACAGGCTCTGGTCCCAACACAACACACACTCCCACGCCTCGAGACAGGACTGGGTAATTCCTGGATTCTGGCTTCATCTTCCCCTTTCCAAGCACTACTCGTGCTGCCATCACTTACAGCCTCAACTCCCAGCAGCACCCGGCTGGCAGCCAGGGCACGGAGGTACATCAATTATCCCTTAAAGTTTGCCAGGACCAGCCATGCTCTGGGCAAAGCTCAACCTGAAGGCTGCAGAGTGCAGGAGACACGAACTCCTGCTGTGAACCCACCAGAGACCCGAGTGCCTCCGTCCCTTGGCACGTCCTGGCACTGCCACGATGTGCTTTGGATGCTCCTCAGCGAGACCCCGAACCCCACTCCCCCTCTGCAGGGAACCCCAATGCCTCACCCCGCAGCACAGCCCCCCGAGATGCTGTGAGGGACCCCGGCCCCCCGAGGAGCGTGCGGTGGGCGCGGAGCCCACGGAGCCCACGGAGCCCACGGAGCCCACGCGCCGTCACACCGCGGTGACTCAGCACGGCCGCCCCCGCCGCGGGGGGAAGGGGCACCCGGCAGGAAAACACCCAGAGGACGATGGCTTGGGCACAACAGAAATCAATGGTCTTTCGGGCGTCACTCACGAAGCAAAAAGGCGAGAAGCACCGGGAGCAGCGGGCTGGGTTAGGCCTTGGCACACGCCCGGCACATCTGCCGAGGGGAGCTCGCAGCCCCCACTCTGCACCGTGGCCATGAGAACAGCCTGTTCCACTGCTGGCTGCCACCCCCTCCCTATCCACACCTCCCACACCCCACCAGAACCCCGAATTCTGCTGGGCCCTTCCTCTAAAGAGAGCAGCAAGTCCTTATCTAAGCACTCGCAAGACCTTGGCCACCTCCACCGTGCAGCACCAAGCACCTGCCGCCAGCCCAGGGACAATGCCTGTGTCCCCCCACCCGAGATTCTCGTGTCCCCCCGCCCAGGGCCCTACCTGCAGTTCCTTGTCCGAGTACTTCTGGGGGTTCTTGCTGCCTTGGCTCTTCTTCCGAAGTTTCTTCAGCTCTGCCTGGCACTTGTCAAGTGAGTCCCCCTTGCTCCTCTGCTCTGTCTGGTATTTTTTCAGTGCAGCCTGGATATCACAAGAGAAAGCTCAGCCTCAGCCACAGCTCCTGCTGCCAAGGGGTGACAGCAATAAGCAGAGACACCTCCCCCCCCCCGAAAAGTGGGATCCCCATGGCCCGGAGAGCAAACAGGGACTGCAACAGCCTGACACTGGGGACAGCACTGTTCTGTGCACGTGTGACACTGGGGACCCTTCTGTAAACAGGGGCAGGAGCTGTGGCAGGGGACAACATCCCTGAGCCGGGAGTGGGTGACGGGGGGGATGTGGGGACACCCGAGCCAAGGGTTGTGCTGCTGGACACGCGCCCGTAACTCACACTCAGGTACCGGGAGTCCAGCTCCACCTTCTGCTCCAGCTGCGTCAGGAGCTCGTTGTGGAAGGACTTGAGCTGCAGGGAGAAAGAAAACACATGGTTCTTGGGGAGGGCTGGCAAAATGTGGGGGCCTGGGGGCATCAGGTGGCACCGGGGATGGCAGGTGAGCAGGGCTGTACAGACAGAGCACAGGCTGATGGCAGCGAGGGACAGGGACACTCAGAGGGGGCCCAGCAGGGCAGAAACAGATGCCCAAGCAGAGCAAACCCTTTGGAGCTCAACAAATCCATGTCAGAGGGGCTGCTGTCACTCAGACAAGGCACTTTGCACCAGCAGAGCCCCTGGCCAGGCAGAGACCCCGGCACGCCGGGCTGGGCACTCACCATCTCCTCCAGCTGGTTCTGGATCTGCCTGTGGACTTCTGCCATCTGGAAGAGCACGTCCCCTGCAAAGAGAAGATGAAGGGAGGGTGTTTGAGGCACCAAGCTCAGGGGGACACCCTAAGGTTGGGGCAGGCAGTGCTCTGCTAGCAAAGAGGGATCTGCATCCAGACCCAGGGGTGCTACTGGAATGCCCCTGTGCCCATCTTTGGGGAGCTGCAGGGAGGGGCAAACAGGCAAACCTTGTGTAGCAGGAAGGGAAACAAGGACAAGCAGCAGTGGGATCCCAGCACCCGGGGCAGCCCTTCTCCCCCAGGCCAAGCACAGGGCACCCACAGCGGGCAAACACGGCCCTGGCACTCAGTGCAGGTCACAGGACATGGGGCTAAGCCCTGGGCTGGTATTTGCCTCAAAACCACTGATTTGTTCAGCCTCAAGGGCAGAGCCAGGGCTGCAGCTGCTGCCCAGGGCATCCGCAATGTGGCCAAGCAGTCCCAGCTCTGCTCTGTCACTTCCTTTCATTTTTCTTTTCCAATGCAGGATTCCAGCCCCACACCCAGTGCTGTTCCTGGAGGAAGGGCAGTGTCCTGTCTCAGCAGAAGCCCCAGAGTGGTTGGAGCCAGACACACACACGGAGGATCCTTCAGGAGCAGAGCCAGCGCTACCGCTCGACTGAAAGCCCCGATCCTGTCTCTGGATCAGAGCGAGCCTTGGGGAGAGCCCAGCTCTGTCAGCTCCATTCAGGGCTGAGTTTGGAAGCTTTGCCTTCCAGCACAGTGGGTTGCAGCTTCCCACAAGGCTCCCAACCTCCATGGAGCTGTCTGAAAATGGAAAGCCATGAGCCATGTCTCTGAGCTGCTCCTGCCTCAGGACTTGGCCCTGGCAGGTCCCAAGCAGGGCTGGGGGATCCCTGACACCCACTGGAGCTCTCCAAAGGGGAGTAGCATCCCACATTCCATCCCAGAAAAGCAGAGCAGCACCTGTGACAACTCAAAGACAAAGTGACAACCTGTGACAAAGATACAGCCCATAAATACATACACGGAGTTTCAAAAAACAGAACCCAACCCCAGGGATGGGAAATGCAATGGGAAGGGGACACCAGCCCCAGAGCCCTGGGACAAACCTCAGGGAGGCTGGGATGAGCCAAACCAGCTCCTCACCGTGCAAGGGAACGACTGGGACCCTCATCCAGCACAGATGGTGCACGCCAGCCCAGCCCAGCCCTTCCCCGTCCCTCCACATCCCTGGGCACGTGGGCCCCGCTCCAGCCGAGTGTCAACACCCCCAGCCGACCAGGAACAACCTGCCCCAACATTTCTTTGCTCTCCTGGCTGGAGCAATTCGTACTTTGCACCATACACCGTGTCTCACGCTGTTCTGCAAACATTAAAATCCGATCCCTTGGCAGGCACTGGCCCCTCCGCTGCGGGTCAGTGCAGTGACAGAACCGGCTGCTGCCAGAGTCACCCTCCCCCTGTGCCCCCTGAGAGAGCAGCGATGCCCAGAGCACCCCACAGAGCAAGAGGTGACCAGATGGCAGGGCTGCAGCTCCACTCCTTCACCAGGAGGAAACTGTGTGCCAAGATCTCCCCGGCCACTGAGCCGGCTGTGACTTTTCCAGCTGGTTCTCCAGGTGCCGAGCCAAGCGGAGCACTCACACCCGGCCACCACACATGTCTGCAGTGAGGAGCCTCACACACGAGCAGGGAGGTCTGGGCAAGGGGTCACCACCACGGGACCATCAGGAAATCACTCCTGCTCGGGCTGTGACAGCTCAATGATGGGAAGTGCACGAATTCCCACTGCAAGGAGGCACTGACGTCACGCTGAGGTGGCTTTGTCAGGAGAGTATCAATGCTCATTATTCCCAAAGCTTGCACCACCCCCTCTCCCTCTTGCTTCCCCTTTGGCCAGAGTGGAAACCCTGAGAGCAGGGCTGGCTGAGGGCTCTGGCCACCAACGCTGAGCTCCCAAGCCACCCGAGAGCGGGGTCCAGGGCACTCAGAAATAACATCCACATCCCCAAACCCAGCTCTGGGTACCCCTGCACTGGGGCAAGAGGGCTCTGCCCCGCTCCCCACGTTCCTCACCCAGGGAATTGTCTGTTCCCAGCAGCCAGGGCGGCGCGTGGTGCTTCTCTCAGCACAGATACACATCTTTTGGGTTGACTTTCTCCTCCACCACCACCCCCTCAGCTCTTATCGGGGCGTTCCAGCCCCACATCAAAGTGAGCAGTGGCACAGAGCCTTTCCCAGCAGCTCTCCATCCCTGTGTCCCAGCCTGGGAGGGGACACTTGCCGTGCCCCCTGTGCCCCCCACGCTCAGCCCAGCTCCCACAGCTCGAGGTGAGCCCTGTGCTGTGGCTGGCGCAGCGCAGGAAGGGCTGGATGCCTGCCCAGAACCACACGAGCTTCCTCCGGAGCCTCTCCCCAGCCAGCTCCGAAGGAACCAGCTCCAGGCTTCCCGTGGCCTCTGCCATCGCTGGGAGCCCACACCGGGCAGCAGGATTTGAACTAAATCCCCTAAAAATAGCAGCAGCGTGGTGTGAATTCCCACATGGCACCTCTGACACCCCGATACCTCCACACCGTGAGCTGCTTCACCACCACAAAAACCTACAGACTGTGTGAGACATTAACAGACATGTCACCCCAAAAACAAATCAGAACAGGGATGAAGTGAAACTGTGACTAAGAGATACCACAGTAGCTGGAAAGCCTCAGTATTTCAAAATCTGGCTCAGAAGAGGATCTGTGGCACTGTGTCGGGGGTGACACCGTGAAATGACGGGGGGACCACCTGGGTGATGAGGAGACCACCCCACAGCATTCCCAGACCTCAGTGGCAGGGCTGGGACCACGGCACAGGGCACACGCCCTGGCACCAGCACAGCCACCCACGCCACGGGCGTTATGCATCACCTGCCACAGGTATTTGTAAGTTAAACAGCTGAACTCCCACTGCGCAGCAGGACAAGAGCTCAGGTCACAGGTGAGTTGTGCCAAGCTCAAGCACCATCGCCTTGCTGCCAAAACACACATCCTGCAGCTGAGGAACCTCCGGGTGAAGCATCTCACCAACACCCAGCCGTGAAAACGCAGAGGGTTTCACCCGCTCACACACCTCCCCACAGGCTCAGAGCACAGGGAAGGAGGAGCTGCTGTTTATGGCTGACTCACAGTATCGCTCTGGGAGAAGAACTATAGGAGCTATTGTGGGCCCTTCCCTTCCACACCCAGCCCACAACAGGCAAACAGGTTGTTCCACATCCCTCCCATTGCTACTGGCACGGCAGGAGCCAGCTGCCCCTCCAGAAGGTGAAGCAGTGGGATCCCAGCTCTCCGGGGTTTGCTTTGGACTTGTCAGAAACTAAAGATTATGGTTTTTTCCCCCCTGTCAAGCAAGATACAAGTAATTTTTAATAAAAATACCAACAATTCACTAATGAGGGAGCCAAATTACCCCAAGACAGAACATGTTGATGCTTGTGCAGGGCTGGAGCAGCCCAGCCTATCCTGCAAGGGCAGTGGCAGATGGTGGCCAGGGGACCATCATTGACCAGCTCTCCTGGTCAGGGCTCAGGCACATCCCATAAACACAGACCAGCAATAACTCTGCTCACACAGCACCTCGGTGCTGAAGATCTGATCCAGCCAGATTTAAGGCAGAACCATTTAGGTGCAGCACTTGGGGACATGTTTTAGTGGTGGCCTTGGCAGTGCTGGGTTAACATTTGGGCTTTTCCAACCAAAACGATTCTTCCGAAAACTTCCGCAACCAAGAGAATCACTTCCCTCCTATCAGTGTATCGTGATCCAGGCTCACAGACCCAGCACACGGCACAGACCACCTCCCAAGGCCTGGGGAGCAGCACTTCCAGCCCAACAGCTCCCCGGGGAGAGGCTCTGGCTCCATCAGCACCAGCGTTCCCTCGCCACAGCCGGGGAAGGTCCGTGCGTGTGCGGGGAGGGGGAAGGAGATGAGTGTGGGGAAACAATCAGCTTCTCCACGCTGACTCACCCCTTTCCTCTTCAGAAGGGTTTCACTTCTCCCAGCCCCAGAGGACTGGGCGATGTGTTGATAATACATCAGTGACTGTCAGTGTTACAACGCTCAGCGCTGCTCCAGCCCCTGCTCCAGCCCCGCCTGGCACAGCTCCAGGCATTTGCTGTTTGTTTATTGAGAGACAAGGTGAAGGGAAAAGCAAAAGCTTCCCAAGGCATCCTGACTCGACAACACAGTCCCAGTAACTGGCTCCCTCAGGCTGAGCAGTTGCCATTGACACTGTTAGCAGGCACAGATTAGAGACTGGGGTGACCTGGGACGTTCTGTGCCCCCCACAGCCCCCTGGATGGGCACCAATCCTGTATCTGTACCAAGATGTACAGACCAGCGAGTCCCTGATGCCCAACTGCTCTGGCAGCTGCTATACTGGTGGTACTGGATTAATCAGCACATGAGAACACCACCTCACATTCACCAGCCTGGCCCACACAATCCAATCCATCCTGCACACTGGCAGTCCCACAGGGAAGCAAACACCTCCAGGTCCTGGAGCTGGCCACACACCAACCCAAACCCCTCTGAAACCTGCTCAGCCCATCACTGACGGATGGCAGGAACCAGCCCATGGACACACACAGGGTCCCTCATCCCCCCAGAAGGTCGGAGCATCCCTGCAGGAGCCCATCCCAGGCACGGAGCAGGGGCACACAGCAGCTGGGCAGCCCTGGAAGGTGTCACTGTCACCACAGAAGGTGAAACCCAAACCTTACCCAGCTGCTACACCTTGGCAACTCCAGCCAGGCCACGTGGCCATCACAGATGCTCATTTACAACCCTCCACCACCACGTACCAAACACAGGGTGGTGGGAACAAGCTACTGCCTTGGCTGTCTGCTCCTCATCAGAGGGAGGAAGGCAGCGGAAAGGTGACTCAGGCAGTGGAGGAGCCCCGTCCTGAGGCAGCAGAAGGATTTGAGAGGTCTTTCTTGCCTTTCTGCACCTTTAGCAAGCCCATTACTGCAGCTTCCTTCCCTCCCCACACACCTTGGAGGCAGAGCCTTGGATTTCTGGAACAGTTTCTCAGGTCTTTTAACAGAATCACAGGTGGAAATGCAGGTCCAGAGCATCCTTTCTTCCACCAGCACTGAGCTGTCACCCCCAGTGGACACCAGGCACCACAGCCACTGCCAGCTCCAGCAGTCCCTGATCCCACACAGAGCACCACCGTGACCTTTGACACCCTCAGGATCTATATCTGCATCTCTGCTGCTGCAGGAAGCACCTACCCAAAACAACCACAAATCCAATTAACAGATTAATGTTCCCAGCGGATCTGGTGCAGCACAAAGCCTCCAAGAGCTGGGCCAGACCCCAGAGCTGCTGGAGAGGCTGAACTCTGGGATGCCCTGTCCCTGGAAGTGTTCAAGGCCAGGTTGGATGAGGCTTAGAGAAACCTTGTCTAGTGGAATGTGTCCCTGCCCACGGCAGGGGGTGGAACTGGATGAGTTTTAAGGTCCCTTCCAGCCCAAGCCATAAAGGTGCCACCAGTCCTGATTTTATTGTGCAAATGAAAAGCCCTTATTTACCAGGGGCTCATTTCAGCTCAACAATGTTTGACTAATTATTGCATGTGCTGCCCTTTCACAGCCCTGTGCCACCCAGAGCAGCTTCACTCATTCAAGGGACCTTTGGGAAATCCAGTTGCTGAGCAAAATCCACCTCCAGCCCCAAAGGTGTTTCCTGCAGGTGCTGCTCAGCCCCAGCATCCCAGTGGAAATGTCTCCAGCTCCACTCACCAGGAGAAGAAAACTCCCTTCCATGACTTTGTCATGGCCTAGTTTTCAAGAAGGTCAAAAGAAATGACAATTTGAGTTGCATCCAAGGGACCTTAGGAGCTGGAAAAGGGCCAAAGTCACCTGAGGACTTGTGCATGAGACTGGAGCTCATCAGAAGGGGCTACAAACCATTCCAGGATCCAGCCTGGAGCAAACCTCCACTGATCACACACACGTGCCCTTCACACCAGCTCTGCAGCTTCCCAAAAGCCCCCGCAGCAGCCACTGAGGATGTGTGGAACAGCCCAAGGAGCCCCTTCCCAGGGGAACTGTGGGCACGAATCTAACCCCAAATGCCAAGGACTGGGCTCCAGGGAATTGCACAGAGCAAAGTGCCTCTTCTGCTGCTCAGGGACAACTGACAGCTACACCCTGGACCTGCTCAGAGCATCACTTGAGTTACACACCCCAAACCCCAGCAGGGTTCAGACAGGTACGGCCCCACCAGACACTTGCACCCGAAAACTCAGCCCCCAGAGCCGATTACAGCTCAAGGGTGTTATTATTGCCAGTTTTTCCATTCCCACATGGGATTATCCTGTCTACACACAGTTCCTAAAATCTGATGGAGAATTTAGAAACAATGCACAGTGCTAAGCAGCCCCACGGGGAGCTGGGACCCGAGACTGGAGCAGTCTCTGGAGGGCTCTGCGTTTTCAGAGATGAACCTGCTGCGTTGCTGCAGGGTTTGACACCTCCTGTCCCAAGAAGGACATCAGAAAAGCATCCAGGTTCAGAAAAGAAAGGGTTATGGAGGGGAAAAAAAAAAATCTCAGATTTTTTTCAATGGAGGGTGGAAACGTGAGCTGTGGTCCCAATAGGATCCTGCCTGACATCGTGAAGCAGTTTTCCCTATAACTCTTGGAGGAAAATTCCCAGTCAGGGAGGGAGTTGGGGGGCACGACATTAATGGAAGCAGCAATTAAGAGCATCCCCTTTCGCTGCTCTGAAATGAGTTCCCCATCCCTGGAAGTGTCCAAGGCCAGGCTGGATGAGACTCGGAGTAACCTGGGCTAGTGGAAGGTGTCCCTGCCCATGGCAGGGGTTGGGACTGGATGATCTTTAAGGTCCCTTCCAGCCCAAACCAGTCTGTGACCCTATGAAAGAACCCAGAGCCCAGCGCTCCTTTCCGGCACTGTCGGCATTCCCAGGGAGCGATAAGGTAAAAGGTGTTCCCAGGAAGAGCCCTACCTTCGGCGAGCACAGCCCCAACCCAGAACATTTCTCAGCCCCTGTTTACACATCTGCTGGGAGAGGGTTGTGTCCCAGCTTTTATCAGCTCCACTGAGCTGCAGCCAGAAATTTTATCTCGACTTTCTCCTGCTCGGAGCAGCTGCCACAGTAAATACCAGCAGGCTCAACAGAGCACGGGGCCGAGGGGCAGCCGGAGCTGCCAGGAGCCTCCCTTGGACATGTTCACACCAAGAGGGGAAGGAGCAGTGATTTGGAAACATTTTAAACCCCAAAATACTCGAGCCACACACAAAATGCACGCCCGGAGACGGTGGGAGGGCACTAAGGACATCACAGTGGCATCCCTGGGGAGGAACCAGGGCCACCAGAAGCCACCAAACCCAGGTTTTAAGCGTGAGCAAACCCGGAGCTGCTCTGAGGGTCAGGCAGGGTGTGGGGTCCCCAAGCTCCCACCCAAACTTCCCCCTGGGGAGGACAGAGCTGGGGTGTGTGTCAGCCCAGGGCAGCCCCTCGCAGGGTCTGCTCGGCCCTCGCAGCCGCAGCGTCGCACACAAGGCTCTTTGTTTTATTTATTAAACAGAAGCAGATTGCTCCAGGCAGCTTTAATCCACGACTCGGTTTCCATAGACACTTAACTGCTTCCCCAGCACAATTGCGAGCAGCAGCGAGCTGGAGCAGCGGGGCTGGGGGGGCAGGGTCTGACACCGAGCACAGCCCAGGGGCTGCTCCCCGGGTCCTTCAGAGTCCTTTGGAGTCGTTTCAGCCCAACCTCTCTGTTAATTGACTGCCCCGGAGAGATGCTTTAATGAGCAGTTTGCCATCGCCCTGCACAGTGTGAGCCAGAGCTGAGGGAGGGACCGGGAGGAGGAGGAGGAGGAGGAGGAGGAGTTCACCTGGGACTGCACAGGCAATGAGACCAGAACCCATCGCAGCTCCATGAGAGCCTTGACAAGGCTGCAGCACCCCAGGGGGAGCTGGGAGAGTCACCTTGAACCACGAGGGGAGCTGGGAGGGTCACCTCAAACCACAGCTGCAAGGAGGGAGAACTCAGGAGCCATGTCTGAGCAATGGGGAGAGTGGGAAAGCAGCTCCCAAAGGATTGATCAGAGAAGTGAGCGTAAGAAGGGGGAAGGAGGCACCGAGCATCACACTCATGATGTCTGTACAGCTGCCAGTGATGGAGCAAACACAAGTCTGTGGTGTTGGGGCACAGGGAACCTGCAGGCAGGGCAGATCCTGGGCAGATCTGCTGCACTCAGGGCACACACCCAGCCCTGTCACACACAGCCCAAGTGCCAGGTGACCTCCACCAGATCCACCACTGCTCCAGCACAGCCACCCTGCCCCTTCCCCAGATTTCTCCCTCTCCCCACACTTTCCCTCTCCAGAGGCCCAAAATGGGCAGCACTGCTCCAGCTGCTGGGCCAAAACCTGCTGCTTCTCTCCTTTGTAGAGCAAGACAAAACCACCATGAAGCTGCTCTCCAAAAACACCATGAGCTGATGGGGTCACAAAACCCTGACACTAAGGACATCAGGTTTCTTTCCCAAGCTACATGAACAGTAAATATAGAGACACTTCTACTATTCAGATCAGCTCTACACTGAGCTTGTTCTCCCCAGCAACACCAAAATCTAGTTTCATCCCTGTGCTCAGTCTGCAACTCCATTTAGCAGCAAATTGGTGACTTACCCAATTCTTTCGACCCTTGGCTTTCACTGGCCAACTCTCCCATCTTCACCAGAGCATCAAAGTACCCTTTTGCTGCGTATGTCATACCTAAAAAGCATCAAAAATGCAAGTTATAGTCTCCTTAATGGTTATTAGAACTGCTGGGGCACTGAGGAGATGCTAGACACTAAAATAGATATTACTTCAAAGGGCTTAAACGCCACAGGGAGGGACTAAACAACAAACAGAAGAAAAGTGAGCAAGGAAGGCTGGAGCAGCGAGATTATAGGGCAATTCAGGAGAGAAAAGGTACGTGCAGGACCTCGGTGGTTTTCATTCCAGTGTAACCATCAGGCTGCTAATTCTGCTCTGAGAAATCACTGCGGAATAATTGAATATCACAGACTTTCATTATAGTTCAGCCTTGTTTGTTGACATTCCAGCTACACACTTGACTTTAATCAGATAAGCAGGGGGTTTCCTCTAATCACAGAACATGTTGTACAGCCCCAGCTCAGCACCTTCCAACGCTGGGCTGCAGCCTCTGCCTGGCTCCAGGTTTGGGCCCTTCCTTCAGCTGCTCCCCCAGCTCAGGGATCAAGGAAAGGATGACCCAAGACAAGTTAAAATTACAGGAAGATCTTTGGCTTCAAAGCGCTTTCACAGTAGGGATGTGGGAAAAATACAAACCCAGTGACCAGGCTGGTTTTCCCCAAATGCCAGGGTTAGTGTGTGTGTGGCTTCAGCTGGGATAGAACAGCTCGGGATAAACGGATCCACCTCCCAGGTAATTAAAAGCTGAGTTATCAGGACAACATTTCAGAGGAATAAATAAAAACACAGCCCCTACCTCTCCTCCCTTCCCTGCTGCCAGGAGGGAATCAGCAGGGAAAAGCACCCCCAAATTGTGAACCCCTGCCCGGTTAGCATCCCTAGGAATAGCTGGGAAATGCTGCTGCTCATAAGGGTGCTGTATCCCACCCCTGGGGGTCAGAGTCCACAGCCCCTGTGCAGTGGACCGGGATGGACGGGCTCTTCCCACGTCATGGCTGGTTGATCCATTAAAACCCAGTTAAAACCAGTGCTGAGCACTGGAGTAGGGGCAGTGCTGGTACCTGAGAACAGGGGGAAGGCTGCATCTTAAAGGATCCCCATGGAAATACCCAGGAGCCTCATCTGACTTGCAGGAAAGAAAATGTGCTCCGGGCAGGAAGCAGGGGCAGGGATCCTTCCCGAAGGTGGGATCGCAAACACCGGCGCTTAAGAACATGAGATGCCCAAGCATTTTCTCCCCCACTGGCTGGAGATGATGACAGCCTCTTCCCTCACAGGCATTTTCACCGGGATATTAGAAAAATAAAATCCAGGAGACACGTGTGGCTCTGAAGGGAGCAGAGCCCTCCCTGGAAAAACACAGCTCTGGGTTGAGAAAAGCCTTAAACCTCCTTAAAACCCAGCTGAGGAGGGCCCAGGCAGTGCACAAAGCCAGTTTGAGTCCACACCCTCCATTTTGGGGTTTAATCAATTCATAGCTTCCTTTTGATCATTTAAATCTACGCCTCCCTAATGGCTCCCAATAGGATCCTGCATTCCCAATCAAGAGCTGCCATCAATACTTTTAGGCTTTTTCCTTCTCTTTATTCTTCTGGGCAATTTAAACATTTCAGTAACACCTCTTTAAGCAGAACTTAAAATCTTAATTCTCAGTATTTTAAACATTCAAAGATGAACTGTTTGGAGATGTGTTTGTTATCCTGCTGCCTCCCAACGTTTCATCCCTTGAATCCTTCCCACATCCACGGCCCCTTGCACATCCCAGCGACATAAGCTTTGCATCAAGGTCCAAGAACCATCCTCCCAGTTCCCCCATCATGGGAACAAAGAGCTTCTCGAGCTGGTTTTCCAGCTTTCCCCCCTCCTGAGGCTGGGCTGCCCAGCCAGACCCTCTCCAGCCTGGCAGCCCCCAGCATTCCAGCAATATCCACACCAGCAGTGCAGGGTCACTTACTTGCTAAGGCTTTTTCATAGGTCTTCCCCATAGAAATGAAATTCCTGAGGCTGGGATTGAACTGCTCCATGATCGTCTAAAGGGAAAAGAACATCACTGGGATTAGCAGGGATGACTGGAGCTGGACAGAACAGCTCCATGCTCAACTCAATGCTGATAAACACAAAAAGAGAGAGAAAAAAAGTCCTTCCCCCTCCCTGGAAGACGTTCCAGGATCTTCCCCTTCATCTCACAGCTTGAGGAAGACCAAGCTGGGTTTGAAGACCACAAGGAACAATAAGAAGGTGGCTCTGCAGTGCCCCAGCACAAGACACCTTGTTCAGGTGCATCACTGTGAGAGGTAAGCGAATGCCCCAACCAGAAAATTATCAGATAAGGCAAAAATGACCATAGTAATGACTGTTAAGTGGCTGTTTGAGGCAGCAGTGACCCTCACACCAACCACAGAGGTGACCCAAGCTCTGGGAGATGATGGCAGGTGATGTCCCACTCCCAGGATGGCCCCAGGGAGCAGCAGCAGCTCTGTCCATCCAGGACAAGCAGGAAGGGCTGAAGAACAGCATTCCAAACATCCACCCAGGAATGAAGCAGACTGAAGTCACCAGCATCCCCCTGAGCCGTGCCAGCCTCGGCCCAAGGCACGTGCCAGGAATTACACCCGGGTCTCAGAGCACTCGGTGTCACTACAGGCAGGTGACACCTGCCCGTAAGGGCCTGATTTTGGGTGGGGGTGAACACCAGCAGCACTGTCTGAGCTTTTCCTCCCTCGCTCCAAGGGCCTTATTTAAGATGGGGGAAGGAATAATCGGATCAGGGAGAAGAAGGGCTCTTTGTGCACTTGGCACCGGAGCCTCAGGGCCGCTCACCCCGGCACCGACGGCATCGCCAAACCCGATCCCAGCCCAGCCCTGGCAGAGGCACAGCCTCCGTTCTGGATCCAGCCTGGCTGCAGCCCCAGAGCCAGCCCCCATCCCCTGCCCCACCTCGGGGACACCCTCCTGCCAAGGGTGCCACCAGAACACAGAGTTCAATGCCCAAACATCCCCCAGCAGGGATCCACGGGCATCCCCCGGGAGGAGGGGGCTCTGCACCCCCAGCACGCTGCTGGCAGCGTCCCCACCCCGGGAAGGGGAGGGAAGACGACAGGCAGACACTTACAGCAAATAAGCTGATTAAGCATCTGTCACCTCATCCGAGGCTGGCCAACACTATAAAGCTCATTTTCTGCCTGAGGCATTTTTATCCCCAGTTCCTGCTGCCCGGCCCTCGCCGTCTGACAGTTTAATTTTCTCCCGCGGGCACGTGTGCGGGGCTCGGCCGGTGCCTCCTCGGCTCAAAAACAACCATTTTGGGGCTTCGACGGGCAGGAGCCTCTGTGGGGCACCAGCTCGGAGGGAATACCGGTGCTGGTATGCCAGGGCAAATCCAGTCAATCCTCCCAGGAGCAGCAGTGGGAGCAGAAGGGGAGGATGCCCCCAAAGCCTCCCCCCACCCCCGCAGCTCCCGGTCCATCCCCCAGCACCATCCACAACCTGCCAAGCACCGGCGATGATTGCAGGAGGCTAACGAGGCGCTGCCCTGCTAATTAAGGCTGCCGATGACCCGGGTCCCCTGGAAACTGTTTTGGGGCAGCACAGAGCAGTCTGGTGAGCGTGCTCAGCTTGAAGGGAGAAAATTAACCTGTAGCAACAAGCCACAGAACGAGGTGTACTCCGAGGTGTAGGAGACAATTGCATGCCAGTTAATTAACACTGACGAGGATTGCTCCATCCTGCCCATGTCGCCTTTAGCTTTGGTCAAAAATCTACTTTTGTTACCCCACAAAGCGGTTGGAGGTGTGGGATCACTGCTCAGGGACAATTCCCCCCTTCCCACGGCAGGGGTGGGGACACAGACACATCCTCACCTCCGGCAGAGGCACAGCTACAGCCTCAACCACACTCAGCTCAGCCTGAGCACTCTGAGACTGAATAATATTTAAGCAGCAGAAACCCTGGCAGAATTTCTGTGGGGAGGCGATTTTTCGGCAGTTTGCAGGTTCGGCGGAGTGTTTGTGTACGGGTATGTACACAGGGATATGTAAATAATGTGATTTTCTCAGCAGTGCTGTGTAAACACGTTGTCCTGAGCATGAAACTGAGGGAATAAATGATGGAACGGGATCCACAGACAAAGCAAAATTCAGCACATCTTCCCTAAAACCAGAGGGAATCAAGGCACAACCCAGTCCTGGCACTGCTCCCCACTGACCCATAACAGCCATTTTAAACCTATAAATAAAGAGATAAAAGCCCCCCAAAAGGTCTGAGAACCAGCTAAAGCGGGGGGAGGTGACTCTGCTGGCCAAATACAATCCACCAACCCTCAGGAGGAAGTTTGCTGAAAGTGAATGTTTTTAAAACATTGTCTCGAGCCTCCAACAAAAACAGCCCGGCAGGATGAGGGCGGTGAAAAGGGCTCCTCACTCCAGAGATAAAAATAGCCTTTTCCAAGCCTTCCTCTCACTCCCAGGGTGGGAAGGGAAGGTGACTCCGGAGCCAACACACCTTTGCACCCCCCTCTAGGTGACAGGCTGAGATCTGCCAAGGTGAAATAGTGGAAAATAAACAGATTTATGGCATGGAATGACTCAACAGCATCACTCCCTGCACGGTGATGTGCTGGAGCTGCTCCCGTGACACCAGGGGTGCATCCCCCCACCCCTGTGGGGACAAGTGACAGGGCTGTCCCCCCACAGGAGAGGTGGGTCCAGGTTTGCAGGACACCACAGCAAAGCCAATATTCAGCAGCAGTGTGGTAATGAAAGCAAATCTCACTCTCCCCCAGATTTTGCCCCCTCAGCAGCACCCACAAGTTGTTTGTCTTCCACGGGCTGCCTGGGCAGAGTTCAGAAAAACACAGACACAAAACCTGGCAGCCAAGGGTTGAAAGGGCTTTGCTTTGTTCCACTGCGCTGAATTCCCTGGGTAATACCACTCAGCTCTCCGGGATTGGCACAGCTTTATTCAGCTGCCAAAAATGAAACTAATGCAAAGCACAAGGTCTCCAGGACACGACCCTGCTCAGTTCAGGGGGGGAAGAGGCAACAGAAAACAAGGTCCCCACTCTCCCCTCTGAGCACCCTCCCCACTGCAGCCAGGATGCCCCAATCCTGTAAGGGTCAGCCCATCAGGAAAAGTTGAGAATCATGGAACAGAATAAAGTATCCTGAGTTGGAAGGAACCCACGAGAATCAAAGTCCAGCTCCTAAATCCTAAGTTTAAGTCCTCTCCAAGCTGGAAATGGAGCCAGCTCAGGTTTCTCCTGCGCAGGAAAGTCCTGCACAATACCTGAACAACTTTTAATAAAATTTAAGGTTACACAGCTCTCCCAGGTCCATCCCTGCAGCCTCTCAGGCAGCTCCTAAAACCAAACAGAGAGAGAAATGAAAAGCAGGGGCTGCTTGGCTTGGCCAGGGCAGGAGGTGGTCAGTGGCCACGGTCTGTGGGCACCCAGGTCAGCAGCCCTGGCCAGGGCAGGACCAGCTGACTGTGCCAGCAGTGCCCACCCTGCCCCGAGTACAGCACTGCCACTAGAGCCAGACCTCACATCCCGGCCCCCCTCCACACTGCAAAGGGCTGAACAACCGGGATCAGGGCGAGGAGGCTCCTGGGTTCGATGAAGGGACGAGCATCCCCACGTGTGCCATGTCCTGGGCTCCGCTCCCAGCCACCCTCCACAGGGCATGTCCCAACACCTCAGTGACCACAACGGACGGACTTTGAGCTAAAACCACCTTCTCTGGTTTCCTAATGCCATTTTTGAGGCCCCTATGCAGCAGTAGGGTGCAATGTTTTGAACACATCCCTGGAAGTGCTCAAAAGATGTGGATGTAGCACATGGGGACACGGGTTAGTGGTGGCCTTGGCAGTGCTGGAGGAATGGTTGGACCTGATGGTCTCAGAGGGACTTTCCAACCTTTTTAATGATTTTATGGCTCCTGTCAAGGCTGACACTGCACAGGGGCCTGGGCTCAGCCTGGGACCCAGGACTTTCCCGGGTGATTCATGGTGACAGCAGGTCATTGGGTGACAGCAGGTCATTGGGTGACCATGACGAGCAGGTTGGAGGGGCAGTACAGTGGGACTCCACTACACCACAGTCACACTGCAGAAGCAACTCAGCTCTAAGGAACTTTTGCCTCTAAATGGGTCAGCCCTGCTCCAGGAACACCATCATTTCAGTATCAATATTTAATGACCAGCAAAGCCCAGCGCTGCCTCCTCCATCACAGCTTGTCCTGCCTGGTGCCATCAGGAGCAGCCCCAGGGATTTTAGGAGCCAAGTTTCTGTCAAGAAGGAGCCCAGGTAGACAGGGAAAATCAGGGAAAAACCCCAGTGTTCCTCATCTAAAGGCATTTAGTTTCTCTTAGCTGTCGTGTCAGAGGATGAGGGGACCCAAGTTCCAGGGCAAGAGCTCTGAATGTCTCTGTAATCAGGGTCTGGGCTTGAAGGGAACTGGGATGGGGATCTGCACAGTACTCAGAGCACCTTGTCAGTGCTCACCAGTGGTCACCCCTGCAAGGCAGAGCCATCCACAAGCCCTTGGGGTTGGGATCTCTGCTGCAGAGCCAGGAGGGTCCCACAGCCCCAGCACTGAGGGGCTCAACTCGGCCAAAGGCTCCAGCAGGAGCTGCTCAGTGCAGGAGCTGCTTGCCCTGTGCTCTGCCCTGCCCTGCAACACGAGCAGCACCAGTGAAACCTTAGCCACGAGCAGACTCTGCACAACAAAGCACTGAAGGCAAAGCCAGGGGCTGCCTCCATCCCAGGGAGCAGCATCCATCTCCTGCGGGATCTGCAGGCAGCATGGGAAGAGGTCTGGGGTACCTCCAGCAAGGCAGGAGCTACCTGCTTTATAACACCTTGTAATCCTCGAGCTTCACAGTGTGGAGGTGTCCCACGTCAGCAGAGGTCAGGAATGCTCTCCCAGTCCGCAGGCAGAGGGGATGGAGCAGCATTCCCACCTCAAGAGCCACTTGGCAGCGCCGGAGCCGAGCCCAGTGCGGACCCTCACTCCAAACAGACCCAGCTGCAGAGCCAAGGCCCCTGTGAAGGTGTAACTCTGGCAAAAAGGTGTTGCCCTGTAAAAACACCACAGCCCCGGGCCCTGCTCACCACAGAGTGAGAGCCCAGCCCTCACCTGCCACCCTCCAGCTACTGCTGGGGAAGGAATTTCCCAGTGCTTGACCCGCTCCCTGCGGCACCAGCACATGGCACCCACTGCCCATGGGGTGCTCCCATCCCTCGGAGCGGTGACACCGACCATGGGATGCACCAGGCAGCTCAGAGCCCCGAGGTCCAGCCAACAGATTTCCCACAACTGGGGTGCAGGAAGCCCCAAGGCAGGGAGCAGACAGCAGGGAGCACAGGGCACGGAATTCAGGGTAGCACGGGCTGGCTCCTTCCTCCTCTGCCACACCACATCATCCCTCCGCTGCCAAACACACCAAACCACCCACAATTTCCCTCCTGAATCACTTGAGGAAGAATCGCTCTCGTCCCTCTGGGCCTGGAGATAAGGAGGCAGAGGCTGTGATACCACAGTAATATCAATTACAGCTGATGGGGAGCAACAGACCATCAGGGATTCTGTCCATGTCCGTGCCAGACAATTCGGCTTCGACTTTGGGGTGTTGTTAAGCAAACACCTCTTCAAACACAGAGCTACTCGTACACCATTGCAGAACGATCTTCCACACGCAAAAATGGCTTTAAAATGAAATGGAGGTTGGGCTGTAAACGGCAGTAATCTCATCTGGCAGGAGGAGACAGATCTGTCTTTGGGGGGAAGGAAGAATTGCCAGTCCCTGCTTTCTGCAAACGGACAATCTGGAGCAAGGGACGAGGGGGGAATGGAGAGCAGGGATGGGGAGCTGCCCTTCACCACCACCCAACGCTGCACCCCCAGCCCTGGGGCTCACAGCAGAGCCCAGCCCGGCAGCTGTGCCGCTACGCCGGGGTCCTGGGAGTGAATCAGCGCCAGGGAAGGTGGGATTACGTTGGCGGAAGGTGCCAGCAGCCTCCGTCTCCCTCTGTAATTACTCCCCGTGTGTAGGCAGCTGCCTGTAGTGGCAGCATCGGCTCGGGGGCGGCTGACAGCTCCTCCACCATCTCATTAGCACAGTCACTCCGAGGGTGAGAGCTGGTTCTGGAGAGGGATGACAATGGGCTTCCCGAGCAGAATACCTCGGGAAAGCCTGCGCGGGAGAGGGTGCCTGGCATGGGGAGCGTGGCAGGGAGCTGCCTGCTCCTGGCTCCTGCTCCAGACCTCGTGGGGAACACACTCAACCCCTGGTCCTGCTGCCGCCAAAACCCCGGCAAGACGGCGGCTACGGATGGAGGCCCCCCCAGACCCGGGTTTGGGGGCATCACCCCCCTTCTCAGGGTCCTCTCCGCCTGCCCACTGTGGTGTTCAGGCTCCTGCACAGGCCAGGAAAGCACAGGGCAAAAAAACCACTGGGCTAATGGGGATGTGAAGCACCAGGGCTGGTTTTGGACTCGAAGACTCCAAAGGTTGAGGAGATACAGAGAGACCCCACAGTCCCTGAGCCACCAGCCCTCATGCTGGGCTCTGGGGTGGCCAAAGTCCTCCATGAAACAGGAAGACAACAGGTTCCTGCATGCACCACATGCCACACATCTCCAGAGGCCAAGAAAAGCATTGTTGGCTTCGGAGGTGACTCCTTGTTCACTGCAGGGAACACAAACGGTGTCAGGACCACCCTCCTACACCTCCCAGCGCTGAGACACTGATTTTGGGTAAAAGCATGAGATCTCCACCAGCTCCATGTTCTCATGCCCTACACCTGGCTGCTCCCACTGAAACCCTGAGAAACTGAGGTGTTCGTGAACTGATGGAGATCTTCAGCCTCCTCCTGAGTGCACCTCTGGCCCTCAGAGCCAAGGCCCCCTGTGCACCCTCTGCCCTCGGCTCAGCCGGGTGTCGCTCGCTCCGGGCCCAGGGCTCTGCTCCGGCTCTGACCCACAGCTCACACAGCACAGGAGAGATGAGGCAAGAGAAGAGCCTTGGCAGCACTTGCCCTTCACCCCTCACAGGAGCACAAGCTTCTCTCAAGCACAGTTGTTGGGATGGCACAAACCGCGCCATGCGCCCCTGACAGGGCTGTGCCCGGGGAGATGGTGACCTGCTCCCCAAGCCTGTCATTAGCCCCGTTCTTCGAGGACAACACAGCTCCAACAACAACTGAGTCACGCGCTGAAGCTGCTCCCAGCCGCCGTCCCCAGCCTGAGCCCCGGCAGCTCTGGCCCTGTTTGCCCAGGCGGCCCCGGGGCCGAGCACAAACACCCGGGAGGGGACGGATCGTGCAGGGGCCTGACCTGGGAACACCCCGCAGTGCCAGCTCTGCCCAAACCAAGGGCAGCCTGCACGGGGCCAAGCTGGGGTACATCAACTGCACACAGAGGGTGGGAGGGAGCCCCAGAGACCTCAGACAACAGTCACCAAGACTCAGTGTGGCCAAGATTTTGGGTGCCACAGCCCTGTCTGAACAGCTGTTACACACCAGGATCTCCAAAACCAAGACTTCAGAACTTCATCCCCTCGGTGTTTTTTGTACTACATTCTTCTATCTCTTTTCTTTTTTTCCTGCTTTGGGCTCCCAGGTAACTCAATCCAACCCCTTAAATCGCAGGAAATCGTGCAAGCTTCCCAGTTTAACAAACGACATCCTGCGTTACACGTTAGGCTACAGCAGTTTTATTAGTCTCGGTCTCAAGACCCAGCGGAGCAGAAACTGCTTCCTTCGGGGGGAAATTAAGCCACATAAATTATTGGATTTTTCTCAGAACACGGGGAGCAAAGCAGAAGGGGAAAACAGAGATATTACCGAACTCGGAGAGACGGGGAAAGCTCTTGCGGCTCATGGTTGTGGCAAAGCAGCGGGCGACGGGGACGCGGGGCTGTCCCCGCACGGGGTGATGCGGGGACAGCGCTGCCCACCGTGGGATCGGACATTCCCGGTCCCCGCGGATCCTCCCGGGGGGTGCCCGGGGAAGGGTCGGGGGTAACCGGGTGGGATTCCGGGAGTGCCCCTCGCCCCCTGTCCCGGCCCAGCCCCGGCACCCGCTGCCGCCCCGCCGGCTCCGGGCACATCCCGGGGGCGGCCCCGCCCGCGCCCCGCGCCCGGGGAGGGAGCGATGGAGGGGGAGATTAAACAACTGAAATAACTCCGACTGCAGCAGAACCCCGAGACGCGGCGCCGGGCACCTGTTGCGGACTCACCTTGTAGACATTCTCGGTGAGGCGATGCACCTCCTCGGAGCGGGCCATGCCGGGCGGGCCGGGCAGCACCATGGGCGGCGGGCGGGGTGCGGGGCGCTGCGGGACGGGCGGCGCTCGGGGCCGGGCGCGGGCGAGGGGAAAGCGCCGAGCGGCGGCCGCGGCGCTTTTTATGAGCTGCCGGCGGCCGCGCCCTCCCCAGCCCGCCCCGCACCGCCCCGCACCGCCCCGCACCGCCCCGCACCGCCCCGCGGGGAGGAGCCGCACCGGGCCGGGCCGGCCCCCGCTCCGCGTCCCAGCGGTGCGGGGCTGGGGGACAGGAGGGTTGCACCACGCTGTGCCCTCAACCCCTGTGTCCCCCAGGCCCCATCCCATACTCCATTCTCCATCCCGTTCCCCGTCCCGTATCCCATCCCATGCTCCATTCCCCATGCCCTAACCCATTCCCCAGCCCACATGCCCTGCTACACCCCACAACCCACCCTATACCTCAGCCACACCCCACCCCATAGCCCACGATACCCCACACTATCCCCCTAATTTACCCTATCCCATAGCTCTTGCTGCACCCCACATCCCTAAGTTGTCCCACACTCCAGCCCCAGCTGCGATCCCCCCTCGCTGTACCCCACGTGCCTGGGGTCGTGCTCCATCCTGAACTGCTCAGTGGGGTGTGGATGGGTGAGGAGCAACTGGAAAGGGAAGAGGAGCTGGTGGTTTGTGGGGTGTTTGGAACAGGGTCCAGTTGGGCCAGGAGAGCAGAGATGGGATGTGCAATCACCATGGTGTGGTTTGGGACACCCAAGGCTGACCACCCCAGGCAGGAGAAGAGGCAGCCCCTGCCTGTCACTTTGCTGTCCCCAGGCTGTCCCACCACCCAGCCAGCCAGGAGAACTGGGATTCCCTTGGGAGGCTCCTGCCAGCACTCCGGGCTGTTAAGTCCCTGTGGGACAGTGAAGCCATGGCTCATTGTCTTTCTCATCCCTCAGACCAGCAGCAGTGACTTTTGCCCAGATCCCGAGGGACATGAGGAGTTGGACCATGGCCTGGAGCCAGCGTCCCAATCCCTGTTCCCCTGCCTGAGAGCCCTTCCCGCCGGGACTGCTGCTGTCCGCAGGGTGATCCATGGGGAAACGGAGCCTCATGGCCGGGCTGTCCCCCACGGGCCTGTGGCTGTTCAGAGGGGGCACATCTGGGGGCACTGGGCACAAACCACCCCCGGCTGCCTTGCCCTGGCCCTTGGGCCAAGCCTTCTTCTCCCTCCTCCCCCTCCTGTCTGCTGTGAAAAGTGGTGAAACAGTTAAGCAGCTGAGCATGTTATTTTCCATTGTCTCCATCAATTCCGAGAACAAGGAGCCCAGGTCGATACCTTGGCCCCAAACCTCCCACTGCAATTCCCCTTCCCGCTCCCCCTCCCAGCCCTGCTGAGGAGCAGGGGAGGCACCGACAGCAGCTGCTCACTCTGGTCACATTTGGGTCCCATTTTGGCTTCTTCCCTCTCAGAGGTTCCACACTCCAAAGCACAGGAAGGAATTTACAATCCCTGAGAAGGGTTTTTCTCATGTTTCTGGAGCGCCTGGTTAACCCTTTCCCCCTGGGGCTGAGGAGTGGGAGCAGCCATGGGACTGGGGGGACTGAGAACAAGGCTGCCCAGGGACACATTCCCAGGGGGATGCCTGGCTACCTGCATCGCTGCCAGGACCTCGTGGTGCCCCTGTCCCTTCCACCTGCCCCACCCCGAGCAGCTGGACTGCGGTTGGCTCTGTTGGGATGCCACTGCCTCAGCCACCAGCACCCCGCTGAATTCCCAGTGTTGGCCAAGGATTCTGGATCAAGAGTCCAGGAGGAGAGAGCCTCTCCCTGCTTCTCCATCACCTTATTTTTAGTTATGTTATGTAAGTCCTTCGCTACGTCATGGATGTGGGGGGTTCTTGCATCTAATTCCAATGTGACAGCCCAGCAATTCAAACAAGCTGTTCCTCTGGTGAGGAAGATAAAAGGATTTGTAATTTCTGATAATAAAAGAGGCCTTTTGGGACGACCCTCAGAGAGTCTCTCGCATCTAGGCCTGCTCACAGACAGCCGCTCCACTTTCTTCCCATCCTCTGCTTCTCCTTATCCCCAGGAGATTTGAGGGCTGAAAACCTTTCTCCCTCATACCCCACTGCTTCCAGAGTGGCTCCGCAGCTGGAAGCAGCCAGGGAGTTTGTATCCCCACACTCAGAGCCACACTGAGCAAATTATCCTTGCCACCTTGCCACCTTGCCACCTTACCACCTTGCCACCTCTTGACTGGCACTGGCCCCCCGGGGCTGCCCGTGTGCCATGACCCAGGAGCTGTGCCCGGCCCCAAGGCAGCGCTGCCGCCCCGCAGCTGCCCAGAGCACCCTGGGAATTCTCAGCAGGAAAAACCTGCCGTTGCCTCGTGCCGTAACATTTGCTTTGATTGCCTTTTATTTTTTTTTCCTGGTTGTTGCTCGCTGCCTCTTTGTCAGGGTGATTCACTCCCCGGGGCTCGGCGGCAGCTGGAGCGTGCCCAGGGTAACCATGGTGCCAGAGTCCCTCGCGGGTTACCCAAATCCCTGCGGCTCCTCCCGGCCTTCTCCACGTGCCCTTTGGGAAGGTGGGACCGTCCGCCGCGGGGGCAAAACCCCGTGGGTGCAACGTGGGAAACCACCACGCCAGACTGCGAACAGCAGTGGGACGAACTGGCGGCAGCCCCGGGGCTGGCACCGTCCCCATCCCGGGAGCGATCCCTCCCCTCCCCGGGAGCGATCCCTCCCCATCCCGGGGGCGATCCCTCCCCATCCCGGGAGCGATCCCTCCCCATCCCGGGAGCGATCCCTCCCCATCCCGGGAGCAATCCCTCCCCGGGGTGACGATGCATCGGCACACGCGGCACCGGCCACCTCCAGCCCCGGGTGGAGTGAAGTTGCTGTGGCAACAATAACTTATGTAATCCACCCCGCTCGGCTGCAGGTGTGGGGAGGAAATTGTGCTATTTTCGAAGTTTCATTAGGTTCCTTCTTAATTACCAGCGTGGCATCACGCCAGTGCTCCCGGCCGGGCTGGGACAGGGAGAGAGTGTGGGGATGGGGCAGCGACGGCCGGGCCAGGGAGGGCTTGGGGCAGCGATGGCTGGGGCAGCGATGGCTGGGGCAGCGATGGCTGGGGCAGTGGTGGCTGGGGCAGCGATGGCTGGGGCAGCGATGGCTGGGGCAGTGGTGGCCAAGGGCAGTGGTGGCCAAGGGCAGCGATGGCTGGGGCAGTGGTGGCCAAGGGCAGTGGTGGCCAAGGGCAGTGGTGGCCAAGGGCAGTGATGGGCAAGGGCAGCAGCTGCACCAAGGAACAGTTTCAGCCCCAGCCCCTCTGTGTCCCCAGCGCAGGGGACACACTCCCTGCTCCCCAAAATACCCACGGTGGGTGTGGTGGCTGCGGGAAAGGACCAGGAGGGAGGAGCTGCAGGGCAGCATAGCTGCCCAGGGAGGGGAACACGGCACTGCACGGGGTCACTGGGAGCTGCCACATCCTCAGTGCCTCGGGAAGCCTTTGGTGACATGGAGAGAGGAAAAATAAATGTGGGTTATAATCCCTTGTGCGTTTGAGTGTGATGTGTCACCGACCAGCTCAGAGAGGTACCAGAGTTGGTTTTTGCCACAGTCCCTGAGGACATGCTCAGAGTTTCCTAAGAAAGGTCCAACACCAGCTGCTCAGGGGGGTTGCTGTGTGCTCCTGGTGCTGCCAAAGAAGATGGACTCTGTCCGAGCAGGAGGGACCGGGCAGGGAACCGGAACAGACTGAAGAAGCCGCCTCCATCTTCATTTCACCTGTTTGTCCACATGGCCCCACAGGGAGGGACAGGGGCTCCCTTGCACCCCCCCAGTGACCTTCTCTCTCTTTTCCTCCTTTTTGGTCCGTGCTGAAGGGGAAGCTGAGCCCACCCACCCCTTGGTGACCGGCACAGCCTGGCATGGGGCAGGTGTGCACCTGAGTGTCACGGTGTTAATGAGATTCCCAGGAACTGTCTGCCCTGTGGGGCTGGGGCAGATGGCTTCTCCATCGGAGCCCTGACATCACTGTGAACCCTCCCTGTGCTGGGTCAGGAAGTTTTTATTTCTAAAATAATCTAAACGTGATTTTCCTGACATCTGGGGGTCACTGGGGAATCAGCCTGGTGGGTTTGAGCCAAACCATCCCATCTGGCTCAGCCTGGGGGGGCCCCTCCCTGGTTCGGGGGGGCCCCTCCTCAATGCCGGGCTGTGCCCCCACTTCTTTTTGAGCACCTCATTAAGGAGCTGGGACAGCAAACCCCACACCAGCACCCGGGTCCTGGAGCACCCACCCCAACTCAGCTCCAGTCTCCCCTTTGCAGTCGCTCACCAGGATTCCAGCAGGAGCATCTGTGGTGCCTCAAGGGTCCCCTTCAATGGCTCCAAACTGATAGTGAGTAGGTTTAGATTAAATATTAGGAAGAAATTCCTCCCTGTGAGGGTGATGGGGCCCTGGCACAGGTTGCCCAGAGAAACCATGGCTGCCCCATCCCTGGAAGTGTCCAAGGGCACGTTGGACAAGGCTTGGAGCAACCTGGTCTCTCCCTTCCAGCCCAAATCATTCCATGATTCTGTCACTGTTGGTGCTGGTGGGAGCTGGTCCCTCCATCACCATGGGCACCACATCCCTGAGTGTGACACCTGGAGTGCAGCATCGAGTGTGCTGCTCCTGTGCTGCTCGAGACACACGTGAGTTTACACCTTCATAGGGTCGGGACTTAGAAGGTGTCTCCCTGTTGGAGATGCCCCACATGTGTCAGCAGCTCTCAGTGGTTAAATCCCTCCGAGCACCACCAGCAAACTGAGCAAAGCCATTTATTGGGGATTAGCCGAGGATGAACAATTCAGGCACTTATTCTGCAGGATGGGAGCCACAGTGCTGGATCCAGGGATTCCCAGCTCCCACCTCGTGCTCTGTCACACAGGACTCAAGTGGGATGGGATGATTTCACCAAGGGGGAAACTGAGGCATGGCCGAGCTCCTGGCTCTCCATCTTCCCCAGCAGGGCTCTGAGCAAGATTCCCAGCAGGGCAAGCTGCTGTTTCCAGGTATTTGTGGACTGGGAACTGTTCTGCTCCCTGAGGTGGCACCTGCATCGTGCTCTGCCTCGGAGCACGTGGCCCTGCCCATGGTGAGGGAACACACCGGGATGAGCGGAGCTGAGCATTGGAATGTGGCTCTGCCGGCACCAACCCCCCGCCTGCCACACAGAGCCCGGGCCTGGGTCTATCCCTGGCATCACCAATGGCAATAAAATAAGCACTGACCCCAGGGAGGGACCCCAGGACCCCAGGATTGCATCCACTCCCTCTCCCATTTCTATGGAGTGGGATGCAGAAGGCAGAGGTTTGTTGGAAGGTGTCTTTTGCTGCCCAGGTGGGTCCAAGCAGCGTTCCTGGAGCTCGGCCCTGGCAGCCCCTGGCTCCCACCTCTTGACCTTCCTTGTGACCCCTGCAGACCCCGTGCCCTGCCCAGCTCCACGGGCTGGGCTGCCCAGAGCACGTCTGCAGAGGCCTGGAGGAGCCTCGGCTCTCCCGGGAGGCTCCTGGGGAAAGCAGGCACAGGGAGGAGCCGGAATGACGGAGGAAACAGGGAGTGAGTGGGAGAACAAAAGCGCTGCGGATGTGAGAGCTGTGGTGGGGACTGGGAAGATGGAGGCACTGGGGCTATGGCAGGAGGCCACGGCTGCTGGAGGAGGGGAAGGGGCAGCAGGGCTGGCACCGGCTGTGGGACAGCTGGACAGATCCATGCTGCCATCCTTGGGGACTGGGGAGGCTTGGAAGGGAGAAATCTCAGCTCCACAGCAAACCCAACCTCTGCCATGCCACGCTGGGAGCTGGGGGAGAAGCGCTGTGTGTTCTGGGAGAGCCCCAAAATGTGCTGGGATCAGCGGTTCCCCCTCGCTCCCAGGCTGGGACACATCCTGGAGCCCCTCTCCCTCCTCACCTGCCCCAGCGCCTGTTTCACGAGTGAGTAATGCTGAATTACAGCGCTAAGGAGCTCTCTGGGGATCCTTCTGAATAACAGGAATAGTTTATGTGATTTGCATAATTGGCATGATGGGATTTTGCCTCACGTTGCTGAGCTCGGGGAAGCGTCGGGGCAGAGCTGCCGGGGTGCTGCCCAGGGGCTGGGGGCACCTTTGGGGGCTGCATCCCCCTGCCCAGCTCCTGCCTGGGAAGGACCAGCTGGACTCACGGGGGGGGGGTGACAGGAGGGGCAGAATCAGGTCCCACTGCCACCACCTGCCCATGTCACCTCTCCCTGTGCCTCCTGCTGACACTGGGCTGGTTGCAGCCCCAGAGCCCCCTCAGACACGTTTCCTTGTCCTGTGGCCATATCTGATGGTTGTGGCAGCCCAGCCCAGGTCCCAGGCTGTAGCAAAACGCTGGGTCTTGGGGCTGAAGGACACGATGTTGAATTCCCACTGCTCCTCTTCCAGCCCCAAGGCCCCCCAGTTCCCTGCACGGCATCTCCAGCCTTTCTGCAGGGACAGGCTCACACAGGAGTGTGGCTCCTCCCGATTCAGAGGCACAGGCACAGCCCTGGGACTGGTCTCCACTCGTTTCCTCCCCTCACTAATTAATCATGGAGCATTGGGCTGTGGCTCCTTCCAGCCCCAGCAGCCTGGCATCGCTCTGCCACACTGGCTGGGTGGCAGCCATGGGCTGGGGACACCCGTCACGCCGCAGTGCTGGCCCTCAGGGACACCCAGCGTGGCCACGGCTTCACCCACGACTTGAGGAGCCACATTCCACTGCGGGGCAGGGCAGCCAGTGCCGTTTGGGACAGCAAAAGTGGGGGACACGGGGACAACTGCCCAGTGCTCCTTCCACCCGTCTGCCGTGGGTCTGGCTTTCCCTGGGAGGTGGAAATCTGGCTCCTACGTCAGAGCAGGCACTGCTGAGGCATTTCAGCCCCTGCCAAGCACCGCCGTACACCGGCAGCTCCCGTCTGGCACCACGAGCCAGCAAAGGTCACATTCCCGGCCGCGGCCGCGCCGCGCTCCGACAAACCCGCTTTGTTCCCAGCGCGGCTCTAATTAGGAAATTGCGCTGATTTTTTTCTTTCCCACAGTTGAACTATCAAAACTTGGGTTTGTTCCCTGCCAAAGCCTCTTCCATCGCTGTGCTGGTGACTCAGCGTGACACCAGGGCACTGAAACTATGGAAGGGGGAAAGGGAAGGAGCCAGAGGCCGGTTCCCTGTGGGGCAGTCGGGGGGGATGGGCACTGTGAGCTTTGGGTGCAGAACAAAGCACCCCAGTGGTCCCCCCAAGTGTGGGCAGCACCCTGATCTCTGGGATCAGGGAATAGGGCAAGCTCAGAGTGTGAATGATGAAGAGGAGGAGGAGGAGGATGAAAGATCCTCTCTAAACTGTGCCTGGTCCTGAGTCAGGGATTGCCAAGGAGGGTGGGAGCTGAGGGCTGCTGGGAGGGGGCACCAACAGCTCCTGGGGGAGTGTGACCCCCGTGTGTGGTGCCCAACCATGGCTCTGAGCCAAAAAAGCAACGGGACCCAGAGGAAAGACCCACGATCTGTCACCTCCAGGGTTCTCAGTTCACTGCTTTGTTTTTCCAGGCATGTTTCAGGAAACATCCGAGGCAGCAGGGAATGACCCGGTGTCAGGGGGTGCAGCCTTGTCAGGGTGTTCAGCTGTGTTAGAGTGTGCAGCTGTTTTGGGGCTGTGTAGCCGTTTTGGGGGTGGGTGTTCAGGCGTTTTAGGGGTGTGCTGGCAGCCCCCCCTCCCCAGGCAGCGCTGCCATCCAGCTGTGTTGGCATAGAAACTGCCAGGTCTCTGCCAGCGCCTCCCGTTACACAATTCCCTCAAACCCCAGGGAAGGGGCTGCTGAGGAGGGGGGCAGCTCCCGGGATGGCCTTTGCCCCAAACCAACTTCCTGCCAGCTCTGGCACAGGGAGGGGTGGGGGGCTGGGAAGGGGCCAACAGAGCCCCTGGGAGTGGTGCTGGTGCTCAGTGGCTCCACTGCCTCCTGGACAACAGGGAATCAGAGTCTATTTAAAGGTGCTGCTGCTTGCATAACACTGGCTGTAATTCCTTCAGCCTCTTCCCCCGCTCCAGGGGCACTGGACATTGGACGAAGGGTCTGTGTGGGCAGCGGTCCTGGCCAGGCAGATCCCGTGGGATGGGGCAGCTGCTGGCAACGTCCCCTTAGGACAGGGCCTGTCCCTGTGGAGGGGAGCACAACATCCCCCTTCCCCCAGCTCCTGCACGGGGCGTGATCCCACATTGCCACACAAGTCACGTTAAAGGCCACGGAGCTGGATCCGGCACCGAGCGGCGCGTTGGGAATACACAGAGATCCTGCATCTGCTCGGGAGGAGTGACAAACCACCCACTCCTGGGAATGCCACGGGACCGAAATTCCCTGTCACTGCCACAGGGGCTGTGCCTGTATGGGCAGGTGGGGTGGGGGGTTTGCCCAGTGGTGCCTCTGGAGAAGGAGCAGGGCCGTGCCAGGGCTGGGGGCTCCGGGGAGGGCTCCAGGCACTGCGGGGGATGGCCGAGGAAGCAGCGTGAGGTTTGTTCATATTCTCCAGGGTTTAATTAACAACGAGCAGTGCTGCCTCCACACTCCTCTAACTCAACATCTGGCCAACTCAAACACAGCTGGACGAGCTCTGTGCTCCCACCCCCTGCCACAGCCGAGCGGGTACAGGCAGTGGTGATTAAACACGGCACAGCTGCTTTCCCAGGGACGTGGAACCCCCAGCACCTCCCCCAGCAGGACAGGCCAGGGGCTGAGCTGCTGCTGAGGGTCCGGCTGGTGCAGGCAGGAGGGGGCCGGAGGAATCCTGGTGATTCCATCAGCAGGGGACACGCAAATCCAGAGCAAGGAGGGACCAGCTGGTGTCCAAGCACCAGCCGGCGGCTCAGGCACAGCCTGGGGGGGTCTCATCCTGCACCCCCAGGGCTGAGCTGTGCTGTCCTGCGGCCCTGCTCTGCCAACAGTGTCCCCAGTCCCTGTACCTGTTCTGAACAGGGACAAGAACAGGGGTCTGGTGCTGGCTGTGGGGGTCCGGAAGCAGTGGAAGGAGGGGAGATGGGAGCCCAGCCCACGGCAGGACAGTGCAGTCCATCAGGATGGAGCCACACATCCCTGGAGGCCCAGGGCACGGGCCGGTCATGGCTCAGTTTGTCACCAGCTCCAGAGTAATTCTTGCAAAAAACCCCAGCTTGGT
Source organism: Lepidothrix coronata (assembly GCF_001604755.1). Classification (NCBI taxonomy): domain Eukaryota; kingdom Metazoa; phylum Chordata; class Aves; order Passeriformes; family Pipridae; genus Lepidothrix; species Lepidothrix coronata. Next base: position 374,879 of record NW_016690214.1, on the reverse strand, counting down.
CTCACAACAAACCCAGGGTGGGAGGGCAGCCCTTCCAAACATCCTCCCCACCACGGGATCCAGCCCCATGCTCCTGCCTCCCAGCAGAGCCTCCTTCCCCTGAAGCTGTTTCTCCAGAGATCCCCAAGGGGATCTGCCCAACCCCTGCCCCACAAGTGATGAGGGACAGGCAGGCACAGTGCTGTGACAGGGGCAGGGTCTGCTCCACCTTTGCAGCAACAATAGTCATGGAATATTCGCAACTGGAAGGGACCCACAAGGATCATCAAGTGTGACTCCTGGCTCTGCACAGGACAACCCCAAAATCACACCTAGATAAGGCAGAGGCTCTCAAAAGTCCCTCCAGCTCACCTGTACCTGGCTCGGGGCTGTGCCAGGACTGTCACAGAGCTGCCAGTGTCACCCGAGCCTCCCTGGGCCATCCAGGCAAACAGGATTGTTGTTACACACGGAGCCTGCTCTGAAATTCCTGCCCACATCTCTCCCAGGAGCAGGGAGTGAGGAGGTGAGGGTGGAGGAAAGCAACTCCTGCTCATCCAAAACATTCACTGTGAAAACATGAGGCTGGAACAAGAGTTGGTGAAACCATTAGAACCAGTTTATTGTCACAGCACAGCACAGAGGTCACAGCCCACTCCCGGCTCTTCCTCCCAAGGAGACCCAGCACAAGCTGTTTGGGGCAGGGATTAGCAGAGGAAGCTGCAGCCAATCTGCTCCAAACTTTCCTGTTAGATCAGTAAATGGCCTCTTCACTGTATTAAGGAATGGAAGGAGCTGCATTAACCCCTTCAGCACCAGCCCTGCTCCCTCTCTGCACCTGCTTCCACCCAGGAGCAGCCACCGGGACCTGGTCCAGCCTCGCTGCAGCTCCCCTGGGGATGGCTGGCTCACATCTCTCCTGCTGCCAGGACGTTCATGAGAAAGCAAACTGGAGCAGAGGCACTGCAGTCCTCCTCGTCCCTCTCCCCCCTCACCTGTGGCAATGCCAATCCCATGGAACAGGGTTTTCCCAAAGCGCCGGCAGTGAGAGCCGTGCTCCCAGGCCAGATCCCCTCGAGATCTTCCTGGGAGAGCCCAGCTCTCATTCCTATGAATCCAAATTCATTAGGGTCATGTTAAACAACTCGACGTCAGGCTGGCAACGGGCTGCAGGAGCCTTGAAGGGAAAACGCTGCCCAGAAATGCTCCGCCAGCACCGCGCTGGTGAATCCAAGGCTCTCTCTGGTGGGAACAGGCTGCGTTGCAGCACAGCCAGGACTGAGCAGAGAAAATAAACCACCGGGAGCAGAGCAGGACACAACCTCTCCCTGGGAGGGCTGGGAGCAGGGTCTGGCTGTTCCAGCACTGGCTGGGGTGACAGCACATGCTCTGGGGTCACCCAAACCCCCCAGCTCCACAGACAGTGGAGGCTTTGCCAACGCTGCACTGTTGGTAAACACGAGCCCAGGGCTCTGGGCCTGGGTTTATTGGGGAACATTAATCAGGAGAGAGCAGTGGGATTGGAAACAGGGTGGCTCCGAGGTACTCACTGCATTGAGGACACAAGGAGGACGAGGATGCGCTGGCCAGTCTTTGGAACATAACGGAAAGGACACGGAGAACACGACTCAGCCCAGAGCTGCTGCTGGCCCAGCACCACAGGGGAGCAGCAGAGTCTCTGGGATCACTTGTTGTCTAGCACCAGATCCCACAACCCAATGACAATCTCCAAAAGTCTCTAAGGACCCTCTGGTCCTTCTTCTGCTGTCACAGAAATGCAGATTAAGGGTTGTGGTTTCAAGAACATAATAAATAAAGATCTGCAGTGTCCTGAAGAGCATCTGCAAGCTGGCAGGTGAGCTTGCTTCCAAGAGCAGCTAAATCTGCCCACCACCTGGCCAGGCAGTGTTCCAGACCCTTCATCATCCGTGTGACCTGGTGTCACCCCACTCCACACCAGGCTCCGAGTGTCCTCCGCAGGGTTGGCTGGAGGGGATGGGGCTCCCTCGAGCTGCTCCTGGAGCAGAGTCTTTGTTGTGTTGATCTATGAAGCTTCAGGCCTCGTGTCTGGTACAGCACGAGCCTCCTGTTCGTCCCCCAGGAGCTGCCAGCGGGAGCAGAGTCCATCCCAGTCCATCCCAGTCCATCCCAATGTCACAAAGGTGAACTCCCGACAACGGAGCAGAGCCAACGAGGGAGGAATCCTGGCTCTCAACACAGGCAGAAGGCTCCTTGCTGGTATTTCAAGAGATTTCTGCCAGCCCAGTCTCACTCAGCACCGCGGGGCTCCCAGAGCAGGATCTGAACCGTGACCAAGGCCAGCTCTTCACCTCACATGAGATCAGGCCTTTCCCCAACCAGAACCGCTGCCAGCAAGGGCAGAGCCAAGCAAACAGGCTGAACTTGGCCCAAACTAAACACCCTCAAGCTGGTTTTACACAAGACAGAACCATTTCCAGCCCGTAGCACGACGTGTCGCTGCCTGCAGGAGCTCAGCCCAACCTACAGCAGGCCAAGGGACACGGCAGCCCATCCACAGACAGAATCAGGAGAGGAAAAGTGAAGGGACAGAGAGGGACAGAGACAACAGGGTGGTCTGGAGGGCTTGTGCTCGCCCAGCCAAGCCCAGCACAAACACCATCGCTCCGAGGGTGGGATTTCCTGGGATTTCAGTCAGAGCAAAGGCAGATTGGCCACCAAAATCAAACCTACAGAGAAAAATTTGGCTTTGGAGGTTTTAGAGTTGCTGTTTAATCCCGAGACAGCGCAGCTGAGTGAGTTTAGAATTTAAGTTACAAAAAAAGAAAGCACTAGAAAATAATCTTGATACAAGAGCGATAATCAGCCGGGGTTCCCGCCCTGCGCAGGGAATCCCGCTCCACAATCCACCCAGCACAGCTGGGATGCTGCCAAGGCATTGCCTGTTCCCAGCACACGCTGGGAGGGCAAACTGTCCTCGGTGAAAGTTTCGTGGGGGAATCCCCAGCTCTGGGAGTTAAGACGCTGCCACCAGCTCTGGCTTTGGCCTGTTCTTGACGGGTGACGCTTCTGTGGAAGGAAAAGAAACTTGTTACAGAAACAGACTGTAAATACCCTGCAGCCATCTCCTGAGGATCCAGGGCTCAGAATCCGTCCTGCAGAGCAGCAAATGCTTGCACAGCACCTGAAATAAGAGAAGTTGGTTATAAGTAATCCCACGTTCCCAGTATGGCCCTTTCTCACAGCACCTGACGAATTCAAACAATTTCAGAACACACCCAACCCAGTGAGCCACCAGCCCAATGACACAGATCCAGGGCAGGAGCCTTTTTTGGAGTGCAGGGGTAAGTCCAGCTCTTCCCCTGATCCCTCAGATCTGGCACCACGAGGCTCAGACAGCTGCAGCCACAGGGCCAGGCTGTGTTTTGCTTGGCTCCCGCTGCTGCCAGCACACAGCGATGACATCTGAGCCCTGTTTACGAGTAAACAAGCACCAAAGAAACCAGCCCCATTCCCACATCCCAGACTGCTCCTGGGCAGATTCCACACGGAGGAAATGGCTTCTTCCAGCTCCTGTTTGCACAAGCAGGGAGGTCCAGCTTCTGTGAGCGATGGCTCGGGGTTCTGCTGCCCCAGGAGAAGAGTCTTCACCAGTTTGAGTTTTCAGCATCTCAGCATGGACAGACACCTGTGTGAGCTCCTTCCTCACCAGGCAGGGCCACCAGTGCCCATCTGGTCACCTCCTTCACGGGCTCTCTCCCACTTCCCAGCTGAATTCCCATTGCACCATTCAGGAGCAGACACTCCTGTACCATCAGCTGTGTGCAGCTCGTGCTCCAACAGTCCTGGAGCTGAGGGATTCCAGTGATCCTCACCCAGCCAGTTCCAACCCCCGTGACATGAGGTGAGAAGAGCTACGAGTCCTCAGAAGCCTCTGTGAGATCCCATGTTGTGCAGGGAGAATCCAATATCCACAAAATAACTGTCCCTGCCTTGTGACAACGTGCAGGGCACCAGTCTGAGTGCTGTGGGAGAGTCTTGCCTGGGACAAGCAGGGCAGGAATTCCTCATGGAGCTTCACAATGCAACAAGGTGTCTCAAGGCAGGTGGTTGCCTCAGAGCAGGTACAGAGGAAGGAGGAAACTCCTGGAGGGAATGACCAGATGCCGACGGAACAGAGAGCGGAGTCTCGGGTCCTCTCGGGTGAGGGCTCAGCTGGACCTGCCACACGACGAGGGGGCAGCTGGCACAGCCCACTGAACAGGGCTCACACCAGGGAGCTGGGACTCCTTCCCTTTTTCTGGGACAACACTTACACTGGGAGAGGGTCCCAGACTACTGCGTGGAAGCCAAAGCTGCAGAGAGAGCGTACCTGGGATCTTCTCTGGGAGCGGCTCCGAAGGAACTTCTGGAAGCTCCAACTGTTCCTGCAAGGACGTGAAAGACAACATGTGACACACATCTGGCAGTGGTCACAGCACCTCCTGTATCTCACTTTATCTCCCATTACAACCAACTTCCTGAAAGTGTGGATTTTAATCCCAAGAACGTCGATCCTACCTGAGTGATAGTATTTAACTCTTCTAGAATGGCATCTTCATCCTCCTCGGTCAGGCTGCCAGCCAGGAGCTCGTCTATTTGCTGTGGGAGAGAGGGAAAGAGTTAATTCTCACTCTGATGGCTCTTAAATAGGGTTGGGAACAGAGTGCACATCCAAGGAACTCTGCAGAGCAGGCAGAGCCTGCTCCCAACAGCCGTACGTACCCTCTGGTACTCCACGGCATCCTGGGTTTCTCCTATTATTCTTTCTACTTCTTCTATGGACATCACCTGAAGGGAAGAGCCAAAGTCCAGGTGTGGGTGAGGCCTGCAGGGAGACAGCTCCAGCCAAGCCCCTCTTGGGCGAAGGTGCTGAGCTGCCCCAGCCACACGTACCTGGTGCATTTTGTTCAGACACTCGTTGCCTATTTTCAGGCCCTCAATGACCTTCATTTCAATCTGGGTGAATTCAATGTCCTGGACCTGGAATGGAAAGGAGAAAGGGAAGACCCTGCCACACTTTGGCCAGGCACTGGCACAGGCTGCTCAGGGAATTCCTGGGGGAATTTAGCAGCCGTGTGGATGTGGCACTTGGGGACAGTGGTGGCCTTGGCAGTGCTGGGGAACAGTTGGGCTCGATGGTCTCAGGGGGCTTTTCCAGCCAAGGTAATTCCATGATTCTGTGGTTCCCATCAGCCAGACATAGGCTGCTGGGATCCCAGAGAAGCTGCAAGGAGGAATCAGTCGAGCCCTTTCTGTACTGGACAAAGGATTAATTTACACCAGCAGTGAGAAATATCCACACAAAAAGCTCGGCACAGGCAGCTCCACGAGCACATCCAGCAGCCCTTGAACTGTTTTCACCTCATTTTCCAGCTGCCAGTCTCAGCTGAGGCCTCCCCAAACCCAAACATATCCAGTTCTGAAATTACAGTTCTGAGACAAGCCCAAGGAAGTCTCCAGTGCAGCCACTCACACTGTGAGTAACGATTCAGTAATTTACAAAACAGTATTTAACACGTAACCTGCCCTGCAGATTCCAAACACACACTCCCCCCTCTGCCTCTGTAAGGAACAGTCATGGCACATGTACAATTCTGGAGACACCTGCTTTTGGACAGAGGGCTAAACCTCTGCCAGGACTGGCAGCTGAAACGGAATTCCACAGGATCCAGGGGAGTGCCCACCCAGGAGCACAGACCAAGGCTCCCCCAGTGACCGGTCCTCACTCACCATCCGCTCCAGGTTGCTGATCTGGTTCTCTGTTTTATCCAGGAGTTGCTCCTGGTATCGTTTCTTCTTCAGCAGCAGCATGGCTTTCCTGGGGGACGCAGAGGGAGGAAAACTCAGCACAGCTGAAACCAAATAAAGGCCAAAAGAACCCCAACAAAAACCCACATTTGTTCTGTGCAACTTAAGCCATGTGCAATGTAACTAGGCTGCTCCTGTGAAGAGCAAGGATGAGCAAACTGTGTGCCAGGGAGAAATTCTTGGCTGGGAGGGTGGTGGTGGCTGCCCAGAGCAGCTGTGGCTGCCCCAGCCCTGGAAGTGTCCAAGGCCAGGTTGGACGGGACTTGGAGCAACCTGGG
>NW_016690214.1:252108-367489 GCF_001604755.1 Lepidothrix coronata | reverse complement strand
GGGGATACCGGGAATGGGATATGGGATATAGGGAACGGGGATACCGGGAATGGGATATAGGGAACGGGGATACCGGGAATGGGATATGGGATATGGGATATAGGGAATGAGGATACTGGGAATGGGCTATGGGATATAGGGAACGGGTATACTGGAAAGGGGATATGGGAAGTGGGGATATGGGGAATGGGGATAGGGGGAATGGGGATATAGGGAAAGGGGGTATGGGGAATGGGGGGGCTACAGGGGATGAGGTTATAGGGAATGAATGATATAGGGCACGGAAATAAAGGGAATGGGGGCTATAGGAGATTGGGGGTATAGGGAAGAGGGGACTACGGGGGACAGGAATATAGGGAGTGGGGGGATATAGGTGATGGGGGATCTATAGGAGATGTGGAACATAGAGAATAGCAGGGATAGGGAATGGGGTGCTGGAGGGGCCGGGGGCTACAGGGGCAACACTGAATTCTTTCATAGAGTCGTGGAATTGTTCAGGTTGGAAAAGCCCTCTGAGACCATCACGTCCAACTGATCCCCCAGCACCGCCAAGGCCACCACTAACCCATGTCCCAAGTGCCACATTCACACTGCACTTAAATCCCTCCAGGAATGGTCACTCCACCCCTGCCCTGGGCAGCTGTGCCAGGGCTTTCAGGGAAGGAATTTTCCCTCATATCCAATCCATCCAATCCAGTTCATTTCTCGGGGCTGCAGCCAGCACTCCAGAGCTGGATTTAGGCTCTGCAGAGCTGCATGGTGGGATCACCCTGTTCCTGCTGCTCCTGGGCTGGGACAAGAGCCTGTCTCCCAACACCCTCTAACTGGCCTCTTCCATGGGGAAACCACCTGGAGCCCAGCACCCCAAATCCAAGTCAGCACCTTCCTGGGCCACAGCTGCCCCCGGCCCCCCTCCTGCCCCAGGAAAGGGTCCTCACACCAGGAAGTGTTTCTGCATTTATTTTTTATTAACCATTTATTTGTCTGTAATTGTTTTATTCTCACATTACAATCGTGTGGGGGTTTTTATATATATTTTTTTTAAATCTTATTTTTATAAAATAAATAGAGATAAGTGAACTTTTAAGGTAGGACACTCTCCAGATCCTTGGTTAAACTCCATGATTGAATCTCTGCATCAGACCTGTGGAAGCACAGCCCACACACGCTCAGGAGGAAGCTCAACAGCCCGAGTTCCTTAAGATCCCACGTCCTGGATGTGGGGCTGCACCAGAGCCCGGCAGGAGCAGCGGCTCCCACCACGCACCTTCCCCTTTCGCCAGGTATTTCCTGGTCCTTCAACAAATACACTGATATAAGTTAAAAATCTATTGTTTTTTTAAGCTGTGAATGTTAATGGGTTACGTGTGATCCCAAACTCTGGCTCTCCCATGGAGGGGACCCCGCTGGGGCCGCGCCGGAGCAGCGCGGGAGCGGGTCGGGAAGAGGCACAGCTCTGTTAGACCATAATTAACTTTGGGTAACTTAAAAGTGGATTTTTAGGTAGTTTTTAAGTTTAAAGCCTTTGATTCATCATCCTGTGACGTGGCCCTTGGCCTCCCTGACACGGGGGATGGTGCTCGGTGAGGCCCCGGCGCCCGGCCGTGGTTTGAGGACCCTCTCCCAAGCCTGAGTCCTGACATGTGTGTGGCACCCTGGGATGGCCACCAAGCCACCTCCCTGGCCCTGGCCCAGGTGCCTCAGCACACGCAGGAACACGAGACGTGGGGCAGCAGCAGCAGTGACAGGTCAGACACACCACAGGGGGTGTGGCAGAGGTGAAGTCACCGTCAGCATAGGGACAGAAGGTTTCTCACCCCTTCCCTCACCAGTGTTTCCTTCACCATGGCTGGCTGTTTGCTGAGAGTCTGCAGATCCCATGAGACTGGCTGGAAGAAAAACTGGGAATTTCTGGACCTCGCAGGTTGCCACAGTCAGTTTTGCACAGAGCAAGTTCTGCTCTCAGCCAGGTACATCCCACCTCTGGAAGGAATCCTGTCCTTTGGCTTTGCCTCCCCCTTCCCACACCCATTTTCAGACCCTGCACGGATCCCAGGGGACAAAAACATTCATTACTGAGACATGGAAGGTGCGGAAGACGGAGCAGGCTCTCCCTGGATAGCTGTGACAAAGGTGCTTTGCTCAAAGCAGGTGACCTGCTGTCTTCCCCCTCCTTAGTGATTCTCTCGTGCTCAGCCCAGGTGGTTCCATGCCCAGTTCCAGGGACAGACAAGCCACAGCCGTGGCCACACAGTGTGTGCAGTGTCCAGACCCTCACCACCACCTCAGCGACCACCTGCTCATGGACTGGCCCCAGGGCCCCCTCGCTGCCCGGGCAGAGCTCCCAGGGGACCAGATGTGTCTGTGGAGTTCTCTGTGGGCAGAAGGACAGTGGCAGCAGGAGGGACAGTGCCAGAGTGTCCCAGACTCCCCACCAGCACTGTGGGCTTGGGTGGAATGTGGTGACACAAGTGACTTGCTCCAGGCTTGGTGGGACGTTGGAGATCTTCGTTCTCTTCCTTCCCTCTTCTTCCTCATGTGTAGCATCCTCAGTGTGGGGCATCCTGCCCTGCTCTTCTCATCTCCTTGAGCCCCTTCTCCCAGGATTCCTGCCTCCCTGGGCCACCAGGTCACCTTCTGTCCTTGCTTCCAGTGGAGAGGACGCTGCAGGGAGGGAGGAGGAGGTTCATGCAGAGGAGTCACTTCCCTGCCTCCCTTGCCCCGCTCAGCAGTGCAGGAGCAGGTACATCCCATGCAGACAGACAGCTCGGGTCTCGCTGCCCTGTCCCAGGAATTCTGTTTGGCACAGGGTTGGCAGCAGCGGGAGGGTCCCATGGAGCTGTAGGTGAGTCCTGACTTAGTCCTTGAAGCAACCTACGCTCCAGCAAAACAAGGAACAAAGACTAAAACAAGACCCTTCTCAAGGGTGTTGCCTCATCCAAGTCCTTCCAAGCTCAGGAGCCGTGTTTCTGACAGAGAAGCCAACCACTGGAAACAAAAATAAATGTTCCTTTTCTGTAGCTTTTAGAGGATATAGCTGGAAAACGAAACAAAACAAAAACAAAAAAAGGGGATTGTCTCTTCCCCTTGTCAAACCCATCAGTAGCTAAGTCAGAAAAACAAATGTTCAAGTTATGGGGTGCAGCAGCAGCCAACACGAAACATTCAAGTCGATGATTTCACTATGTACAGAGGCCCTGCCCCGACCCGCTCGCTCGCCGTTATCTGATCCGCTTCTCCACCGAGTACACCGAGATGTAGTAGTCATTGCTCCCGACGGCCAGGTGGGGCTGTGGGCAGAGCACACGCACAGTCACGGCAGCAGTCAGGTTGGAAAAGCCCTCCCAGCCCATGGAGCCCACCCTGTCCCCCAGCCCAGAGCACTGAGTGCCACGGCCAGGCCTTCCTTGGACACCTCCAGGGCTGGGGACTCCAAACCTCCCTGGGCAGCCCTGCCAAGGCCTGACCACCCTTTCCAGCAAGAAATTCTTCCTGATGTCCAACCTGACCCTCCCCTTGAGGCCGTTCCCTCTCCTCCTGTCCCTTGTTCCCTGGGAGCAGAGCCCGACCCCCCCCCCGGCTCCCCCCTCCTGTCAAGGAGTTGCAGAGCCAGAAGGTCCCCCCTGAGCCTCCTTTTCTCCAGGCTGAGCCCCCCCAGCTCCCTCAGCCTCCCCTCCTGTGACTGCCTCCCCAAAGGTCCAGGTGTGGAGCAGTGACAGGGGTAGGTAAGGGTGACATTCCAGCAGGGACACACGGCTGCTCCGGCTCTGAGTGCGTCTGCTCTGACGCATTCCTGCAGCACCCACACTCCCAGCCAGTTACAGGCCCATTTCAGCCACAGGGAAAAATTATGGGGACTATTAGCTGCCAACCGCCAACATAATTTCTCTAAATGGCTGCAAATCTGCTCGTTAGGAGGTGCCTGGGCTGAAAGGGAGCATTTCCTGCAGTGAGGGACGGGACAGGCCCGGCAGGGAGCCCTGGGCTGGACAGGGCTTTGCTTTGCTTATTTGGTAAACCCATTTTAGGTGATTTTCCCCACTTCTTCCTCCATCCCCAACTGCAGGGCAGCAAAATCGCTCTTGGCTTCCTACAAAGAGGCTTTTCAGAACTGAGATGAGCCTTCCTTTACCCCTCTACCTTCAGGATGTCAAACACACATCCCTCAGGCAGGAAAACCACCTTCCCCCTCCTGCTCACGCCAAACCCTCACAGGGTCACACAGCTCCTCCCTCCCCTTCTCCAGGCCCTTGATCCTTCCCACCGCTCTTCTATTACATATTAAATATTTGTGTGCTGATCTGCAGGTTTCTAAAATAACTCTTTTAACTCCTTCCTGTTTTCCCATCCATTGACATTGTTCTCTCAGGTTTTCCATCTCCTTTGTTTCTTCTCATCCCTGGGTGAGCAAAGTCCACCACGCAGATGGGACCTGCCTCCTACTTGAGCAGCAACCAGATTCTCTAACTGCTGTGACATATTCCAAATTTCCTGATTCATTCCAGCCTTTATCAGCTTATGCCTTCAATTTCTGCAGTTCTCCCATTTTCCTGACGTGCAGTTTTTTCCTGCACAGCATCAGCTTTACGTAAAACAGTGGGAGAGCAGCCCCAGAGACCTGGGGTGAAACTCCTCTGCAGAGCCCAGGCAGGGAATAGAGAAGCACACAAAATTTGGAAGTGTGAGCCCTCCCACACGGACACTAAGACATGCCAACCCCAAAGCTAGGCAGGGGACACAGACCCAGTGAGGGTGGAAGGCCAGGCAGCTGATGGCTCCGACTCTCTGTCCCATAAACCCGTCGTAGTATTTGATGTTGTTGATCAGCTCCCCGTTCCCGTTGTAGATAGCAGTGAACTGATTCATGGAGCCACTGGAAGGGAAAGGAGAGAACATGGAGTCACTGGGAATGCTGGCTAGGGACAACATTGCTGCCTGGCAGAGCTGCGTGTCACACCAGTGTGCAGAGAGTTCTGGAACACACAAGGCCCCAGGAATGATGTCTGTGGGGGCAAATCGTCCCCTCCAGGGTCCCAGGACTTACCAGGCGAAGAGGTTGGCCTGGGGGTGGATGTCGAGGGCCGTGAGCCCCTTGACGATCTGCAGGACCTTCATGGACTCGGGCATGCGGGGGTCGAAGAACCGCACGTCCCCGTTGACGCTGCCAACACAGGAGTTCCTCAAGGTCAGGCTGTGCCCCAGGCAGATCCCAAAGCCCAGGACATGGAGCTGCAGGGCTGTCTGTGAGCTGACAGCCTCAGTGGGAAATGAGGACAGAGCAGAACTGTGCCCTTGCCTTCCCCCTCAGCATGGCCGAGTTCCCACCAGTGTCACTCATATGTGGTCCCGTCCACAGCACGTTCAGTGCTGAGCAAACAGCCCTGCTCTGCCCTCAGGAGTGATCCCTCACTGCCTCCATCGCTCACAGCTCATCACCCAGCGTGTCTGTCACACCCAATAGAACCAGCTCCACGTCAGCCCCCAATTCCTGCTGCTTGGCACAGCAGGAAATTGCATTAGAGAGCTCTGAGCAGATGGGATGTGCTGGTGCCATCCATTACTCCAAGTGTCTGGACATGGCCACACCAGTCAAAGGTGACCAGGTCTAACAGATCCTGTGGATGCTCAGGCCAGGTGTCATCCCAGGGATGGCTTTGTCAGGGAAGAGGGGAGGAAGCAGCAGCAGCAGTGAGAAGGTATTGTGCTTGTAGATGAAGCGCCTTTCAAACACAAATGACTCCTGTTTGTTAAGGATCTCTGAAATCCACCCTGAGAATCCTGTCTGTGAGATGCCAAGAGGGCACATCCCTCCAACAGCCCTGGAGCCAAGGACTGGAGACTTTGCTTCAGTGCATCTGTTCTGAGCTCCTTGTAATCATGGAATCATGCAATGGGATGGGCTGGGAGGGAATTTAAAGCCCATCTCATTCCCATGCCCTGCCACCAGCAGGGACACCTTCCACTATCCCAGGTTGCTCCAAACCCTGTCCAACCTGGCCTTGGACACTTCCAGGGATGAGGTCAAGACACTGGTCAGCTGGGGCACAGAAAGACAAACAGAAAAGTCTCCCATGGCATTTAAATCCCAAATGATCTGATCCTGTTCTGCCAGCAGCATCTGTGAGGCCTCTGGCACCACAACTTTAAAGTTATTTTTCCCAAATTGCTGATGGTCACACAAATGTGAATCACCCAGCGGAGCTGAAAACAATGGAAGCATTAATCAGAATATTGCCTTCAGTTTCCCTACCTCTGGAATAACTAATGCTGACCAAAAGGCTGTTCCACAGCATTACTTAGAGCATTGTAAGAAGCTGCAACTCCAGCTGTCACATAATTACGTTTAAGAGAAATTAAACTTGATTTACATCCTAAAGACTAGATGGAAATAGTGTTTGAGAGATCAAATATAGAGTGACTTCATGTAAAGCTTTGGACCTTTACAGGATTTTAAAATGGTTCTGAATGTATAGGGAGACTGTGGAAGAGCTTCAGCATGGAAGTGAAGTTCTGCAGGGAGGGATGACACAGGAAACACATCCCAGTTGGACAATAACAGGCAACAGGAAGCAACAACTGAACACAACATCACTGGGGAACCAGTGCTGGGCGATGGGGAGCTGCAGGATCCAGCTGGAGTTACACTCCTGTGTCCCAAATCCCTTCCTGGGCCAGGGAAAAAGTTCTGCTGAGGCTCAGAGAACTGCTCCACCAGCAATAACACCTTTGTGTTTCTCAGGGAATAGTTACACCGGGATCTCACTATGTCCTAACATTTGTTTTTCTTGGATCTTGCTGTCAGCTGAAGCAGAGGGAATGGGGAAGAACTGAAGAAGAGAGTGAACTGGGAGGAACTGGGAGTGAGGTGGCTCATGTGCACAACCTGAACTGCTCTGGGAGGAGACCAGACCTGTTGTTTGCAGCACAACATCTCCTCACACCCCTCCAGCCCCGAGAGCAGCCTGGGCTGAGAAGGGCCCTGAGGAGAGGGGACACCCAGCCCTCGGCCCCGGGGCACACAGACCTGACCCCCGGAGCCGCCGGAGGAGCTTAGGGAAAGGAAGATTAAAAACTCTAATATGGGAGCTCGACAAATCTGGCAGCTGCATCACATAATCCCCTTTCTGAAAATCTTCATACATTTTTGCTGGCCCATCCCCCACCTCAGGAATGTTCTGAATCCCAGAAAACTACGCTTTGTTTCCATTTTGTAATCAAGAAAAAGAGGCTCTTTGTGTGCAAACAGTGGCTTTGTGACAATAAATTATATTCTGCTGTTCTTTAATGGCCAAATCAGTATATGCTGCTCTCGCTGCAGTATTTACCAGGCAGCAGAAATGGATTTATGTGTAGAAAATTGCCAGGCAGCACAGTAATCCTGCCCAGCAATATGCCTGACAGATGCAACATCAACCTTCCTCCTCGTGTTCTCTCCCAAATGACCCCACGGAGACATTGGCAATAAAGACCCACCACCACAACATATTCTATATCCAGCTTCGGTTCCTGCCTCGCTCCCTTCCTCCCTCACACGCCTCGTGATGGTGATTCCAGCATCTCGTTTACTCCCAAGCCACACCAACAGCCTTCCAAGGAAAGCTCCACATCCCTTTTTGCCTTCTCCCCACTGAGTTTGGAGCAGGAGTTAATTACTGACGCAAACGTCAAACTAAAGAGCTTTACCCTCTCAGCTCTTGGGATACCAGAGGCAGAATTTAAAGGGGAAAACAAACTGTGTGCAAGGGAAAACAGCTCAAAGAGTAGAATATCGTGTACCTGACGCTCATGATGTTGCCCTCGGGGTGTTTCTGCAGGTAGGCCTTCACCACCCAGGCCGTGTGCTCCCGGTAGGTCATGACCCGGCTGGGGAACAAGGAGAGACACGTTTGGAGGGCAAAGAGGAGGAGGAAGCACGAGGATCCCAGGGAGCCTGGGAAGGAGAGGGAATTACCATTCACTGAGGGCCATCCTCCTGTCGAACACGCGGATGGAGCCGTCCCCCAGCCCCGCCACGATGAGCGAGCGGTGGGAGTCGCAGGAGAGGCTGGTGACACAGCTGTCAGCTCCAGTGGGGATGTCCTGGGGAGAGAGCACACCACAGCCACGCTGAGACCACGGCCTGCCCTGCACTCACTGCCCTCAAGGTCCTACACCAAGGTCCTGCCCCAACCCTGCAAGTGTCCAGGGCCAGGTTGGACGGGGCCTGGAGAAACCAGGGCTAGTGGAAGGTGTCCCTGCCCATGGCAGGGGGTTGGACAAGGTGACCTTTAAAAGTCCCTTCCAACCCAAACCATTCCATGATTCCACGATTGCCAGCCTGCTTTTGCAGTGCTGCTCAGCTGTTTTTACTAGTTTTAACTGAAAATGTGTTTCCTCCCAACAGGCACAGGGATTATTCCGAGCAATCCTTTTGCCTGTAGCAAGTAAAAGAGAGCAAGTGGGTGGAAGGTGGGAAGGGACCTTAAAGCTCATCTCATTCCAACCCCCTGCCCTGGGCAGGGACACCTTCCACTAGCCCAGGTTGCTCCAAGCCCCTCCAACCTGGCCTTGGACACTTCCAGGGCTGGGGCAGCCACAGCTTCTCTGGGCAGCCTGTGCAGGACCCGTTGGAGCTGCAGGAGCTCATTTCACACTTCAATCCTATTTTTGCCTCTGTGCAGATTCACCTTTGGAGCTGCTGTTCCAGCCTGGGCTGAGCTGGGAGAGGCACCGGCCCCGGGGCTGCTCCAGCCCCAGCCCACCCCCAGCTCCTCCTTTGAAGCAGCAACACTCAGCAGAAGTGCAAATGAAGCACTTGTTCCTGCAGCTCCAGCCCAAGTGCTTCCAGAGGTGTGGGGTTTTGTACTTCAAAGAGGGAAGGCACCTTTATCCTCCTGGATTATTCCTGCTCTTTGTGCTGATTCTCACTTTCCCAGTTACTGAGTCAGGAAGTTCCAATCACTTGAATTTAAACACAACCCAATCTTTCCAATTAAAAAAAGAAACAACATGTTTTTAGACACTTTCAGTGCAATCATTAATCATCATAATTTAAAAGATTTTCGCCTCCTGAATTTTGCCGCTCCCTAATTTACATAGAAAAAAATAATATGCGAAAGTAATTAAGATTAACAGAGGCTTAATTATCCTGCATCGCGGGGTCAAAGTGTCGCAATTAATGTTCATCCAAGGGTAATTAATTTCGAGAAGCTTTGAAAACTCGACTTCCTTTTTATTCCAGCATGGTGCCTCCGTTCTCACCGACCAGCTGCTCCTCCTTGGAATTTCTGAGAAACTTCCATGTGGTTACGAATGACATGAACTCTTGCAGTGCCTTTTATCTGTTCTATGGCACGGAAAGTTACGTGGGACTGCAACTGCCCTCGTGGTGCCTCATTTGAGGTGTGAACACCCCGGGTCCTGGCTCAGGTGTGGACTGAGCAGGTATGGAAATGCTCTCCACGTGGACTCAGCTTTCCTGGATACACCCCTTTGGCTGGGAGGCACTGGAGCAGTGCTGCTCCATCACCAGCTCCGTGTGTGTCCCAGAGGAGCAGAGATGGCAGCAGAACGTCCAAATGCTCCACCACCAACCCAACTCACCCCTGAATTTCCTCACAAATCACAGAATTGTGGAATGGTTTGGGTTTAAAGGGACCTTAAACCTCATCCCATTCCACTGCCTATCCCAGGTTGCTCCAAGTCCCGTCCAACCTAGTCTTGGACACTTCCAGGGATGGGGCAGCCACAGCTGCTCTGGGCAACCTGTGCCAGGGCCTTTAAAAATTTACACTATTTCAATTACATGCTAATTAGGAAACCCAATCTGCATCCTGGTGCCTGCCTCTGGCTTCCAGATCCTCACCCTCCCCAAACACTGCTGCCTATCCAGAATAACAGCAGCAACTTCCAAGAAAGCCCTGACACTCCCTAAGTACATGTGTGGTTTTACTGATCTTGGACCATGACCCTGGGGCAGGGAAGCAGAGCAGCAGCAGCTCCAGGAGCTCCAGGACCTGGCAGCTCCTCACAGATGAGTCTCAGCTGCTTTGGGATAACTCACCCACGGGATGTGCTCCAGGAGGGAAAAGGTGCCTGGGACAAACACACAGGTGTTACCTGTACTTTCATTTCCCGATCTGTGTCCCAGATCCGGATTATCCGCACATCTCCCGAGGTCATCAGGAGCCCAGTTTCTTGTTCCCAGTCGACCACCATCCCTGCCCCTAGGACAGAGCACAGGCAGGGGTGCAAATCAGCATCAGCATGGGCAGAGCTGCACTCATTCAGAGCATCAGCTCTCCTGACCTCGTGTGTCAGACACTGTCATTGTCAGAGGAAATGTAAAATCACACACACACATCCACACATCCCCCAAAGGGGATCCAATCAGCTGCTCCTGGATTGGAGCCCAAAATGCCTTTGTCCCCTTGTCTGAGTGCTCAGAGAGGCCGAGTGCAGCCAGTCCTGGCAGCAGGGGAGCACAGCTTCCAGGACACTGCTGGGGACTTCCAAGGGGCCAATAAATTATCCAGCACCTCATGAGAACTCCGGATTAAATAATGATTGAAGACTCAGCTGGTGACACCTCACAGAGCGAGACCTGAGAGCCTCTGGATCACCACAATTCCTCATTCCAACACAAAGATGTGGGAAATGTTTCTCAACAAGGAACAGCAAAGTCAGTCAGCTGCAATATATTGAATTTAACAGCTGGTGGGAGCACAAACCAGTTTGCTGCACAGACTGGTAAGGACGGGAACACCCTGCAATGACAACACCTAAAATCCTTTACAAGAGCTTTTGCTCCTCATCTCTGAGGGCACAGACCAATCTTCAGGTGAAGTTCAGAACAACATCCCATCCATTTTGTAAGAGCACGACAAGGGATTTTCTATCCTCAAAGCACCTGACACCTGCTTACAGACAGACTGTGCGTGCTCATGAACCTTGCTGGGACAGAATTCCCAGAGCAGGGTGAGTGTAGGTCACCTCCTTTCTGGGAAACATTGGCAATGAACCCCCTGATTCTGGCAGGGAAAAACCTCCAAGGAACAATTCTTGTACATTTTACTGGAAGGCACTTTGTACCTGTGTGCTGCCTCCACAGCTCAGGAATGTCCTGTTCAAAGCAGAGCCACACACCCATTATTGTTTGCTTTTAATGCTGCAAAGGCTGAGCAACCCCAAATCTATGGGATTTCCAGGGAGACTCCCATTCATCCGTTACAAACAGAAACAAGAAATCCCGGGAGCACCACAGGAGGGAAGCAGAGAAGAACTCCAGGTTTGGTGCCTGTTTGCAGCCTCTGGGGCAGGGCAGAGGCAGCAGCAGCCCTGGCTCCCACAGCAGCATCCCTGCCCTGCAGAGCAGCATTCCTGCCTCCCAGAGCAGTTGTCCACCCTCTCCTCTGTGCCAAACCGAGCCTCTGGTGCTGAGCAGTGTTTCATAACCACACACAGCCCAGAGTCAGAACCCTCTGCAATGCATCAGGACTGCAGCTCCTGCCCTGAGCTACTCGCCTTCAGCACCATTCCCGTGTCTCCACTCCACAGCTTGCTTGTCCAGAAGGTACAAATGTGAATTTTTCTGCATTTACTGCCAGGAATCAGCCCCAGTAAGAAATTTAAGCCTACCCCAACATGCTCTTTGTCACCAAAGGGCCACAAGTACTTTGTACCAGAACATCCACCTTTACAGGGCACAAAGGAAATGACAGAAACATCCTGTAAAAAGAGTTTTCCTCAAAGATGATGGAATGACCCTGTTTTGGACAGATCCAGATAAAACATTTTCCCATCTGCCCTTCCTGAGCATCACAGCCAGTCAATTCCTGATCTTGCTGCATCCACGGAGGAGATTGCTGACATTTATTGACAGTCCGTCACCTCACCGCAGGAAATTCGGGACTCTGGGCTGAGCTGGGAGCTTGGATCTTGATCTTTAGTCAAATGGGTTGTTCCTTCAGATTGCCTGGATGCTCGGGAGGGCTGAAGAGCTGAGGCAAACAAGCAGGCAGTGATTGAGATGATAAACATCACTGAAGTGTTTGCATTTGTCATCTCGTTTATGGCCCATGTGACAAGATAAACCTGGCAGCTGAGATGGATCTGGCCATTACCATCCCTGATGGAGTTCAGCAGGCAAAGTGCTCCGAGGCAGCTTTAAACTCCCAATTTCCCAGTTAGGTTCCCGGTTTGAAGCCAAGGCATTTTTGTCTGATCAGCACCAAGCCCCGTCTGGCTGCGGCTCCAGGGGCTGTTCCGTGCAGGGGGACGCTCCCACTGCACCCCAGCCATGCCCTGACCAAGAAGGGGAGCCCAGGATGTGACTGGGAATCCTGAACCAGAACTCCAAGCTGTCTGAAGAGAAGAAAAGCCTTTGTACATACATTTAAGTCATTTGGAAGTGGGTAAGGGGGAAGGAAATGTTCCATCCAAAGCACACACTGACAGTGTGGAACGAGACAGAAATAGCTGAACTATTTCCATGTACGAGCAAACGTTCTCCTGGTAGAAATGATCCAGGATTGGCTCATGTTTCCATGCTAAATTCATAGTATTTTGGGACGAGAAGCAAACGTGGGACTTAATACTAACGATCATTTCCTTTTTAATTAACAGAGGTCCTTCTCCAGGATGTTACAACCGAGCCTGCAGCTCACCTGCCGCGTTCTGGCTCACGGCTTTGGCACCTGAGCTGCTCCTCAGCCTCCTCCTGGCAGGAAGGTGATGCTCTGTGCACCTGTGCGACCCCACAGCCGGGCTCTGCCCCACCTCCCGCCCTAATTCCACACTCCCACCTCCTCACGGAATCGGAATAACAGGGACAAGGCTGTGACATGGCCTGACACAGGCCAGGGGTGGAACCCTGGTGCTCCCAGAACACAAGAACTGCCTGAAGTGGCGTCCCAGCCCTGCACTGCTGCAATGCATCAGGAGTGAGGATCACTGTTTTCCCCTAAGGAGTATTATGTTCTTAGATAATGAGCAACAAATATTCCACAGCTCAGGAAAAACGATTTTTAAAGGTCCGTGGTGAGTTGTTGTTTTTAGGTTTGTTTTTTGTTTGGTTTTGAGTCTTTTAACACCAGCACTTGCAGCTCCGTATGACGTCAGTTTACACACACCAACAGCCCTTCCTGAAAGTGTGACTTCCCATGGCTGTTCCCTCAGGATTCCCTCTGAGCAATTGGTCTGGATGGGACAGTTCCCTGGATAAATTTCCATAACTAACCCTGGTGAAAGCAGCTGCATTCCCAGCGTCTGCGTTCATGTGTAACGTCACTGGAACGTGGCCAGCCTGTCCTTGGCATTTCCACGGGATCGGGAATATCCACATGGAACACAATATAAAAGCATCTTGGATTCTGACTGATCATTTTTTAATCACGGGCCCTCCTGGTTGAGCAGTAAAGCACATCCCTGCTTTAATTTCCAGGAAGCAGTGGGAGGGTTGGATGACCTCACTCATCATTAATTTCTACAACATCCTCTCAAAAAGTGTCACTCTCCTCCTGCCAAGGACTGCACAGCGAGGGACAGCAGGAGCTGGGATGCTGGGAATCCAATTAAAAGAACACAAACCCCTGGAGCTGCAATTCCTCTAGTGATCTTATTGCCATAAAATAATCTGACCAGGAACATGGTGCTTTTCCCAAACTTCTTACTCCTGAAGGGCAAGGCACCAGCACCCCCTGACTCCTGCCAGCTCAGCTGCCTTCCCAGTGCTGAATGTCCCGGCTCAGACTTCGCTCTGTGCTCACACCAACTCCAGGGATTCCCAGAATGACCTGCCCAGTGGCCTGACAGGACCTGGCCCAGTAAGCCACTGGTGTTTCTTTAATTTATCCCTGACCTGTGAGATAGCCCCCAGTGATGCCAGAATGAAGAGACCGTTCCCAGTCTTCCTTCTGGTAAAAATTCCTCATGGAAGCCTCAGTGATGAGAACAGATCTTCTGTATTATAATGACAAACCCAGGATATTTTATCATAAAATCATGGAATGGTTTAGGTTGGAGGGGACCATAAAGCTCATCTCGTTCCACCCCCTGTCATGGGCAGGGACACCTTCCACTAGACCAAGCTGATCCAAGCCCCGTCCAGCCTGTCCTGGGACACTTCCAGGGATGGGGCAATATCTAATTATTGCTGATGTATTTTGCTGTCAGGCAAAGAGCTGTTTCCATACATATTTAAGAGTTCTTCAGTGGGATGGGAGGAATCCTTGTGCTGCATTTGTCCCCAGGAGGACTGAAGATGCTGGAGAAGGCTTGGATCGATCTGTGTGCCGGGACTGTGGTCGGGTGGCGTCAGTGGGATCGATCCAACCGGGGTGGCCGGAATCCCCTCCAACTGCTGCATGCCCGGCTCACCAGCGGGGAATTCCCTGCAGCCAAGTCGTGCTAATTTTAGCCTTTGCTGGTGGATTTGGGAGTGAAGTGCAGGGCAAGGCACTCACAGCAACACAGCAGCTCTGCTAACTCCTGCCCCGCCAGAGAGATGTGCTAAAAGTGGAGCTAACGAGCTCTGAATCACCCCCTGCCACCAGAGCCTCGGTGATTAATCAGTGCAGACACAGCCAGCTCTTATCAGTCAGCAAATATTAATAATTGATGAACATCCTGAAGTGACGATGTCACCATGAACAGCCAGGGACACTCGGCCGTGCACACCCCCAGGATACCCTGACACATCACCATCTGTTCCCCCCAAGCCCTTGGCAGCTGTGGGAGAAGAGGGGTCAGGATCCAGAGTTTCAGAGACTCTGCACAGCCTTCCACTATCCCAGGTTGCTCCAAGCCCTGTCCAACCTGGCCTTGGACACTTCCAGGGTCGGGGCAACCACAGCTTCTCTGGGCAACCTGTGCCAGGGCCTCCCCACCCTCACAGCCAAGAATTCCTTCCACATATCTAACCTAAATTTCCCCTCTTTCCTTTTTGGCATATCCTTGCCAAAAGTCCCATACTCTGAGGCTCCTGGGAAAGATCCATCAGCATCTCCTCTTCCCATGATCTTTACAGCTAAAGTGTGTTATAAATAAACCCACAGTAGCTTTATGGTGATTCCCCTTTGGAACCTGTCACTCAAACCCTTTTGTCCAGGGATGCTTTGATACCTTCCTGGAAAAGAGACACTTGAACATCCCACCCACACCTCCTCTGGCTGCAGGGAGCTCAGAGAGTCTGACATGAAGACTCCCTGCTCCCAGCAGTGGCTGTGCCTGCCCAGGGAGTTCCCTGCATTCCTCGCAGCTGTCACAGACACAGACACAAGTCAAGGGATGGGAGAGGTGGAAGCAAAACTTCCCAGGAACCACAGGGACTCAGCAGTCATTCAAACCACACCAAAAACCCAACCAACCACCCCAAAGGTGGCCAAGGAGCTCCTCCCACCCACCTGAGCACAGGAACAGGAAAGCAGCACTCACCTCCCTGCTTACTTCTGTCAAGATAGATTGAAACCCTTCGGGCCAGACCTGTGAGGAGACAGGGATGAGGGGTTGGTGCTCAGGGTGAGTCGGTCAGCCAGAGCGAAAATAATCTTAAAAAAGGATTAGAAAAAGCAATTCAAATTAAAGATCCCGAGAGAGAAGCAGCAGCACCCAGAGCAGCACATGCCTCCATCCGAGTGCGGGCACTCGTTCCAGCACAGCGTTCCTGGGAAGCCACCAGCCTGTCATGTGGAGCGAGGGCTTGGGCTGCCTGACAGCAGCACAGAGCTGACATTTCTGCTGGAACAAGGAGACCATCCCCTGCCTCAGCTGGTGCCAGTTCTCAAGTAGGTTGGGAAGTGACAGACGGATCCGAGCACAGAGCACGGGGCTGCTGCTGGGGGAGGTCGGGGCTCCTCTGCCCACACCTGGGTGGGCAGGCAGGTAACCAGCACCCCCAGAGTGCAACAACTCATGGGTGCTCTGTTTGAAGAGCTCCTAAATGGGAAGTGACCCCCAGACACAGACTGGTTTCAGCCATGAAACCCCCAGGCAATGAGAGCAGAGCAGCAAATGGGGGGTGAGACATTGTGGGGCCACCCTGGAGAATCACAGAATCCTGAAACAGAATCCCAGAATGGTTTGGGTTAGAAGGAACACCTTAAAGGCCATCCAGTTCCACCCCCTGCCATGGGCAGGGACACCTCCCACTATCCCAGGTTGCTCCAAGCCCCGTCCAACCTGGCCTTGGACACTCCCAGGGATGGGGCAGCCACAGCTTCTCTGTGCCAAGGCCTCCCCACCCTCTCCTGCACAGGGAGCTCCAGGTGCTCAGGAAGAGACCAGGCCAAGTCCTTCAGAAGTGATATTCTGGTTCCCTTTACTGGCTGGAGAGGGAAAACACCACAGGGATCTGCAGGGAGCACACGAGGAACGTTTGATGACTATGAACCAGCTGGCCCCACTTCTGCATTTTTCCAAATTCCAGAACTGTGCTGTTTTCAAGGACAAGGCCCTTCTGACTGTGGAGCTGTGGCTTGTTCCCTTTGTCACAGAGACCCCCCAGGTTGCTGTATGAGACCACGCTCACACCAGGCTACAGGTCCCTGTGCTGCTCTCCAGCCTGCAAACACTCTTTTCTAGAGAAACTGCCAGAATTCCCAAAGTCTCCTGCTGAGAAAGCACAGCTCCAGAGCACATCAGGTCTATGTTCCTCCTACGCTGCTCAAGAGAGGCATATTCCTCTTGCCTTCTGGAAGTGGGAAAATGGTCCAGGAAAGTCATGTTCTGGTTGTTCTCAAGAGCAAGTCAGAGATGAGTGTGGCATTATGACACAGGGGAAATGCTGGGAGAGGAGGGAAGGAAATCAATAGTGGGAGCAAACAAATTCCTGTAAAACTCCTGAGCTCTGCAGCTTCAAAGATGCATCTTCAGTTTTATGAGCCAGTGCTGGACCACAACTACGGTCTTGGCACCAGATGACTGTGAAGAGTCTCATTTCCACGGGGACTTGCTCCACATAGTTCTTTTGAAGTGGTACATTTATTTCTCTCTCCACAAAGGGATCTGTCCTTCTCTTCTGCCAAACCCGCTGCGAAGGTGGAAGGCAAAGAAAACAGGCCCCAGACTGCTTCAATCCATAAGGGAAAGAAACAGGCAAAAACCCTCCTGTTCTGGCAAAGGCAACACCCAACTCTCCAGCTCACTCAGCTCTCAGCCTGTTCTGCAGCGTCAGACACCGACGGTGACAATCCTTTCAGGGGGTAAACCCTGGGCAGGGTAAGGGACAATCATGCAAAGTGCACATGGAAAAGAAGGCAGGAAAATGGGATGGGGCTGAGGGAGCTCAGTGGGCAGCTGTCACCACCCTCCCTGAACATCATGAGAGCTGACAGTCAGGGCAGTCCGGGGGAATTCCCAGCACCAAGATGCAAGATCCTGAATCCAGGGATGGGAAACATTAACCAACGTGCAGGAAAGCTGGTGTTGGCAAACAAATACAGAGTGACACTACAAAGGGCATCTTGTGATGGATCTTGGACCTGTTCTGCCCAAGCAGAGCCAGGCCTTTCCCTCCCAGTGCAGCCCCACTGTGTCCCTCCTGCTCTTGCTGACACCTCTAAAGGGCAGGTTGGGACCACGGCGATCTGCACAGCGGGCTCTGAACTTTCAGCAGCTCCTAATCAGCTCTGAGCACATCCCTCAGCGAGGCAGAGCCTGGACTCACCTCAAACACAGCTCCTCTTCCCTGAGACAAACTGTGAGGAGTTAAGGGAAACATAACAGACAGGAGCTCACCCAGGCAGCACCAGGAAAATCCAATGAATAGCTAAAAGAGCTGTGTCAGGCTCCTGGGATGAACCACATCAGCTCAGAAATGAGAATTGTCAGCTTTTAAGGTCAGGATGAATGATGATGGTCATCTCATCTGACCTCCTGCATAGCACAGGCCAGGGAGCCTCATCCAGCAGTTCCTCCATCAATCCCACAAAGTGCTGATTGAACCACAGCACACACAGGAAAACCTGAAGCCTTGATTAAAAATATTCAAGTGACAGAGAATTGCCATTAGAGCATCAGTACCTGACAAGGTCTCGGATGGATGGAATGTCCACCTCCTGTAATGCCCTAAAACCTCCTGTAACGCCCTAAAACTGACTTCAGGGTTACTGATTTTCTGGCTTCATCCTACATGTGGCTGGATGCCAGTATTCCTTTTTACACCCTTCTCTACCCAACTTTTATACCATTCCAAGCAGGCCAATGTCTCACTGTGCTGCCCTTCTGCACGTCCCAGATTTAGACTGCACGTTCCTTTGCCACCTCCTGACCCACAATAAACAGCGAAGAACAAGTGCCAAAGTTGGAGCTCGGGCCAAAGGAGATCACAGGTGCAACATGCAAAGCTGTACAAAGGCTGGTTTTTACCTTCCCCCCAAGAGGACTCCGTGGGGACCCACCTCGTGTGGTTGGCAGCATGTCCGACAGCCCCTGCCAGGCTGTCACCATCTCTGGGTTCTTCTCCAGGTCTGCAAAGTTCTTCCACACTCTGATGGCACCATCATCTTGGGGAGCACAGGGGGAGAGAACACAAAGCAATGTCACTGCTGATGCAGCTCTCACAATTCCTTGTGCATGAGGAAGAAGAGAAGCAAAACCGCAGTCACACAGACTCCAAAACTCAAGAGTGTCACTTGAACTTAATTATTTTTGTTAGAGTTGTTTTTCCTCTCTAATCACACATCTGTGAAACCTAAAGCTTTGTTCTACTGGAACTGTTCTGGAAGAGCTTTTCTCCTTCCCTTGAATAACACCTGACATTACATGTCTCTCCATTTCCCTCAATCATTCATTTTCTCCAGGATTCATCTCTGTCCTCCTCGCTATTGGTGCCGAGAGCTACATAAGTACCCACTCAACACAAAACAGCCCCACAGAAGCAGCTGAACCAAAGCCCAGCCCATCAGCAGCAAATCTTTCAAGAACATTGTGTATTTTTTCAATTTTCTCCCCATCTGTGAAACTTTTGTGCTAAGAATCAATAAATTGAAAGGAAAACGTCCTAAAGGCCCTCTCAGCTCCTCTTCCAGCTTCCTTAATTACACCCAACCTGCACAGTTCAGTGGGAAGTTGGAGAAGCTGTCGAAAACACTCCTACTGACAGGTTTGGAATGGTTCCTTGGGAGAGGAGCTGATCTGACTCACAGCTTTACAGACCAAAGAATGGGGCAGAGCTCTTCATGCAATCCCACATGATGCAACGGGGTCTTCTGGAGAACTGCTGAGGTGAGAGATGGACTAGAGAGAAACTCAGAACTACCTGAAAAGTTCAGTGCTTCAGCTGAGCCTCGCCTGCTCTACACTGAAAACAGCACAGGGAACAGAATTTGAGTTCTTAAATTTTGGCTGCTGCACGATTTCAGCTCAGGACCACAGCTTTAATGAACTAAAATCCCCTTTGCCCAGGTGTTCTACAGGGGGAGGTGACCCTGCTCTTGCAATGATAGGTAAAGATTCAGAATGAGGTAATGAATAAAGCTGGGACTGGGAATGGAACACTTCAAGTGTTTGACTTGTCAGTCCTTTGAAAATCTTTCCAGCACCTAGTTAAGAGATTTCAGGACTGCCAGAAACAACCTTCAGGTTTGATCCTGGAAATGGCCTCCTCAGCTGAGAGCAGGCAGGTGAATGCAGGGGAGGGAAAGGTCAGGCTGGGACAAATCCAGAACAGCTCACCCAGACTGGAATTCTGCAAAGGCCCCCCAGTCCTGCCCTCACACGTGGGAAAATGTGCTCTCTACCTGTGGCAGTCAGCAGCAAGGAGCAGTCCTGTCCGTTCAGGTACTCCATCGCTGTGATCCGGGTGTACCGAGGGTTCCCGTTGTGGAAATAGTCCAGCTTCTCCCCTTTCTCCCAGTCCCAAAAACTGGGAGAGAAAAATAGCAAGGTAGCAAGTCAGTTCTCAGTTCTCTTTGTAAGCTATAAAGAGATGTACACATTATCCAATTACATCTCAATTACAGCTCAATTTGGATTTCTCCTTTGGAGTTTGGCATCATTTTACTAATAACGTATCATAGAATCATGAAACGGTTTGGGTTGGAAGGGACCTTAAAGCTCATCCCCTTCTACCCTCTGCCATGGGCAGGGACACCTTCCATTAGCCCAGGTTGCTCCAAGCCCTGTCCAATCTGGCCTTGGACACTTCCAGGGATGAGGCAGCCACAGCTTCTCCGGGCAGTCTGTGCCAGGGCCTCCCCACCCTCACAGGGGAGAATTTAAACACCTCAACCTTCTGTGAAGGACACAGGGCAGAGTCCCACCCCTAAGTGCCGTAACCTTGCCAGGATCCTTCTGCAGTCCCAGCTCAGCAGCTCAGGGACAGGAGGACTCAGGGACAGGAAGACTCGGGGACAGGAGGACTCGGGGACAGGAGGACTCGGAGCCTGAGCTCTGGGAGGTTCTGCCCCGTGTCCCTGCCCTGAGAGGGAGGATGGCCATGGGGGAAAGGGTCAGGGAAAAGGAGGAATATTTGTGGCACTTGTGGTGACCCCCACGTGCCCTGCAGAGCCCCCGAGCCCCCCATCCCCTCACCAGATGCTGTCCTTGTCGGCCACGGCGATGCAGGGCGTGAAGGGGTGGAACTTCACCACCGAGGGCACGCCCGGGTTCCTGTTGAGGAAGATCTGATCGTCCAGCCGGGAAATCCCTGCGGGGACAGGAGGCAGCCCGGCTCAGCCCTGGGAATGGCCCAGGGACAGGAGGCAGCCCAGCTCAGCCCTGGGAATGGCCCAGGGACAGGAGGCAGCCCAGCTCAGCCCTGGGAATGGCCCAGGGACAGGAGGCAGCCCAGCTCAGCCCTGGGAATGGCCCAGGGACAGGAGGCAGCCCAGCTCAGCCCTGGGAATGGCCCACCTGAGGGAGGGGGCTTGGACCACCCCGGCTTCCCAGAGCCACGTGTCCCACTGCCCCCCTCCTCCTGCCCCCAGTTCTCACCAGCAGACCCCCAGCACTCCCCTCCTTCAAGGAGCTTCCCAGACCCCCATCACCGACAGCCCCGACTCCCCCACACCAACTGTGACACGACTTAAGGCACAAACTAAGAACTGTGGTGACAAATCAGGGGGCCCTTTACGTTGGCAACCAAAGAGAACAAGCACAACCAAGCCCAGGGAAACACCAGTTTGTATCGAGAGAAAAACCAACACTATTTCTTCAAAATATAAAAAATGAAAATGCTTTTGTTCAACTTAAAATACAGCATTTCACTGTAGCTTGTGGATTATTTATTTAAGCTTCCATTTAATTTCTTTTAAATTTTAGGTTAATTTGCAAATGAAAAATGTATTTTCCATGGAGACCTTAAAATGATGGGTAAAGACTTTTCCCATCTTGTCTTCAGAGCAGTTTCCTATTCACAAACAGTGTTGGGACCCCTGACACTGCTATTTTTTGGCACACTACGAATTCATCACACAAACCCCTAAGCCCAGGAGACATCTATTCAGCTCGAGTTTGTTTTAGAATGCATCCATTTAATCTAATTTTCATTAAAAGCTTGTAAGTCTATTTTAATTCTTTTTAATATTTCACATTTTCATTATTTTTTTAATGAATAGTGGCATTTTAGTCACTCAGGTCAAGCAACCAAATATGAACACTGTCTAGAAAGAGATTTAATTTCTCCAGGCAAGCATGAAAAATCCCCTTCTTTGTATTCAAACAGATCTCCCAGGCCATCTCCTGGGCTCCAGGTTCATTCCTGTTTCTCTGGTTGATGATATTCTGCAGTTTCCCGACAGGAAGCTCCACATGGCACTGAGGGGAGCTCAGGAACCTCCCGACGACGAGGCTGAGCCCTGGGCACTTTTCCATTCAGCACATTAGGATTTCCAGCTCCATGTGCCTCCACGAGCATCCCCAGGGAGGACCAGCCTCCACCACATGGTCCTGCCCCAGGAATGCCACTGGAAAGATGCCAGGAGCTCGTGTAAATGCAGCTCCCCAGCCTCCGCTGCTCAGGGCACACAAGAAGCAGGGATAATTCCGGGATGCAAATTCCTCTGAAAGCTTCATTAGGTTCCACCTTATTCAAATAAATTCCTGTGCTAAGAGAATTCCAGCCCAGAAGCTGCCTCAGAGAGTCCTAAATAAACACAGGTTTCTGGAGAGCTCACATGAACCCGAGGCACATTGGAAGCAGCACACACAAAGCCATACACACAAACACTCAAAATATAATGGGATATAAGGAGTAAATGATCATTTACAGAGCTCAGCAGAGCAGAGAACGTGAGAGACATCATGAGGCCTTTCCTGGGCATGGTGGGGCGTGTCCAGCAGCTCCAGGGCTGCTCTGCCATGGCCATGTCTGTCCCACATCAAACACTGAGCTCTGCAGCTCTAAGGGTTATCCTCCAGCATTCCACCTTCTCCCTGGGGGAGTCCCTGCTCTGGGGCTCCCACACTGGTCAGCCAGCCTGGAGCTGCCCTGGCTGAGATGGAGCCGTGTGTTCAAGGGCAGGGCAGACAATGGGCACTTCAGGGGGTCACTTCCCTGATGTGGTGAACAAACCCAGCAGCTGAGAACAGAAAGGGGGGTGACCATCAGTGACACACCTGCAGCAGCATCACCTCACCTGCACCAGGAGGGAACGGGCGCCGGTGCAGGGTGAGAGTCAGCACAGGATCACCACTAATTGGGGTCATCACTAATTGGGGTTTTACAGTTCAGTGTCCTGAACAAGGGAAACAAACCACTCACCCTTCTGGATGATCTTCTGGGCCTGCTTCCTGACCCGGGCGTTGCGCAGGAACCGCCACTCCCTCTCCTTGCGGATCTGGCTCTCCAGGTCGTGCTCTTCAGGGATCTTTCAGGAGAGGAATAAATACACAAAACAAACCAACAATGACCATCACAACTCCAGGAATTAGTTGACTGATCCCACAGTCCCTGTGACTCCCGTCCCCTCCAAACAGAGGTCTGGTACAATCCAGATTTCTCTGTTTAACACTCCTCAGCTGAAAAGCATCACATAGCAACCCTGAGATAAAGGGGGAACACAGCTCTGCTCCAGCCAGCTCAGAACCCACTGAAATCCTTCTTCCCCTGCTAACCAAGGACCGCAGGCCTAGAAGGTCACAGCTCATTCCCAAATCCCCGGGATGCTCAGGGTCCCACCACCTTTTACCAGTAACATCCTGTTTTGGTTCCTCGCACTGGAGCGTGATCCCCTCGTGTCACATGGGTTTGATTACACACAAACTGGAGAGCAGGTCTGGAGCAGCCACAGCCACTCTGAGCTATTTGATGATATTTATTCACGCTCCACAGCTCCAGGTTTTGGCACTCCACGGCTTCCCTGCAAAACCTGTGCTCCAGGCAGAAGGCCAGGTCGGGATTGGGCAGCTCCTGCCCAGGATGGGAGAAGTCCCAGTGCTGCTCCCACCACGGGTATCCCCACCCTTAGTCAGAGCACAGGATCAAAAGGAGTAAGCCATGTGATCTCATCCCCAAACATGGCAGGAGCTACATAAGAGATGTAGCATTTTTAATGCTTAAAATGTTGTCCAAGACCAGTAACCCCCCTGCTCTGGAGCCATTCCTGGATCAGTGAAGGGGCTGAGCTACAGGACTCTGATCCAGCTTCTTTTGATGCTGGCTGTTCCAAAGGAGTAACTCTTGGAGAAGGGAGACAAAGTCCTTCCACTTCTTCCCTGTGCCTCAGAAACACACTTTTTCCCTGGATAAGAAAGTACTTAAATCATCTGTCACTATTACAGTGCCTTCAAAACACACTATACTTTGGAAAACACTATCAGAGCTGAATTTCTGCTTCCTTAAAACAAATAAAAAATAACAAGCCCACCCTCCACCTTTCCTCCTGGTAAAAAAAAAAAAAAAAAGGCATTTCTATTTCAGTACAACACCTATTAGAAAGGCAATGACAAACGACCCATAATGTAAAGCAGTAAACAAACCTGAGCTAAAATACATCAAAGGAATTTGAGAGTGGAGAGATGACACCTACACCTTAATGAAAATCCAGCTTCTCTGGGAATAAATTAAAGTAAGCCCTAAAAGGCCAAGGAAGAGCCCTTGGACCACCACTGCAGTGAGTCAGAGCACACAGAAAACAGCATCCTGGCCCCCTGTGCCCACCCACCAGCAGGGCTGGGCTGTGGGATCGCCCTGCCAGCTTCCCCCAGGCACAAACCAGCGACACCTGAACCCTCCCACCTTGCGGGGCATTTGAAAGTCAGCCAAGTTTTCCTTCTCTAACACCATATCTCTCCCTCATGCCATGGCAGTGGGTGCCAGGAGGGCAGCAGGGAGGATTTGGCACCCGGCTCCAGTGGTAGATCCAGTTTTCCCTGGGTAACATTCCTGCAGCAGTTGCAGGGAGCTCACTTCTCTCCCAGGGCTCTGAACGGCGGCCAAGGCACAGCGCTGCAGCTCGGGCAGGCATTTATCAGGAAGGGTTTCTTATGTAATTCTCACCTTCCAGGATCCTTCCCAGCTCCTGCCTGCATGTTCTGCCAGTCCTGGAAACAACAGATGCCGGCTCCCTCGCTCCTTGCCTCAGGACTTCCTGACAGCTGGCAGCCAGGCTTTCCTGCGCCGCGCGCGCCAAGGCCGCCCGTGGCTCCCAGAACAGCCTCGTGCCACGAGGGATGTCAGGGAGAGGAAAGGCTTTTGCAGAGATCAGAGTTGGGGTACAGGGAGCTGCTCTTCCTGGCACACGGACAATTTGCAGCGCAGTGTTTTCTTTCCCCGTTTATTTGATTAGATAATCGATAAATCAAAACCGGGATGATGGTCTGAAACGGAGCCCGTGATTTACACTGGAAATTAATCCCTCAATCTTTCCAGTGAAAGCATTCTCAGGGCAAGGTCTATGAAGCAAAACTAAATTCATAAATTAAATATGACTAAGATGCACTCACAGTCATTTATGTTTATTCATTACAGGAACAGTTGTCTTGTCTTTCCCTGTTTAAGAAGGCAGGCAGCGGCTCCAAATGAACGGTTGGAATTAAGCATCAATGTCATCTTTTTCCATCAGTACTTGGTAGACTTTACTCTTTGCCTTTTTCATGAGGCTGAAGCTCCCAAAAGACAGCACCAGGGCTGTTCCTGTCGCTGCAGGAACAGGGACTGAAGGAACAGAGACTCCATGGAAACTCAGGCAGCACCCGAGCTGTCAGTCCTGCTTGGCTTCCAACCAAGAAACCTCAGAGAAAGTTCTCCTAAGGGGATTTCTTCCTGTCCCTTGCACACACACCAGACACTCTTAACTCCAAAGTTATGTATAATTCCCTGTTAGGATGGGATAACACTCCAGTTTTCCTGCAGAAACCATCTCCTTGGCCTTTTAAAGATGCTTTGCAAAAGTAACGGGGAAATAATTCTCTTCCTCGTTTTATTAGAAAATACAGATTTGGTTTTGCTCACTGGCACTTGTGGGATGCTCAGGGTGCAGCTGCAGCACCTCCAGTCCCCTGGGAGACACGGAGCACTCTGGGACTCCAGGAAACCCTCGATTTCCATGACTCCCCCTCCCTGGCTCCTATGAATTAGTACAGGAATGCTCTGTACTTTTTACTGCTTCCCCTAAAGTAATTTTGTCTATTTTATGGACATGAAGTAGCAGTAAACCCCCACCACCACCACCACCCAGAGCTCCCCATGCACCCACTGCCCCTGCCCGTGCCTGGCTGCCTACTGTGATTTATTTTATTAATAAAGACCCTTCTTCTCTGGGAAGAGCTTTCCTTAAAGAGCAGACAAATGTTTTCAATAAGAACAAAGAGCTCAAACATCATCTCCCTCCTCCTGTGCTCTTGTCAGGACTTGAATCAAGACACCAAAACTCATCTTGATGAGAGAAAGCCCTGGCTAAAGCTGACCAGGCAGCCCAGCCCCACAGGCCAGATGTGTCCTAATGAATTATTCTGCTCGTGAGATCAGGAGAGAGGGAATTTCACAGCAGCTGAGGAAGTGTCAGGCAATCACTTCACCAGCTACTGCTTCCTCCTGGTGATTCCCTATGGAAATCAAGAGCCTGCCAGGCAACTACTGTTCTGATATCCTAAACTTGGGCAGTTACCCCCCCAGACACTTCAGTGTGCCTGAAGAGTGGGGATGGATGGCTCGGTGGCAACTCCTGGATGAGACAGTACTTAAAATGCACAATTTCCTCATTATTAAGATTTAAATATCAGTGGTTGGAATCAAACATCCGTTGTGGAAGTGGCATTAATGCAGGCTGGGCATTGTCCTTCCCAGACACAGCAACCCCTCCAAGAAATGGAGCTGAAAGCCCTGACAAGTTTGGGCTCCCTGATGACTCCCAGAGCACCTGGAGGTTTGCTTTAATGAGGGAGATTTGCTGCTTATTTCATACTTAAACCTGAAACCTGAGCTTTGGCTAAAACATTCTGGGAATTTAGCAGCTAAAACATTCTGGGAATTTAACAGCTTCTCCTTCCAGTCACTGATGATCTTTGCCCATCTCTCAAGAGCCCAGGTTTGTGTTTTTCCTAGAACAAGGCTTCAGTTTATCATTCACTTCGTGCAAAGACAACTAAGTTACACAAAGAGCTCACTCCCCAAAAGATCTGGGTGCAGATTTGTCATTACCATCCTTATTCTTTGCCATAACACAACTGCTTTTATTTTTATAAACTTTAAAACCCAGCAGTGAGGGTCCCCAAGTTTCCTCCAGGAACTCCTGTGGATGCCCAGCCACGCTCACTTTCTGCTCTTTAAGTTAAAGTGTCTGTCCTGGGTGCCTGGGATCAGAGCACAGCTCTGAAATCCTGCTCGAGGACAGAGTGAAGCCACAGGTTCCTGCTGTCACTGGGATGCTCTGACCTCCCCCCAGGGCAGCAGCCTCCCTCCACCATTTCTCTGCCTCTTTTAGCATCCCCACAGCCAGGAAATTCAGCTGGAATGTCAGAAAGAAAACAGCATCTCTCCTTCTCCAGCCTCTCACAGCCCTCTCTGGAAAAAAGGACCTTCCTTACTCCATTTATTTATATTAAAAAAATCTATTCATTTTAACTATAATGCAATTTTCAGAAGATAGAGAAGCACAACATTTCAAATGAAACAACTCTGCAATGCAACCAGGCAAAACTGGTGGATCTGGACTACAGAACCTCTCCTCACTTTTACATTCTTTGTTGATCGTGCTCCCATGGGGTGCAGGGCTTTTCCTCTGGGCTCTGTCCCTGGTCATACCCCACTTCCCCAATCTCACTCTTCTGCTCCCTCTTATTTCTTCTTCCCTCTTATTTACAAGCACAGTGGTCCCACAGCTCCTAGAGCAGCACGATGTAGGTAAATCCACCCCTTTCCCTCCCCAGACTGGAGGAAGAGCAGGGCAGGCAGGAGCCCAGCAGTGCTGGGGGGCTGGGAGAGCCCCCCCAGGGGATCAGGGTTACCTTCATCACGGGCTGAGCAAAGTACTTGGCGCTCCAGTCGCAGAAGCCCGTCTGCACCGAGGCCGAGATGAAACTCTTGTGCCCGACGGCGTCGTCGGCATCGTCGGCCGTCTGCCAGGAGAGAGCAGGGTGTCACCACCCCCAGGGCAGCTGTGGGCACAGGGACACCCACACTGCCCTCAGCCGGGCAGCAAAAGCCTCGAACACGTTGCCCGGGACACGGAACTCTGTGCACCCGGCTCTGGGATCGCTCCTCACAGTCCCCCCTCGGGAAGGTGCACGGACACCAGGCTGCTGCAGGGACTGGGGCTGTGTCACCCCCGGGTCACCACAGTGAGGGCCCAGCAGGAGTTTTCTCACAGTGTCCCAAGCAGCTGGAGCAGTGAGGATGACTCAGGATCCAGCCCAGCAGACACAGCTGCACGCCCAGGGCGCACATGGACCAGTGTCTGTCACACAGCACAGGACACCCACACAGAACAGGGAAAAGCTGCTCCATTCACTCAGGTTTCAGCCATTTTTTCATAAATACGAGCCAGGCTGGTGCTGCCAAACCCCTGAGAAGGGAAGGTGTTCCTGCTGAGGCTGCAACACTTCCTTCCTGGGATCACACAGGACAATTTCCCCCGTCTCTGCTCTGCTGAGGCTGGAGAGCAGCCTCTGAGGGTCATGGATCTGACTCTGGGTTATCACTCAGATAGACAAATGTTCATGGAAGAATAAGCAATCGACTCTGATTAAACACATTTCTTAGTGGCAGAAGTGAATAATGCCCCATCAAAAGCTATAAAACACAATTTATCCTGAAGAAAAAAAATTAATCAATTTTTATTTGGTTGGTTAGAGGAAGCCAATCTGGATTAGCAGCAGCTGGAAGCAAACGAGGGATAGACAGAAATTAAACCCCAACGAACAGAATGTGTGACAAACCCCAGCAGGGGGAAGCAGTCAGACCTGACAGGGAAGGCTCCTTACCTGTTCTGGCCCTTTGTCGAACATTTTCCTCGTCCTGGGGAACTGGTGGGAGTGGGGGGTGTACTGGACCCCCATGTTGCCCACGTTGGCAGGTCGCACGGACGCCATGTCCCGGCTCACGGGCTGCTTGGTCACATCGTTGGTCAGGCTGGAGCTGCTCGTGCTCGTGGTTGGGGGGGACCCTCTAAAGGTCACAAAAAGAGGGAAAGGATTTAGGCTTCGCTGGACACCCAGTGGAGTTACCTGAGATGGGGCTGGGCAGGGAGCACTGATCCCCCTGGCAGAAGGGGCTGGACTTACCCCACTTGGTGGATGTGCATCCCCTTGTTGGTGGGGCTGGCGGGGGCCGACTGGGTGAGCGAGGAGGTGTCCAGGATGCGCTGGGGGCGAGCGTTGACCGTGGCCTGGAGAGAACACACGGAGCCCTGAACGGCCGGAGCGTGGCCCCAGGTCACACCCACACCACTGGGGCTGCAGGGACTGAGCTCTCTGCAGTGGGGGGCTTAAAATGTACATGGAAAAGCCCCTGTGCTGCTCCCAACACACGAGAGGATTTCACTACTTGTGTAGTCAGAAAACACTTACCAGGAAGTGCCCCCGTGTTGCCTGCATGGAAATGGCTCTGAGCAACACATCAGCCTGTCCCTGAGCCAGCTGCAGCCCAGGACCTGCACCAGCACCCCAAAAACGTGGGCAAGGGGACAGCCCAGGGTCTCCTCAGGTGCCACTGGACAAGGGGACAGCCTGGGGTCCCCTCAGCAGCCCAGGGCTCCCTGCAGCCCCCAGCCTTTCCCTCCCACCTTGTGACTGAGCTCCCACCACGACCTCAAGTGACAACACGTGTTCTGAGCGTGGAGAAAAGAAGGTTCACTCCCTACAACTCCCTGGAAAGAGGCTGGAGCCAGGTGGGGGTCGGGCTCTGCTCCCAGGGAACAAGCGACAGGATGAGGGGAAATGGCCTCAAGCTGTGCCAGGGGAGGTCTAGGCTGGATATTGGGAAAATTCCTTCCCTGAAAGGGCTGTCCAGCCCTGGCACAGCTGCCTGGGGCAGTGCTGGAGTCTCCATCCCTGGAGGGATTTCAAAGCCATGTGGATGTGGCACTTGGGGACATGGGTGAGTGGTGGCCTTGGCACTGCTGGGGAAGGGTTGGACTCAATCTCAGAGGGCTTTTCCAACCTCAGTGATTCTGTAATTCTGTAATTCAGCCTCAAGCCTTTCATTAAAAACACCTGGATGAAGCAACCTGGGGGGAAGCAAACTTTCCTTTTAAGACTTTTTGATTTCAGAAAGCCTTTAGAGGCCACCACTGAATCCTGGGTCCTTTGTTTTGGTACTCCAAAGAGCTTGTTTGGGCGCTTTCCAAAGCTCAGGCCGGGAAGGAGAGCTGCACCATTCCCATCTGCATCATAAACATAAATCCCAGCCCAGCCGCAGTCTGGGTGAGAAGCAGCAGTGTCTGAAGGGCCCAGGGAATAAAGCAGCAGATTTCCTGCAGGAAGGCTGCACGCCTGGGCAGCCCACTCACCGTCTGCTCACACACAGCCCCATCCCCACAGCCCAGAGCCAGCCTGCAGACACAGAGCCATGGGCAGGGCTCCGCTAAAAACCCAAACAGGACGGGCTGGTCTCGTTTGAAAAGAAAAATCCCTGAACCCCAGAACAATTGGGGTTGGAAGGGACCTCTGGAGATCATCCACTCCAACCCCCCTGCCAAGGCAGGGTCACCTCAAGCAGGTGACACAGGAACACGTCCAGGTGGGTTTGAAATGTCTCTGGAGAGGAAGGGTAAGATGGGATATTGGAAATAAATCCTTCCCTGGGAGAGTGGGGAGGCCCTGGCACAGGTTGCCCAGAGAAGTTGTGGATGCCCCATCCCTGGAAGTGTCCAAGGCCAGGTTGGACGGGGCTTGGAGCAACCTGGGCTGGTGGAAGGTGTCCCTGCCCATGGCAGGGGGGGGAACTGGGTGAGTTTTAAGGTCCCTTCCAACTCAAACTATTCCACAGTTCTGTGATAAACATTCAGTTCCCCGCTACCATCCAGAGGAAGAAGCCCCTGGCTTGTTTGTCCAGG
Organism: Lepidothrix coronata; assembly: GCF_001604755.1. Classification (NCBI taxonomy): domain Eukaryota; kingdom Metazoa; phylum Chordata; class Aves; order Passeriformes; family Pipridae; genus Lepidothrix; species Lepidothrix coronata. The sequence continues at coordinate 337,079 of NW_016690214.1, read as the reverse complement.
TGCTTCCCCTGGAGCTCCCCAGTTCCCAGCCAGGTCTCCCAGATCACAAAGTTCTGCTCAGCTGTGTCAATTAAGGAATCCTCAGCTGTCCCAGTTCTAAAATGAAACCTCTTCTTCCCCGAATTTTTAACTAATTACACCAAAATATTAAATCCCTAGAACACTCAAGTGGTTTACTTCACCTGAAGCAGTATTCTTGTTGAAGCAAGAAAATCAGTTTTTGTTTGTATTCACTGATAAAATTCAACCCCCAAACTGGGAAGTGTTTGCACAGACTGGGGAGGACAGACGTGCCCCCGGCAGCGTCCAGGTGCTCCCTTCTCCATCCAACAAAGCTCCATTAGCACCAAGGAAAGATCTCAGGATACAGTTAGCAAAGATTTAATTGTCACTAATTTGCATTAGAAACCAGAGAGCTCCTGCCTGAGCTCCCAGCACAGAGCCTGGAGCTCTGGCTGCAGGTCCTGCAGCTCCACTCAGGGCAGGGCTGTGGCCAGAACAGAACCCATAAAGGCCAGACCATGACCTGGGATCTGAGTCTTAAATCCCATTTTGGTGGGCATTTAACAGGTTGTTTGGTCTTTGTTCTAATAAGAAAGCCTTGTTAGAAGGCAGCCAGGCCAACCATGACCTGGGATCTGAGCCTTAAATCCCATTTTGGTGGGCAATCGACAGGTCGTTTGGCCTTTGTTCTAATAAGAAAGCCTTGTTAGGAGGCAGCCGGGCCAGGTGGTCCTGGCCAAAGCAAAGCCCACAGCACCGAACTGCCGGGCAAGGTCCATGTTTAAACACTTTCCTCACGGATCTCATGGCTGAGGCAAAGAGAACAAATAAGTTTTGTTCACTGAAGCATCCCCAGATAAAAATCCCTGTAAACAGGAATGCTTCTTGTTTTCCAAACCCTTTGGAAGAGCTGTTGCCTTAGGAAGCAGGGACAGACCAGCTGACGAGACACAGCGTGAGATGCATGAGACCCATCGCCTGAGCTTTGGGACTCTGGTCAGTACCAACACAGTTTGGTCCAAACTGGTCAGAATCAACACAGAATTTACCCCGTCAGTCATAACATTCCCTAGGGATATCACAACATAACGATCACAATTCCTGCTGGCACCAGCAGTGCCAGTGAGGGTGGCTGCAGGGCACAGCAGCACCAGCACTGGTATCAGTCCATCTCTCCACTGGCCAGGGAGCAAGTCCTGAAAAAATATTCAAGTGAGGAAAAGGAGATCTGGTTCCTCTTTATATCCCTTTTAAAAGTAGGAGTAATATTTCATTTTGCAAAGAGCCCTCCAAAATACAGAACTGAAACTGTTTCATGCATCTAGAGCAGAGAGAGCGAAATCTTCCACCTTTTCCCTTCTTTCTTCCCCTCACTTTGGCATCTCCAGCCTGGCAGTCATTTGTTGTACTCCCATATCACCAGGGAAGGGCTCAGCTCGTTGCCCCCACTGCCAAAATAATTCTCTCTCCCAAACCCAGCCTTGACTGCTCACTGACACGTACACTTCAAACAAATAAAAGTGTTCAAATAAGTAACTATCGTCCCAAGAGAAAATATGATTTCAAAGCAAGAAATCTCTAGGGCATTAAGATGGCAGTGCACAATGCTGGCATCTCTTACTGCAGCTTCAGCTCAGCAGCCCAAGGCTGAAGATCTGGGATTATTCTCTGGAAATGACCAGTAAGAGACGTCACCTGGCATTGCAATGGCTCATGGTCTCGATGCTTCAGCGACCAGAAAGCAGGGTCAGACAGAGCTTTCTGTGCCCAGCCCGGGCCGGGGGAGGCAGGTGGTGAGAAGATGTTCTGGGGTGGCCTGGTTTGGGTGGGGGTGGAGGTGCTGCCCCCTCCCCAGTGACGGCAGCCTCCAGGGACATCTTGTCAGCCTGGGAGGATGAGATGGGATGAGGATGGAGGTTTAGGCGCCCAGCCTGGGCTGGAGGTGAGGAGTGGCAGGGTGTCTGCATGCTGACTCACATGTACTAGTTCACCTGGGTTGGAGAGCCGTTGTGGCTTCAGTCTGCAGGCCAGTCCCACTTGCATTATCTAAATCAGTTTGCAAACGGATAATTTAATGAAGAATATTTAAAGGTTTATCCCAGGGACTGATCTAGACAAGTAGACTTCTAAACCAGACCTACTGTCAGAGGTCTGCACCTAATTTATACCCTAAAACAACCCCAGGCCCTCCCCCATTTATTCATTTTACCTGATCAAGAGTTCATAGGAGAGTTTATCATCTCGAAGCATTAAAAGCTCCTTCTGCAATAGGCAGAGCCCTCCAACAGACCCATCCAGGTCAGTCTGCCTAAGCCTTGCCTAAGCATGAACAAATCCACATACAAACACCTGGCAGGCACAGGTGAGCAGGGACAGGCACATACCTTGTAGGCAATGCTGTTGAGAACCTTCATGGCCAGGTCGGAGACGTCGGGGTAGGGGTCGGCAGCCAAGTGAAGGAGCACTCTCCAAATTTGGGTATAAACACTGTTGAAACTCACACCTAAAATAGTAAAAAACACAACAAACCCAAAGCCTTGTGCTGCAGCACATGACAATCCATCAACTCCAACTCTTTGATCTGATGTGAGAAAATTCATTAGAACTCCAAACATCCCCAATGACATCTCAGGAAACATCAAGAGAGGAGCTCAAAAACACCCCACATGGGAATTTTGTCTCCCTTTTGCTTGTCTGTGAACTCTGCAAGGGCTTGTGAAATCAAAGTGGGAGAAAGCCAAATAAATTTAAGACTCCCTAAATCAGCTCCAGTCAAGCTGCTGCTTTTCCAGGCTCCTGAAGCAAATCACTTGGAAAGGCCAAGTGGATAATGTCCAGGTTTCCTGAGCTAAAGTACTAAATGCTATAAACCCACTGCCTTATATTTTTGTGATTATTTTTATCGAATTGTTTAGGGGTTTGTGCATTCTACAAGTTTACTAAATGTTTGAACCAAAGCTTTAGGAGCCGAGCCTTTGGGAAGCAGCGAGTCCAACTCAGTCTTTCCTATTGACATTTGTATCAATCCCTCCAATTTGTTATTTAATGAGCATATCTGCCATTTGGTATTACAGCAGAAGGGACCGACAGATTCAAAGTACAAATCAAATTAATAAGCATTTGTAACAACTGACAAAATCCTGTGAACATTTTATTTTGCTGCTTTTAGGCGAGTAGTTTGTTATTCTGCCTCCGAACCCTCCCGGTGTCTAATCATGCAACACCCCAGTTGGGAGTTGAGCCATTTGGACAATATTAAAGTAGTTGCACTAACAAAAAAAAGGAGCTAAAATAGAGATTTCAGATGAGTCACAATCAATGGTAAATGACAGATCAAGCTGTTACTGCTTTTCCTCTCGTGTTTCTGGCGGCATCTAAATATAAAGTTGGGAGGAAAGGGCTCCTTGGTCACCAAGCAGCTTCTGACCTGGCAGAGGTGCTAAACCTGATACTCAAAGCAGCAGAACAGACTGGGACAGACCAGTTCTGAGCTCTGGCTGAAGGCAGCAACAAGCTCCAGGAGCCCACAACAGGCTGCCCCTCAGATGCTGCTCTGCCTGACCAGGGGAACCTTCCTCTGTCAGGAAGTCCCCAGATTGTGACAAATCACTCTGCAAAGGACCAAGGCAATATCCCAATAACCCAGCTCCTCCCGCTCATTCCACCTGCAAAGGGTCTCTCTCTCACCTGGAAACCAAAGGATGTTCCAAGTGATGTCTGCTTAAATTTCCACCCGGAAATCTCACAAGTGTCTATGATGGGACCACTTGGACTGTGCTGCTCATGTGCTGGGGGTGACCCACAAAGAGCCCTCCAACTGACCCCAGCCTTTCCAGAGCAGGTCAGGGACAGAGCCTGACAAATCAGAGAATGTCAGACTGGTTTGGGTTGGAAGGGATCTTAGACTATCCCATTCCACCTCCTGCCATGGGCAGGGACACCTTCCACTAGCCCAGGTTGCTCCAAGCCCCATCCAACCCGGCCTTGGACACTTCCAGGGATCCAGAGGCAGTCACAGCTTCTCTGGGCAACCTGTGCCAGGGGCTCCCCACCCTCACAGGGAGGAATTCCTTCCCAATATCCCATCTAATCCTGCCCTGTGTCAGTGGGAAGCCATTCCTTGTGTCCTGTCCCTCCAGACCCTTGTGCAAACTCCCCCTCGAGCTCTCTTGGAGCCCTTTTAGGCACTGGCAAGGCTGTAAAACACATAACAATGTAAATTGTTATAAGGCTGTAAATTGTAAAGGCTATAAATATATATTTATATAATACTGTAGAATATTTATATAATACTGTGAAATTGTAAAGGCTGTAAATATATTACAATGTTAAATCCTGGAAGCTTCTATTACCAGGGAAAGAAAAACTGGAGGGGGAAGGATAAAGAACAAGAGAGGGAGGGAGGCGAAGTGCTACAAGCTGTGGGAGGAAAAAAGCAGCAAGGCAGGTAAGGTCTGAGGTGTGCCCAGAGCTCTGCCTCCTACACTGGGTCTGTCAGGAGTTACATAAGGACCAGAGGGAAAACTGGATGCCTTGAATTCTTTAAAGCCCTTGAAAGAGAGTAAAAGGAAAGGGAGAGCAAGGGGGCACCCAGCAGAATTTCCAGGTCTCTGATAACCACCTCGTTCACGAAGAAAGAAACCCAATGACATTTTTTATACATCTAAGCATCATGAAAAAAAACAAATTTAAAGCAGAAACTGTGCTGGTGCAACTCCTCCTTCACCTGGCAGCCTTTGAGGAGAACACAGGGAATTTCTACAAAGGCATCTGGGGCTCAGGGCTGGTGCTCCAAGGGCTGGTCCCCCCCGATGCCACCTCCCCACGTCAGTGCTGTTCTGTGCATGGAGTGCCACCTCTGAAACAGCCCTGTGTAAAATCCTGAGCTCCGAGTCCCTGGGATAATGGGAACAGCAGAGGTGGCAGGAGGAACAGCAGCTTCATTCCACGTAATGGACTCAAGTGCACAAGCTAACCACGAGATGCAAACAAAGAGCCGAGCAGGAGATGGGTGTTAATCTAAGCAGACAGCTCTGTAATTAGTCACACTGACTGAAAGCCAGTTCAATGGACCTTGCAGTATGGATTTATGTTTACAAAATGATTCCTCTACGCCCAGAATGTCAAAAACAAATGGTCTGCCTTTCCCTTGACTTTGATTTTCCTTGCACACACACAGCTTGGTTCCATTCACCTGTGAGCCCCACACAGCCACCCTGGGGCTGGGCCGGGGTCCTGCAGCTCCAAGGGGGCCACACTGGATGCAAACCCGACTGCTAATGGCTTTATTTATTCTCTTTGATCTGCCAGGCTGGGACAGGATTTCTTTCCAATCCCCTGTAAAAATCACTGCAGTGATTTCCAGCCCTGACCTCCACGGAAGGGGCAGTTCCACTCCCCACCGGCACCACAGCAAACCCAGACCAATGGCAGCCCCAGGGCTGCTGCTCTGCTGGTCCACAGTCAGCTCCCGGGGCAGGGAATGACACCAGGGATGGGCATGGAGTGACAGGGAATGAACCTGCACACTGGGACAGGGGATGGGTTCTTCGGACGCAGGGAAACACGTCAGGCTGAACAGCCCTGGGGATTCAGGGACCTGCTTCCCACCAGTGCCAACCCCACCTGCCCTGGCAATGTGCAGCCCACGAGTCTCCCCTCTTCCCACGAGGGACACAGAGGGACCCTGGCTGAAGAGGACACCCCAAGTCCCTGCTGATCTCCAAACTCCACTCGGACAAACGCTGCCTGTTCCCTGCAGGCACAGCAATCCAGCCCCCCTGCCCCCTGAGAGCCTCCCTGGGCTCTGCACGGGCTCCTGCACACTCCAAACCAGGTGAGCCCAACGGCAGAGCTGAGCTTTTAATGCTTCAGCACAAACCAGAACCAGCTCATTAGAAAGAAGTTCCCTCAGAGCAGGTACCCCCTGACCAGGGCTGATGTCACCAACATGAAAGCAGCCCACCGTGACCAGCCTCCACAGCAAGTTTGCATTTCCAAAACCTACCCAAATCCCTGTGTTTTGCTCCTTATTACTTCTCATTATCTCTGTGCATTAAACATATTGCCTGGTGAGAGAGCAGGAGGCTCTACCTGTCCTAACACTCACTCTTATTTCCTGCACCTCCCTGTCCACCTCCACCTCTGCTCTCCTCATCCTCACTGCAGCAACCTCCCGCTGTCACTGTTACTTTGAGGCAGATCCTGTGACATGGTGAACAGTTCTCCACCCCCAGCCTCTCCCGCTGGAAAAGACAACTATTCCCCAGCATTTCATCTCTCCAAGATTTATTTTCCTCCCTCTTTGATCACTCCTTAAGATCATCTTTCCAGTGATGCTCTCTGTAGGACAAAGACTTTCATCATGCAGTTTGGATATGAATAATCAGCCTCGAGGTATGCAATCCCCCATCTTAATTTCTTCCCTTTTCCTATCTTAAAACTAAACATTTCCAGGACACCAAGATTAATGAGTGGCTGTATGGAAAAGCAGCAAGGCTCAGCTTCCCTTCCAAACTGATGTCTTTGTTGACTAACCACAAACTGCCTCTTGCCAGCTTGAAAACTGGGCCAGAAATAAATGTCTCTCCTGGTACAGCCCTGTCTGGCCGAGGAGCAGCTGCCAGAGAACAAACACCTCGGCTGAGAGTACAAGTTGCATTGGGGGGGCACTAAATGGGGACATTTGGTGTACAGTTAGCTTAGGAACTGCTTGTAAAATGGAACAAGGAGGAATGGAGAGCTTTTCCTCCAGTTCATGGGAAGTACATGGTGTGATGCCTCTGTGTCAGTGAAGAGGCTGATCCAGAACAATCCCTCTGGCACCGTGTTTCTAAAGCTGCAAGAGAGGAAGAAAGCCCTGAGCATCAGCAGGTTTGGCTGCCCCACCCTGGAAGTGTCCAAGGCCAGGTTGGACGGGGCTTGGAGCAACCTGGACCAGTGGAAGGTGTTCCTGCCCATGGCAGGGGGTGGGACTGGATGGGCTTTAAGGTGCCTCCAACCCAAACCATTCCATGGTTCTGTGATCAGTGGATCAGCCCAGGGAATGCAGAGTACAGGACACAGTTAAAACATGCCTGAAAATTTCTACTTTTACAGACCAGATTTCTGCTTTGCTCTGAGTCTCCCCACGTGCCCAAAACCATCCTTTTTACTGCTCTGGCTGCCTCAGATATTGGCAGAGGTGTTACTGCAGAGCCAAAGCCCCATTTCCTCTTCCAAAGGACACAGAGCAGAGCAAACACTCCTTCAGTCACGACAAGTCCCTCACCCAGGTGGGCTCCCTGAGTTGCCCCTTGCTGGCTGTACAGCAGCAGTTTAGTGCCCATTAGGACATTAAATATGGGGTTAACCCGGGCCAGGCACAACAGCCACAGAGCTGTGAGGGTGGCTGGGGCTGATGGCATCTCTCCTTGGGGAGCAGGAGAGGGCTGGAGGATGGTGATTCTTCAGCAGGAATGAGAAAAGCCTGGCTTGCAGCAGGCAAATGGGAAGGTAATGGCATTCTGTTCGAGTCATGAATTTTAAACACTTCTCTAAGCTCTGCCATTTCCAGCTGGGTCTGAGCTCTTTGATGGAATAGGAATGAGGGAGGCCTTGGAGAGCTGCTCTCTTTGCTTTCCCAGGTCTCCTTCACCTCCTCCAGCTCCTCTCCAGATTCTTTTCCAGCTCTGCTGTACAGCCCTTGAGACAAGCACAAACCATCAAGCAGACACAGGGTGCACCAGTGGGAATGGGAAAATTCAAGTCCTAGCTCAAGGTGGAGAGAAATTTCCTAATATCCCTGTCATGCTTTATGAGATCCAATTTCATTAGTGACAATCAAAAGCAAATTAACTGATCAAGTTCCTAATGAACACATGATTTTAAACTGCCACAGGGGCTCAGGAATTACCATCCCAGAATCTTTCAACTCAGAAGAGCCAAATCACCATTAATTCTCCCAGAAAACACAGAGCAGAGAAAAATGTTTCTTCAGTCACACAGGTCTATCACCCAGGTGATCCCTCTCTTGAGTTACACCACTCTCTTTTCACTGATTTGGGAAAATATGGGCCCATTTACTGATTACAAAGGAAATACAGAGACTTCCTCCAGCATTTCCCTGTGCATGCTGCTTTCCCTGGAAAGAGGCCATTCCAAAAGCCAGGTTCTTCTGCCTGGTGCCTGTGCTGTCGTGCCAAAATGGCTTAGGTTGTCTGAAAAGCTACAGGTAGTTTAAAGCAAAGCTGTTGTGGCAGTCAGACACCACTGGGGAAGTTACCTGAAAAACAACTGGGGTGGAAGAGCTTCATGTAAACGTTCCAGTTTGTTCCATAAAAGAAATGCAAACAATCCACTACCCAAATCAGCCAGGCACTGCACAAACACAGGGACAATTCCCCTTCCTTCTGGGCTCTGCAGAGTTCTGCACATCACCCAGAGAGGGAAATGGGAGAGACAGGGGCTGCTGAGTGATGCTCGTGATGCCAGAGCTGCTTATCCAGGAGAGACAATGGAGAGGGGATGGGAGGCAGCAGGATCAGCCATGGAACCTTCAGAGTTCTATGGAACACTCAGTCTTTTTGCTTTTAAGACACAATCTGGGACTTTTTAAGTCCTGTTTTAACTATATACATATAAACCTGCAGAGGAAACAAGCTGGGTCAGATTTCCCTGGAGGAGTAACACAGCACAGGGGCTGTACAGAAACACAACCCACACGACAAATCCCCAGGGAAGCAGTCAGTGCTGAGGCTCAGCTGCTGCAGCCATGGGATGGGGAGTCCCTGCTTCACTGTCTAGCCAGTGAAACTGCAGTGGGTGTGGAATTCCTGTATACCCCAATTTTTGTGCTTAAATTCCTAACAGGACCATTGTCCATTGTAACAAAGCTCAGAGCTGGAGCCAAAAGCTCCCATTCCCAGTCCTCCTCCCAGAGCAGGAGCGACCCAACCAAACACAAAAATAGCATTTCTAGTGTGAGAAATTTTCTTGGAGTAAGATCAAGCAGGAGCCAGGATCCCAGCCTTCCACACAGCCAAGAGGTGACCCCAAGGGAAGGGCAGGAGAGGCTTTGCTCACCTATGAGGGAGTTCAGGGAGGAGTAGGAGCTGACTCGTCTCATCTTGTCGATGGTCTCAAAGGACAGGATGTACTCCTCGTTCTCGGGGCTGCCCAAGGTGCTGCTGGCACTGCTGCTCGTGCTCAGATTCCCAGGGGAAAATGCAACAGAGCTTCCAGCTGCCAAGAGAAAAGAACAGATGCTGGAACAAGGACTGGTGAGAGAACAATTTTTACCCAGACATAACAGCTCTTTCCTAAATCCTGCCACACTCAGGGAAGGTGTGGGCAAACCCACAACTCCCCTTTTTAATACTGAATGATTAAACACAGAATAGGCAAAAGACTGAGTTAAAAATCCACTTATGCTTGGAAGCTGGAAGACACCTTTTTGGTCCCCAAACACTCAGGAAAATCAATACTGATGACCAGAAAATTGAAAGTAATTATGAAGGAGGTTCTCATGGAAGCCCTCGGAGCTGGATAACTGGGGCTGAAGTGCCGGTTCCAGCCCTTGCTGTCTCGCACGTGGTATCTCCTGCCTGGCACAGTGGGGCCGGGGGGAAGGGAAGGGAACTGAAAGCATTCTAAAATCTCTTACACTCCTCATTCAGGCTGAGGTTCTGCAAGGACTTGTTGAGGTTCCTGGCCGTGGTGACGGCTCGGATGTTGCCGTAGGAGCTGACCGAGCGCAGCCGCGGCGTGCACGGCCCGTCCCGCACCGGCGTCAGGCTGCCCCCCTCTGCGGAGGCAAAACACACCAATCAGGGGTGTAATCACAAACAGTCACAGTGTTCTGGTTATTTCCCAGCAAACATGTAACTAAACCACCACTAACATGAACAAAATTCAGCGGTTTTCTGTCAGGCTAAAAGGGAACGAGGTACGACGAAGGATCCTGCCCACCCAAAGCCCCACCTGTGGCAGCTGGAGAAGGCAGAGGGTAATTCTTCTCCTCTTCTATGAACTGCAAAGCCACGGTGCAGAAATTGCTCTCGTACTGAACCACCAGGTGACTCAGGGCCACCACCAACTCCTGGGGAAAGAGCACAAGAAACACCTCATGGTTACACAGGCCAGAAACAAGGGACTGCAGGCAGACACAGACCAATGTGGTCATTATTTCTGCTACTATTAGCTGGCCACCCAGGCTAATAATTCTCCCTTAATTCACAGAGATGAGCTGCAGGGTCCAGACCCAATTCTTCACAAGCCTTTTCCATCTCAACTGGCTCTCACTACTCCACCACTCCTACCCAGCACTACCACTGCTGAGTAACCTGCTCTAGTGGAAGGTGTCCCTGCCCATGGCAGGGCTTGGAACAAGACGAGCTTTAAGGTCCCTTCCCACCCAAACCATTCCATGATTCTGTCACTGATTCTGCCCAGCGTTGTCAAACTGAAGCAGTATCACAGAAAGCACTGAGCAGCAACAGGAGCCAGAGCTGGCTTTGGCTGCTGTCTCTGTTCAGGGACTGATCTCCCAAGGAGAGATTTATGAATCTCGCAGAGCATTCAGTGTGACACGCAGCTCTCTTTTGAATTAAACTGATTAAATGCTGGAACAAGACAACAGAAATGAATCCTTGCAATGCTGGTGACAAGTGCCAGGGTGTTGATGTTCCAGTTAAGTAAACACAAGCATTAGGACACCTCAGAACAGCCCTCAAGAACAATCCAGAATGTCAGAAACTATTTAATGTACTATTGATGTATGATGGTGCATCGGAAACTGTAACTCTCCCAAATCTGAAGAACTATTCTGAAGCTGCCTGTGATCCATCCTTGGGGTTCTAAAGGCAGGAAGATCTCACTGAACAGAGCTCTCACTCTCTCCACAGCATTCTGACTCCCCCTCCTCTTCCTCCCCTAGGACTGCCACCACTCCATGTTTTTAGCAACACAAAACTATTTAATTTAAAACCTGAGATCCTGTAACGTAAACTATTGCAATCAGACTGGTGATCAGCAGAAGAGCAGCCCAGCAAGAATTCTCAGTGTTCTGTGCACCTGAGAAGACTCTAGTGTAATTGCTCTACTTCCTTATCCCTGTCTCCACATTCTCTCTAAATTAAAAAAAACCCCAGGATATAAAAATTCCCACAACCTCCTGAGATGACCCCTCCTCTTCCAGACATTTAGTGGAACACTTGATACTGTTAACCCACAGAAATACAGATCTGAACCTTGTCCACATGTGGACACTGACACAGCTGCACCTGCATCACTCCTGTCAGGGGCTCCTGATAGTGCAGAGTAAGGGAAATGCTGCAATATTTGTGCTGCCAAAGGGTACGTGGATGCAGCAGCACCCCTGGACACTGCTGGACAGACCCCCGAGTGTGCAGCCTTTGGGCTCAGCACTGGGCTGAAGCTGCTCATCACTTGTGCTGACACCTCTCTGCAGAAGCTGAAGGTGAAGACTCCATGAGCTGTGTCTGCTCCATCCCTGGAAGTGTCCAAGGCCAGGTTGGACGGGGCTTGGAGCAACCTGGGCTAGTGAAGGTGTCCCTGCCCATGGCAGGGGGTGGCACTGGATGGGCTTTAGGGTCCCTCCCAACCCAAGGCACTCTGGGATTCGATGACGATTCCGTGATGGACCAGACCCTTCCAAGGCAGAGCAATTCCCTGGGCAGGCTGTGGAAGGCAGCCCGCCCCGCCAGGCCCGGGGCAGAGCTGCCCCGCCGTACCTTGCGCACCATGGGGCTGCCGTCGTTGATGAGCTGGGCCAGCATCATGGCCACGTTGTGGTCGATGGTGGTGGAGTGGTCCGTGCGCTCCGCAGAGTTCCCCACGAACGTCCCCAGGGCGAAGACCGCGGCACAGCGAACCTGGGCACACAGACAGCCTCAGTCACTGCCTCCTCTGCTGGGGGATTCACTGCACCCCACAAACGGCGCCTTGGAAACCTGCACTGCTGTGTAGGGGAACAGCGAGGGTACGGGGAAGCCCACGGGGAGTAACGACCCAGGCAGCCTCAGCAAAGCACTGAGCTTTAAGTATTCACAGACACGGGATATATTTAATTTCCCAGAATACTTGGTGACCTTCCCATGGGTGATTCTTCCAGTTGCGTTGCCTTGAATATTAATTAACAGCAATAAGGTAAACACAGAGTTCCTGTTGGGACGTGAATCTATAACAGGAGTGCTGACTACAGTCTTCAAATATGGGCTTCTAGAAATGTAGAAGTTGAGGGAAAAAAGGAAAAAAATCAAGGAAAAACTTCGGACAGCCCAGCCCACCCCACCTCTGCAGAAACACTGCTCACAATGTGGGGAGATTGGGGCCAGAGACAGGAGGTGGAGGGTGCAGGACAGAGGCTGAATGGGGAGGGGATTCTCATCTTTAATCTCTGCATGTTATCAGAGGTGTTTAGCTCAGCTCCCTTCTCCCATGTGTGCTGTCACCTCCCCGGGCTCTGAGGGGCTCTGTCAGTCACTGCCAGGCTCAGCACAGTCCCTTCTCCTGGGGAGTGTGTCACAAAGGTAAAACACGTCCAACTGAAGGTGGATTTTCACATATGGCAGTGGGAGAACAGTTTTCACAGTTGGACAAAAAGACTAAAGGTTTTTTTGCAACACAGAGTGGGTTTTGGGACCACATTTCTAACAATCTGATTTTAATAATGTGATATGCAGGGAAGCAAAAAACGTGGCATTTCCCAACTCCAGTGCCCAGATCCCAGGGTGCTGGGGTTGTATGAACTTCCCCTGCATTTCTTTGGATGCTCCTCTTGCAGGGCTTGTTTGATTTGCATCACCATGAAGAAACAGCAACAAGATCTTTCTCTGAACCAGACACAAACATAAAGCTCTGGAAGGCCCTGGTTCATAGGAATTTCTGTCCTCTGCCAGAATTCCCCCAATTCAGCTGGCATTTACCGGAAGAGTTGGATTTTTACCTCTGGGATTGGATCCGAGAGGAGACTGTAGAGCTTCTCGTGAGCGCTGTCTCTCACTCCACACCACCTGGCCGAGTCAAAGTTCTGCCAAATCCGGCCCAGACAAATGGCCACCCAGTGCCTGAGGAGCGGGTGGGGATCGTTCAGCTGCTCCAGGCAAATGGCAATCAGGTTTCCCTGAAGGCAGGCTTCCTGCAACACAGAGCAACGCCATTTACTGGGCATGACAGCTCCCCACCTCATCCCCACAAAACAAGACTAGTTCTGAAAGACACAGAATATCAGGGGAAAATAATCATTCAGTGGTTTTATACCGATTTTGTAACAAAATCCCATTTGGCAGCAGCGTGAAGGGAAGGGCAGGCACAGGCTACTAGAGCTGGTTAAATAGCTGAGCATTAGAAATGTTTCCTGTAAGGCATAAAGCCTGTTTTTCCCTCACTGGAAGTGTTCCTAGCACCTGTGAGAGCCCCAGGGTTTATGGCTGATTCCACAGACCATTCCCAGCCATCGGGTTCCCACTTGACAGGACCAGGCACTGTTTCCTTCCCAGTCTGCCAGTGGCTGCTGGAGGGGTGGCTGTGGAGTGACTCATGTCCTTACCCTCCACTGCCAGGTGCTTTGTCACACCCCCAGGCCAATTTTTTTTTTTTAATCCATGCAGAAATAACATAAAACAACCTCCTAGTTCAGTTTCCCAGTTCAGAGTTGGGCTGTAATGCAAGCCAGGACACCTCCATCGAAGTAAAGGCATAAGGTAGAGAGAGGCAGGAGAGACTGAAGGGAAAAGGCTGTTGGAACTCACCTGCCCAGTGTTGTAGTTGTTCACAATCACAGCCAGGATAAATGCTGTCATTGTCCTGTGTTCAGCCTGAAAACAACCCACAACTGAGGGTTACCTGGAGAACAGTGCAGGGAACAGCTACACCCCATCCTGAGACGTGGCACTGTTCTAAGTGCAGTTTGTGTCACATTAAAAGAATGAGAGAGAAGAAAGAAAGCTGGAATTTTCTTGGCAACAGCCTGTCACACCTGAGACACTTCCCCAGCCTGCCCACACGATCCCCCCAGCCAGCCTGGCACCCTGCTCTGGGGAGGGCTCCCCAGCACCCACTACAGGAACCCAAACAACTGCTGCTGAGGGAACTGCCAAAGCTATGGGGCAATTCCCTGTCTCTGCAGCCTCCTGGAGCCCCCAGTTCCCACAGAGTAATCTCCTTATAGAACTTTGTCTGTAAATCCTTGTTTGGTTTGGCTGCCTCTGTCACACTTGTGGGAGCATTGCTGACTCCCAGTACAGCCCTGGCGTGGGGGCAGCCCCACACCAGCCCCAGAACAGAAGCTGAACAGAACAGATCAGCTAAAACAAGGTAAGCAAATGCTACAGGAGTCTGAATAAACATGACTTGTCCTTACTGGCATATAAGGATCTGCCAGAACCGAAAGGAAATACTTGTGTCCATTGTCCTTCACCAGGTCAGCCTGGCACGACTGAAAAAGAGACCAAGAAAACCACAATGAGAACTACAACACACATGAATTCGCTCCTCCAGTGATGTATAAACGTTTCATGTCTCGATCACTTTTCTCAAATCTTGTTTTCATTTCAGAAGCAAATTAAAGCTCAAACGCTTCCTGGGGCTGCAACCAAACACCCCGTGGGAATGGGTTGACAGGGAGGAGCAGGGAACCCTCTGCTACCCCCAAAGGGACACAAACAGCAGCTGGAAACGTGACCTCCTGCTTGGGGAAGAGTTAAAAGGGACACCTCTGCCCCACATTAAACCTCCACAGTATTTATCCTACTACACACAACCTAAACTGCAGAGCAGCTCCAGTGCCTTTCCAGGCCCCCCAGGAGACAGGGCAGGTTTCCTGGCTGGGGTAAGCACAGGGGTTTGCTGACACACCACCTCAGGCTCCAGGCTGATGTAATGGGGTCACACCAAAAGGATACACAGCTCCAAAGTGGAAATGTAAGGGAGGAAACACTGACTTGGCAATGAACCTCCCCTGGGTGCTCCGGGCCAGAGACAGGATCCTGCATCTTTTATCAGGAGGAGAAGGTGAAGGAGGGAACTGGCTGCTGAAAGGGGGGGGGGGATGGCAAGGCAGAGATGCAAGAGAATAGTTTATTGCTGAGGGGAATGAGGCTGCTGGTTTGGGCAGAGCAAAGAGCAGAGGGCCTGGATTGCTGCCAGGCTGCAGCTACAAGAGGCTTTCCTGACTCCTGTGTCACTGCACACACCAGGCTCCCTCTGCTCCCTTTTCTTCCTCAGTGTCATTACTTTCTGTTCCTTCCACAAAACAATCTCTTGGCTTTAATGTAGGCACACAGAGGGGAGGTTGCCCAGCTTCACACTCATTGACTGTGCTGCCTCTCCAACCCAAATTCCTGAGGCTCAAGGGAGGGAAAGGATGGCTCTAAAACCAGAACACTCACTCGACCCCTCCCTGCTCAGATCCTGTGAACAATCTGGAATCCAGCACCACTGACACCTCCTCCTCCTCACAGAGTAAGCAGCTCCACTGTGAATAATACAACGTGACCAAAACAGGCTGCAGGCTCGGTGTGGACGTTCAGAACTCACAGAAAATACTCTATTTGCAAGAAACGGGAGCTGCTGCCTGTCCCCTCCCTCGGCAGTGCCCATGGCCCTTCCTTGGGGAACCTGCCCCCTCCTCCCTTCCCACTCCCACCATGTGTTGGTGGAGTCAGGGAGTGAAACTGCAGAAAAAAAAACCAAATACACCATTTAAGAGTATTTTTTCTGTCTTGCTGTAAAGCAAAGCCTGCAAATGAGCGAGGCAACAACAGAGCATGGGAGGGAGCGTGTGAGGGGGCAGGAGGGAAGAGAGCCCTCTTGGAGGGGAGGCCAATGGGACACCAGGTGGGAATCACACCTGAGCCTCCCAACATGAACTGGGGCTGAGGCCCCAGCCTCGGGTGCCTCAGAAATGAGCTTTTCAAGAATAGCTCTAAGATGAATAGTTTTCATTTTCTTTGCTTTCCAAAATCCTCTTAGGATGTTAATGAAAATATAGTTATAAAACTAAACCTGACAATGCTGGATCAACAGAGGGGAAAACAACCAATTCAGTGCTGTTCTCCATAGTGAAATGGAGGAGATATGCAAAAATAACCCCCAAATAGGAAAGATCCAGCATCCACAAGCAGTTCAGACATTCTATATGGGCTTATAATTGTGCCTGAATTAATGTGTGCACCTCTCCTAATAATTTTATTGTGCTCAACTAATTGCACCCACAAACCATAGAGCCGTATAGACAATTATATAAATTTATCTGCAGTTACTTACCTGCTTAATTATTTATTTTAAACCCCACCAACCAGAGCTCTGTCTGAGGCCATCTTCAAAAAAAAAGGCACATTGGTGAAACCCCAAAGAACCAGGAGTACTTACACTGTCCACTGCCAGGATTTTGGCCCAGATGAAGACAAGGAGTGGTCGCAGCTCACGGGCTGAACTCTGAAGTAGCTTCAGCACATATGGGAAAATGCCAACAGAGAGGGCCTGGGAGGCAGAGAGAAGAGCAAACCCCCATGAGCAACACCCCTGTGAACAAACCCCCTGTGAACAAACCCCCATGAACAAACCCCCCGAGGCAGCTCAGCCCCAAGGGCCGATCACAGCGCGCTGCCAGGACACAGCATCTTTAATGACACAGCTGAGAAACCTGGCAGGAAACACTTTCCCACATTTCTAGTAAAGAGGGGATCCCTCTGTGTTTGTTGCTCATTTTAATCTTGAATGTCACCAGATATTTCCAGACTCATTTGGTCCACGGAGACTCCGAGCTAATCCAGCACCAGCTTTCCCTCCTTCCAGCCTGGGCTATTTTATACTTCACAATCTGCTCCCTCCCCTCAGCTGGGGCCGTTTGCTCTCTCCAAACACTGCAACAGCTCAGCAGTTCCAGCCTTCCCACTGCAAATTAACAGGGCTCTCCTTACACAGACTTTTAGCAAGCCTTTTCCATGGGATCAGAGAGCACTCCCAGGAGGGCAGGGAACACAGGAAATCCTTGAGGATCCCACTCTGAGGGCTGACAGCCTTCCCAAAGCTCAGTGTAGAGGGAATGTGTGGTGGGGTTCAGGGTGAGCAGCCCCCCAACCTGGGGCAGCTGGGCATGGTCCTGACACGGCCAGTGAGGGTGTAATACACGTCCTAGCCAGAGCAAAGGGCCCTGTGCTGACCTCAGCTATGTCCTGATCCTCACAGAATTGGACAATCCAGAGGTTTTAACATCCCCTTTAACACACACTTTCTTCCCAAGCTGCCTGTGCCTCCAGCCTCCCTCTGCAGAAGGGACTCCTGGCTGAGATGGAGGAGGGAGGTAAAGAAAACCACTAAAAAGGCCCATCATTGAGCTGCTCCACAACCAGCTGGTGCTTCATCTTCACTTTTATCAACCAACAGCTCCATTTGCAGGACTGTTTTAAACTGCTCCTCTGTTAAATTCTTATTTATGCTCCACACTGTGCTGCCACTTCCCAAACTGCAGAATGCAGCTGCTGCCTGCTCAGAAGAGCTTGTAAAATCCAAACAGATAAAGAAAGAGAAGAAAGAGATGCAGACAGTAAGCTGAGAAAACAGAAAAAAAATGTGTATGCTTTTTTGGGCTATTTATTTTACATGACAAACCTTACTCGTCCCAGTTATTTCCTCCTGGTTTGCCCCTTACACTATTTTACACTAAACTATTCCCAAGGAACTCCTCTTCACTGTAATGGAAATGAGGATGGAAATGAATTTGATTAATAAACCATTGTTCTTGTCGGGATACTTGCTGCATTTCCCACACATGAACACACAAAACTGCTCATTTGTCAAATCTGTGGATTATCCTCCACACATTCCTTCCCTAAATCACCATCTGTATTTATCACCCATACTGAGACAAAGCAGAATTTCCAAGCCCACGTGCAACATCCACGCACCAAACTGACAGCCCAGGGACCCAGGTCCAGGAATCTTCCCAGCAGATCCAGAGCTCGCAGTCGGTGTACCTGGCTCAGCAGCACCTGCAGAGGAGAGGGAAAAGGGATATTGTACAGGGAGCAGAAGTCCCTGTGCCTGCAGAGCACGTGGAAGGGACCTTGGGATCGTTACAGCACCTGGAACAGCACGGCCTGAATGAGAGGCTGAGGGACAAACCCTGGCTGTGAGAGCCTGGCCAGCGAGGGGTCACACCCCAGGAACGCTCCTGGGGAGCTGCTCCCGACACAGAGGGAAGCAATTCCTGTGGATTCCAACCTGCCCTGCCCAGCAGAGCAGGAACGTGACAGCACCTGCAGCGGGATCTGAAGGGAAGCGACAGCCCAGCCTCCCACTCTCCAAACAGCTCAGGAGCACAAGGAGAGGCTTTGCTTTCCTTGGCAAATCAATATCTGAGACTTAAGAGGGAGCAAAAGGTCACATTAGTCGTTAATAAAAATCTCATTAAAACAGAGTCTGACAACGCTAATGAGGTGGTGGTTTACTGGCTTATACCTACCCTGGTGTGAAATATTAACAGATAGACTTGCAGTTCTTAATCTCCTTAACAGATGTAAGATATTGGAATGCAACATTTAATCCTTGGTTTAAATTGAGCAACATCCCTCAGATGGATCTCAGGGAAAGAGGTTCCTTGATTTACCTCCCCAATTCCATCCCCTTCTCAGTGTTTTTCCACATTGCATATTGAAATTAAATTATTTTTCATGTTTAACATTGAAGAATAACTAAATTACTTGGCTCATGTCTCACATTGTGGGTGACTGGTACTGGATACTGAAGTAGTGCAGGAAAAGTCCAGAAGAAACAGGAGGATGTGATAATAACGTTTCACTCTGAGTATCTGAGCTCGGATCTCAGGACAGGTCATAAGAGAAAGGATTTTGGTCATCCTGCCCTAGTTGGCACCTATTCTATAAACCAGCCCAGGAATAACAGGGGCAGCTGCTTGTGATTAAAGCAGTACCAGAAACCAGGGCAGGTGGAGGCTGAGGCAGGGCTGGGACAGCAGCAGGACCTGGCAGGGGCAGGGTGCTCAGATCCCACACGGCTGGGATCCTCTGACCTGCAGAAAAGCCAAGGAAATCCCCAAATTCTGTCATAGCTGGGCAAAGAAATTAATCTAATTGAAAAGGCTTTCCAGGTGAAGATACAAATCCCAGCTCCACACTGCTGGCATCCCACAAGAACATTCCACCAAAGCACACCGTGTCTGCTTTGAAAAGCTCTGTCCCATTACTGTCCAACCCAAACAAAGGCCTCCATCTCCCAGGATTTCCCATTCCCACTTCCCCAGCTGATCCACACAACAGCCTGAGCTGACACAAATCCCAGAGCCCTGGGTGAGGCTGTGGGGATGACACAATTCCTGACCTTTGAGCAGTGCCTGGCTGTGCCCCCCCTGCACACAGCCCTGCGTCACTCCCGCCCTGGCATCCGTCCATCGTCATTCCCAGACAGAAAAGGGGGAAGGTACTTACAACCACACACGTAAATTAGAGATTAACCACGACACAGGGGGGTAACTGAGAAGTAACAGTCCATATTCTAGCAGGAATCTCCTAACAAAGGCAGGATGGGAGAAGGGAATTGCAGAGTGATCTCCTTGTCCTCCCTCTGTGGGGGACAAGCTCTTGCCCACAAGCACAGGAGATCTCACAGAGGAGGAATCTCCACAGGGATCGAGCAGCTGGGACTCAGGCCTGGCCAGGCTGTGTGTGCTCACTGCTGTCTGAGGGCTTCTCTCCTCTCTGCACCAGGGAATCTCCTGTGCCCAACCTGCCCCATGCACAGCAAGAATTCCAAGTGGAAAGCAGCTTCTTGAAGTCTATTAATTAAAAGGCCATTTCCAAAGGGCCATTTCCCTGTCCTTGGTAAATCTGGGCTCTGCATGGCTGGTACCATGGCTTGGGCACTCAATACCTCCTCCTCTTGGGGCACTCAGAATCTCAGAATGGTTTGGGTTGGAAGGGACCTTAATGCCCATCTCATCCCACCCCCTGCCCTGGGCAGGGACACCTTCCACTAGCCCAGGTTGCTCCGAGCCCTGTCCAACCTGACCTGGGATAGTTCCAGGGATGAGGCAGCCACAGCTTCTCTGGGCAACCTGTGCCAGGGCCTCCCCAGCCTCAATCTAAACTGGGAACACAGAATCAGCCTTTGTGGGGTGACAGCAGCAGGGTCTGAGCACTCCCACGGGTCAAAGCAAAGAGACACCAAAAAGGGTCTGAAACACTCCCTTCCCACCCTGCCTCAGCTGCTCTCTAAGCATCTCAGACCTGTTAACAACCCATCTGAGTCCACTGTACAATTAATATTCTATAATTGTAACAATAATTACGCTGTCCCAGCTTGTTTTTGCTCCAGGCAGGAAAGCAGGTTCCTTTGCCAGGTGACCTCCCAGTTTCACTGCAGAGTTTTGCTGCCTGCAGAGCCCGCTGGTGCCAAACAATCCATTGGAAAGCAGCAAAGTTGGAGCTGGAGCAGAAGCCTGCCTGCTCCCATCACAGTGACAGAGACAAACCACACTTCTCCACATCTACATCATCTCTCAAGGCTTGGGAGGCTCAGGAAATTAAAGTTTGGTCTTGCAGAGATGGATGGTGCTGTCAGTCACAGATCCAGCTGGCAGCTGACAGGGAAGGAGAGTCTCCCCACAGACCCTTTTAGAAGGGACCGGGACCACAGTCCTTTAATCAGAAAGGTTTTAAATTCTGCTGTTGGTAGAGCAGAGCCCACGGGCACCTGGGCCAGGGTTTGTATTTCTGTCAATGCAAACTGCAGGGGAGGAGAGGCCAGAGCAGGTGACAGATGACAACTGCAATGTGGGCCTTGCCATAAAACATCACCTGAGACGCCCTGTTCTGTTTCTCCTGGATTTACTTCTCCTTTAAACATAGGAACTTTGTTTTGTCTGAGCAAAGCCTACCAGAACTCTACATTCCTCCAGGCACAGTCTTCAGAGACTTGTTTCTATGTTCTTGCAGCAAAATTTCAGCCCCACATTAAAGGGAACACTTCCCAGGCTGTACCAGATGGATAAAGGAGCCATTTCCACACTGTTTACGCTGCAGTAACTTCCACTCTCTGAAAAGAGGGGGAAGATAAAAGTCTCTGCCTGACAAAGCTGGGATACAGAGGAGAGATGCCATAGGAGAGACAACAAAGATGTGCTGCTCAGAGAATCAGTGACTCCAGGGGAGGCAGCAGAGCTGACACCACTGCACATGGACTGGAGTGGGAGCTTGGCCCAAGGGAGCCAAGGGATGGGGCTGGAAAAGCACTTGGGCTTTATCTGCACAGGTCTAGTGGACATGCAACCAGCTCTAATTCATCCTGGAGAAGCCCACAGAATTTATGTTCCCCAAGGCCATGGGGTTGGCAGCCCTGTGCTGAGCAGGCAGGGGAGGCATGGACACGGAGAGGCAGGGCCCCCTGGCCCAGGCAGGAGAGGCAGGGCCCCCTGGCCCAGGCAGGACAGGCAGGGTCCCCAGGCCCAGGCAGGACAGGCAGGGTCCCCAGGCCGGTGCTCACCTGCAGGACGATGGGCAGCTGCTCCGGGGGGTTGCGGTTCTCCACGCCCATGGTCAGCCACACCTGGAACGCCGTGAGCTGCTCCGCGAAGAAGGGGCTGTGCTGCGGGGGCAAGAACAGCAATGCAGGGCTGGGGTAAAAAACCAGGAGCGAAGCAAATAGTTTTGGCACCTCTGGACATCACTGTTTTCCAAAAAGCACTCTTTGTAATTGACGTGTCTGTTTGGCGGCTTTTAAATGCACCCGAGTTTTCCAGTGTAATTCCCTTTAAATATGCTGGCATTCCTTTATGTGAGTGTTTGGAAGCAAGGAGAAGGAAAGAGTAGAGAAAGAGGAAAAGTTATCACAAGAGGTCTTAGGGCAAGGTGGCTGCTGTCTCCCCAGGAGAAGCAGAGGGAAGAGCGGTGGATTTATCCACTCTGCAGAGGCAGCTCCGCTCCCACAGCAGCACTGGGAGCTGCCTCTGCCCAGTCCAGAGACACAATCCAACAGCAATGAAAATAACCTCCTTGTGCCATCCATCTCCCTGAGTACATGGTACAAGCTCTGGGTGAGAACGTACTGACCAGAGCACGCAGTGGCTTCCAGGGAGGAATCCACAAGGAAGCAGAAATCAATGGGGAAAAAAGGAGTGAAGAGGTGGAGGAGGGGGAGCAAACCAACCCAGACACCCCCTGAAGGAGCACCACGACCCCCTAGGCCCTTCTCCATCAGGTTATTGTATTTTCCAGGTCTGACCAGGCAAGAACACCTCAGGAATAGGCAGGAGTCAGACACACGTGGTTTGTGATGAGCTGCTGAGACAGAACAGCCTCAGGAGGCTGTCAGTGGATTTATCCAGGTCAGGCTGGACTCTCAGCCCCCAGCAGCGAGGGAATGGAGAGGCAGCAGCAACCCTGTGCCTCCCCTGGCCCAGACATCCATCCCAGCTGTGCCATGGGGTGGTGAACGGGCTGCCATGCCCTCAGTGACTCCAGCCCTTTCCTCCTCCCTGGCCAGGGCCAGCCAACCTCTGCTGAACCACAGCACTTGGCACCAGGCAGAAATCCAGAGGGTTGAGCACAAAGCATTGATTAGAACACAGGGAATAGATCAGAGGGGTGCAAGTGCCTGCCTGCTCCAGCCCCTGTCAGGGGTGAGCCCTCCACTGCCTCCCAAACCACAGCCAGGATTCCTATGGCTGTGAGTGTCACAGGCAGTCGTTCCCAGGTGATGTCTGTCCCTCTCTGCAGAGCAGGCACAAACCCCACGGTGTTACTGCCCCTGGACTGGAAATGGAAGCAGAAGGAATGGCTCTGAAGAGCCCTCAGCCTGCCTTTATGTCCAGTGCCTGGCTCGGCTTGGAATCCAGCCCCAACTGCACACTGATGGCTCAGCCCACCTCAGTTCCAGCCAAAATACACAACAAACTACACTTGTCAGGCTGGAAAAGCTGCTGGTAAATTGTTCTCACCCTGCCCTGAATCGATCACCACCTGAGAACGACCACTCATTTACTGATCCTGTGTCTGATCCCCAGCAAGTCTGTGCCTCCTCTCACCCCAAAATACTCAGAAATCTGCTGAATTTCAGCTCATTTGACAGAGAATATCCAGGTAAGGTTTAGCACTAATATAAAAGCCCCCACTGACATTGTTAGAGACCTGAAATAAAAATGAACATGAGTCAGGGGAAGAAAAATCATATTTTTTACATTTTAAAACACAGCACACACAGTGAGGAAAGCAAGGGGTGGGAGGATAAAGGCCTCAGGGCATCCTGATCAACTCCCAGCCTGGCAGGAGCCCACAGTTCTCCTCCTGCACTCGAGGCTTTGGAGACAACCTGTAATAACAGCCAGAAGAACTTTGGAAGTTTGGTAACCCAACCAAAATGCAAGAATGTTACTGAAAATTAGAAAGGCAACAGGGTGGAACAGCTACCTGAGATTGTACAATCATTATTGTTTGAAGGTTTCAGTTCGTGAAATGTCAAAGGAATACCAAGAAAACCCATTCTGAATAGAGGAATTTAAGACAAATATAATATTAAAAATTTTACTTTTCTGCTCTCTCAGTCAAATAAAGCAAAAAAACCCCAGTGACTCCTATCAATGACACTGAGCTTAGGAGAACTCTCTGAACATACCCTCGACCTCTATTTCATGTTTATTTGAAAGGAACTCTACTAAGAGATAATTTTCACATTTAAGCCTTTCAGATAAAAAATTGTGCTGCACGTTGGGACTCCCTTCTAAAGGTATAAACCCTTAAACTGCCACAATTCAAGGCCCAGCAAGCAGAAGGGAGGAGGTGTTGGATGGGGGGTTAAACTGGGCCCACAACACCCCAGGACACTCCCCAACTTACCCTGAAGGCAGTTCCCTCCTCGATAATTGTGGGTAACTGGGAAAGGCAAATGTCAACAGCCAGGTCCCAGGCTTGCCTGGTGAGAGAGGGAAGAGAAGAAATTACAAGTTATCCGTAAGGAATAGCAAGGGAAATTTAAATTCTGATCATACACCAATGTGGACAAAGCAGTGTTGTCTGACTGGCTTAGATGTGCTTGGTATTTTTCAAAAAGCAGGTATAACGTGGACACAATTCAGAAAAGCAGTGAGAAGGTCTAGTCCAGCACTGGATGAGTTCACAGAGGTTCACAGAAATCGATGCTCTCTGCACTGGAGAAAGGAGCCAGAGTCAGCTGCAGCCTTATTACACACCTGTCCTCATCCAAAACCGGATGACACTTCTTTTTTAAACCAAAAAATGAACTTAATCCTGGATTAGCTCCAATCCAGGATTAAGTTCACACCTCCACGTGCACCCCAGCCCTCGCCTGCCCTGCATTCCAGCCACAAACAGCAGCTCAGGAAGCTCCATCCCTGCTGAGCAGCCCCTCAGCTCCCAGCTCATGGATACATGGATACACCCCCACACTCGTGCTCCTTCTGCACCTCCTGGGCACAGACACTGTCCCTGTGTGTCCCTGCAGCCCTGGGAAGGGAACTCAGCTCTGCATGAGTCACCCCAAGGATGGAGGGATGGACACCACACCAGAAAAAGAGAAAATACCTAAATAGTTCAGTTTTTACACTTATCTATACTGTACCACTGGTGGCTGAAGTCTGGAATCACCAACTCACGGAATGCCTGGGGTTGGGAGGGACCTTAAAGCCCATCCCATTCCACCCCCTGCCATGGGCAGGGACACATTCCACGAGACCAGAGTGCCTCAAGCCCTGTCCATGGCCTTGGACACTTCCAGGGATGGGGCAGCCCCAGCTCTGGGCAGTTGTGACTTAGGACATTTCAGTGGAACAGCTACAACAGCAGGTGAGTTACGTGTGGTGGCCCAGGAACCTTTTGTGGCTGATCCAGTGCAAAGCAAAGGTGCCAACAGGCTGCTTCACCATGGTCACAGACTGACATAAATGCATTTGGGCTCCAAAGTTCCTCAAACATCTCTAAAATAGTGAAACAGCTACTTTTCACCCCAGAAACGATTAGCCCTACTCTGCTCAGAGACGTTCCACGCACTTTTCATTCAGCATACGAATTTATGCACTCTGAAGGGCTAAGCTAAACCCCCACCCATGGGGTTTCTTCCACAAAAGAAAGATTTCCTCTCCAGACACGTTGGCTCTTCCGTGGCTCGTGGCATCCTGTGTTAACATCAATAGCCAAAGCCATTTTTCTTCTCCTCGGAACGTCTGCACACACGAGGCCGTGGGTGATAATCAATACTCTGTATTTTAGTCACCAGCTCTAATAACTTCTTAAATCACCCTGTTTTGAGTCAAACAAACCTTCCATCAGACCCACTGCCGAGCGATCTATCCCATCAGCACAACTGGGAGCTGTTCTCGACCAAAACCAATCTCTCCAATTAATGGAAAAATAAATTCTAGGGCTCTTGCATTTTTTTTTTCCATGGACTCAGGAGCTGCAGCTTGGTTTGGCAGCCCCAGACCTTGTCCCTCAGCTTCCCACACTCACCTTCCGCTTGACAACGTGCTGCCAATATAATGAAGAGCTAATCAAGAGCTAATCAAAGCATGGGCAGAAAATGCTTCCCACGAGCTCCATACAGACCCAGGCTGGAGACAAAATGTTTACACAGAGCTCAGGACAGGTGTTTACTCCTGGTTGAGGCAAAGGCAACTAGTGCAAATATAAAGATAATTTTACATCAAGCAAAGGCATATTTTCTGAGTTTCTTGGAGGAATGGGCAAAACACCTAAAGAAATTCTCTGCAGCACTACAAAATGTCAATCCACAGGGCCTTTGAGACAAGTTTTACTACGCAGGAAGAAAATGGTTTAGAGATCAGAGACAACTGGTCTGATTTTGGCTGCCCATAAAAGGATTCTTTGCAGGTCATTACACTGCAGAGGCACAGCACTAAGATGCTGAGCTCCTCACAGTAATTTTAGGTAAGCAGCACTAATACTGCTACAAAAATGTCCAAAGCAACCCCACGAGATCAAATCTCAAAGGCTTTAAGTGTTATCAGAAAGAACAAACAAAAAAATTCGAAAAGAGATTTTGGTAGATTAAAACAAAATCTCTTTTTTACGCTTCTAAGAACAGGCTGTTAAAAGCCAGCAGAGACACTCGGCCAGTGCCACTCAGACTTCTCAAACCTTCAGCAGGGCTGGCCAACGTCACTCAAACCTCCTCAACCTTCAACACGTAATCTTAGTGCTCCTGCTCACCACAGCTGAGAGCTGCTGATTGACATCGACCGTGGAGGAGACTCTGCTCGAATCAAATACTTCAAACGATTCTCCAGCCCTTCCAGACTTCCTTAACACGCCGCTTCTGTTCCCTCTGTGGGAAACACAAACCCTCCCACCCCAACAGGACACCAGCACACAGGTTTGCCTGAAGTAAAGCTCCTCTGTTTCCAACCACTGGAACAGCTACTCCTCCCTCAGCAGGCTCCAGGTTACACACAAGTTGCACGCAGGTAACTCACTGCACTGGCAGAACAGGCAGTGGCACTAAACAGGTGTTACAATAATTAAGATTCAAACCAAGCCATAAATGAATGGGAAAGGACTAAACCACAGGGGTGGGGAGAGAAAGGGATGGGAAAACACTCATTCCAGTGCCCGAGACAGGGCTGTGGTGGGGAGGAGGAGCAGTGACTGACAGCTGCAATATGCCCGAGGGAGCTGGAGAGGTGGGCACACGGTAGATGTGCTGCCTGGACTCCCATCACAGCTCAGCAACAAACAGGAGATAAATTAGGGAGCAGCAGGGAACCAGGATGGGGGTGTTGCATCCCACAAGTGATTTATGGAAGCCAACCCAAAGATCTCTGCATCCCCCTTTGCACAGATTGCTGTCTGGAAACGGCTCTGCAAGATTTGTTTTCACTACATTTGGTACAAAAAGGGCTCAGTGATCCCTCAGCATCATTCTTTCCTCCCTCCTCACTGTGCTCTTCCAGTACTCCAGACCCTCCACTGTGATAAGGTGACACAGGGCCAAAATACCCCAGTGCTTCAACTCCACTACAGTGGGCTATGGAAGAATGTGTTTATGAGGGGTTTTTATACTACCTTGTCCTAATTGCTCTGCAGGTACCGAAAGCTAAAATCTCCCCTTAGCTGGAAGATGGACTCAACTAAAAAAACAAGCAAGGAAGTGACTTTGTTTATCCCAAAGAAGTAAAGCCAGGCAGCACATCAGCAGGAAGGGTCTGTGAAGGGAACTGATCCAGCAGCTCAACCAGGGACCCACGGTGGGAGACCAAGCCCCTCCTGCCAGGGGATCCTGCAGCTCCCAGTCCAGGATCAGTACTAGTGAAAAGGCACTGCTCACCACTGCACAACAAACACCAGGGCCAGCACTCCCCCAGTCCCCCCAGCTTGGTAAAGCTCCTCTCCCATGACAGACACACTCGTGTATTTGTCTCTACGTTTTAGTTCCAGGTTTTCTTGGTCCTTCAGCCCAAGTCCCTTTCCTTAAGCCCCTTAGATTTAGCTCTAGCTATATCTATCTGGATCTCTCAATCCCTTCCCCCTCCTCAGTCAAATACCCTTCTCACTACAGCAGGACTGTTTAAACGATCAATAATTTAACATGCACTCATCAGCTGCCTCTTTACTTTGTTTCCCAGAGGAGCTGCAAAGTTTGGGCTTTCAAGCAGAGAACAGAAGGCAGAGTCCCAGCCCTGCTCAGGGACTGGTTTATTGCCCAAACCCACGACTTGCTGGGCGATGGAAACCCCCAGAAACACTTGAACAGCAGAAATTCAGCCCCATTAGAGCTGCGTGTGTCTGTCTGCACCCACGGGCACCCTGAGCTGGCAGCTCGTGGAGGCACATTTTCTTACACGCACATTTTCTGGGCTGAGTCAACGTCTAATGCTTTTAACTCTCATGTCCCCTTTTTTTTATAATGTATTCTCGACATCTTTTAACACTCTCCTTTCCTCTGGGAGTCATGTGTATCACACTGCACCGCACACAGGACCTGGGAAAAGGAGTGTTTGTGCCGGGGAGCAGCTGAAGGGAAGCCGAGGCCACGTGCAGTCCTGGGGTCGGGCCCAGGGTATCTCCTTGTTCTGAATTGTATTTCTGGAACCCTTAAGTATTGCAGACTTTTCACATTTGTTCTTCCTGTCAGTACAACTGCAGGACACGTCCTGTTTGATTGAACATCCAGATCCCAGCCCGAGTTCACCTGCATTGCAGTGACCCCGTGACCTTCCTAAGCTGCTTTAGGACACAGCTGGGGAGCTGCTCAGACACAGCTATTTTTAAAAAACAGTTATTGCTAAGAATATTTGGCACAACTCTGAAATCCTTGCCTTCTCCCAGCACATCCCCCTGCTCCAGACACAACTCAGAGCTCAGGCTTTGCTATTTTTGTGCTACGTTCCTCTCCATCAAACTCTCCGTAGTCCGATAATGGGACTCAGGGATGTTAAAACTAACACAAAGACACAAAAAAATCTGGTTACAGAGTAATCTGAATTAATCTAATCCTTCAAAGGTCAAACAGTTCCAAATACCCCTTCAAACAATCACCTTCTTGCTGAGACACTGAATGTTTCAGTGCAGCTCAGTGAGCCTCATTTCCCCGAGGGATGGCTGAGCAGCCCTGCATCCATCCTGCACACTCCACAGTGCCCCAGGACTCCTCTCTCACCTGTAATTGGGTTGCTGCATTATGGTTTCCTTTTCTTTTGCTTTAGTATGACTCCCTTTCAACCTGAATTTCACGGTCTGTGTACACACCATCAGAGTATTTCTATTAGGGATGAATTGCAGTTCTTCCAAAGCATAATTAAGGTACTTGGGGTCTAATATATGACCCGTGTTAGGAAATATTTCCAAAGACATTACTAGGTCTTTTCAAAGGCCATGAATAAAACTAGCTGGCAACAGCAGCAATGCATAAACCCTGATCCATCAGGGCAGAGATCAAGGTGCTGACAGAGCATCCGGGCTCTGTTCTTATGCACAACAGCCAGAAGGACTCACAGCTGAGCAGCACAGCCAGGCAATCAATAGATATTAATATTAACATCAATCCTGTGTTAGAGCAGTGCCTGCAGCAGCCAAGAACTTGCAGTGTGAGGCACCACACAAACACAACCAGCCCGTGCCCCAGGGGCTCACACCTGAGCAGGGAAAATTCAGAAGGCCAAGAGCAGGAAAAAACAGAGGTAACATGTCAGATCCCACCAAAGAGGGCATGGTCACAGAGATCAGCTCTCCTGATCCTGAAACATGGTGCCCTCTTGGTGAAAGAAAGACCTGTGGGTCTCTGAAAAAATGAAAGTTCTCACTTTTTCTCAACTGTTCGGGTAAAAAGGATAACGAGCAGGGGCAAGACTGACTTCCCAAATTAATTGATCAGAACAAAAACTTACAAGCTTAATATTTTAAAAAGCTGTTTTCAAGAGGACTAAACCCAAAGGCAGAGCAGCTTGTTCCTCCAGCAGCCTCAGTCCTCCTTATACCTGTGCCAGATCCCCAGATTAGGAGACACTCAAGTGTGACCTGGGGGAAATTATCTGACAGGCAGGGATATGGGTCAGTAAAGGAGAAAAAGAGCAAATGGTTGAGGTTTAATGCCTAAAAAAGGGCAGTTGGAATTATTCAGGAGGTAAATTGATGCTCAAGTGTAAGGAATTTTTTGCAGCATTGCTCCCACCACTTGTAGATCTTGCTGTGGCAGCCAGGACTCGCTCCCCATAACACTGCCTGACATGCTGGGGGGCAAAAATGCAGGAAAAGTCTCCATAAAGCAGCAATCAGAAGCCCTTGCTGCACCATGCACCACACAATGACGTGCACATCGGTTCAACACGATCATCACATCACTCTGTTGGAAGTTTCCATCCTCTCCAGCACCCCTGGGCCCAACTCTCCTGCCCTCATCACATCACCCAGTTCATCCAAACTGCAAAATGGGTTTGGAGGTTTCAGATCAGTGATCCATTAGGAAATTCCTGAATGGAAGGTGACTATTTTTAGAAAACATTTAAGCGAGCCCTAAATTAATTTCTAAATCTGTCCTTACTGAAAGTTCCTAATGACGCCCTGAGCCACCTCTGACGAACGTGGAATTTTCCCCTTTGCTGGATTTGCTTCAAACTGCACGTTTTTTAGAGGACACGGAACAAAGTGTGTCAATTCTCTGCTCCCTTGTTGTCTACTTCACCAGTGTTTGGGGTTCACAAGGAACAGAGCCCTGTGTGGGACTGTTCTTAAGGAATTTCTCCTGGTGAATCCTAAAAGCCAGCACCAATGCCACTATCCCATGGACGCTCTGAGGGGCTGCACAAAGGCGTTTCCAGCATCATCCTGCACCTTCACAAAGGAATTTCCAGCACCATCCTGCTCCAGGAGGACTACAATATGAACAAAGCAAATGTGTTTCTAGACTCCACCGTGCTGCCACGCAGCTCTGGGAGAGAGACACAACAGGATCCAGGTGTT
Organism: Lepidothrix coronata; assembly: GCF_001604755.1. NCBI lineage: Eukaryota > Metazoa > Chordata > Aves > Passeriformes > Pipridae > Lepidothrix > Lepidothrix coronata. The sequence continues at coordinate 306,633 of NW_016690214.1, read as the reverse complement.
CCCAGTTTCCTGCCTGGGGTTCAGCCCATGGATGGCAACACCAACTCTAGGTCAAGTCATAGTCCCATAGGAAGCCAGAAATATAGGCTTTTAACAGGCTGGTAATAAGAATGAATTATATTCCCATAAGGGACAGAAAATATAGGTTTTTAATATGCTAGTAACAAAGAAGAGATAAATAACTCCAGAAATTTACTGGCTTAATTTCAAAATTCCTGCAACACCACGTTCTACTCTCCTGCAACTGGAAACTGCAGCTGATGGCTCGAGCTCTGCCATGTCCAGCAGCACCAGCAGCTCAAAGACACCACGGGGACTTGAGTGGCTTTTCCTGCTCTTCAGTTTTAAGTGTCCCAGTCCCTCGTGTGACACTGATAAAACAACTCACCCCACATACAAATGACAAAAGCCATTTTCCTCGGGAGCTCCTGATCCAAAGCACTCAGGAACATTGTTTGCCATGTCCCAGCACGTGGAACGTTCAGCTGCCCAAGTGCTGACAACTCCAGCCAAAGGCTCCCCGACTGCCTCCAGGATTTCCATAATTAAAGCAGCTTTGTGGTACCAGCAAATGCCTCCTCAGTGGCTGCCTGCACTGCAAAGGCTCCTGGGGCTCCCTGCTGCCAGCCTGCCTCCATTCCCAACAGAAACCATGGAACCATGGAATGGGTTGAGTTGGAAGAGGCCTTAAAACTCACCTTGTTCCACCCCTGCCATGGGCAAGGACACCTTCCACTAGAACCAGGTTGCTCAGAGAATTTGAACTCCATGTTACACTCATCCTCATCCCTTCATCCCTCCTCTACATTCATTTTCCTCCACATTTTTATGAAGGAAACTTATTAAAAGGATTCTGGAAAATGCAGGCAGGTTAAACCCCCTCAGTTACCTTTTCCTGTCACTTTATCAGCCTTTAGCAAGGCTCTGTTCTCTCCCCCAGGGACCCCATCAGCCTCACTGCACCAGTTTGTACTTTGCCCAGTTTGGTGCTGCTCTATTAATCACACTGAGTAAGAAAATAAAAGTGAGCATTTTTGTTATTACTGTTATTATTATTATTTTTATTATGATTGTTCACGGGACATTTGTTTGATCGTCAGAACTACATTTAAGAGCATTTTGATAACTGTGCCACCTCCATTTCCATTAATCATCTTAAAAGCAACAGTAAAAGTAGATGAACTCTGCAGCAAAAATTTCTTCTACTTCAGCAATGCAAGTTAAGGATCCTCCCCCAGGCCCTCGGCTCTTCCCACCCTGCACAATCCCAGGGGACCAGCTTTACTCTGGGAAAATAAAGGCAGCAGATGACCCATTTCTTTGGTATTTGGAGTCAAAGATGACATGGCTGGACTGAAGGTTCTGCACCACAGAATTACAGGATAATTAGGAATGCACAGAGCAGAAGCAGCTTTGGAGATGAGCATTAGGCTGCCACAAGCTGTTCCATTCCTGATCCACTGACTGAACCAGGGAAGCACTGTGGAGATTTCAGCAGAATCATGGAATGGGTTGGGTTGGAAGGGACCTTAAAGATCATCCAATTCCACCCCCTGCCATGGCAGGGACACCTTCCACCAGCCCAGGTTGCTCCAAGCCCCGTCCAACCTGGCCTTGGACACTTCCAGGGATGGGGCAGCCACAGCTTCTCTGGGCAACCTGTGCCAGGGCCTCCCCACCCTCCAGGAATTCCTTCCCAATATCCCCCCAACCTGAGCAGTGCCAATCCCTGGTGGCACAGCTGCCCAGTCTCTGTGTCACTCACCACATGGCGTGCATGTATGTGGGGGGCAGCCGGGGGCTGCTCACGGGGGTGCAGTTGTACGACCTCATGATCCTCTCTGCCAGGAGAAAGTTCCGGAACAAACTGGCCACGAGCAGGTCCTGCCGGAAGAGCTTCTGGAAAAGATCTGCCAAGAGAGTGCAGGAGTTACCAGAGGCACATCTGCAGCACCTTAGGTACTATGCAAAAATGGTTTAAAACACAAAGCCCTGTTAATATTTTGTTCCAGTAAGGAGGAATCTCCAGCAGTTTCGCAGTGAGTGACACACCCACTGTTAAACCCTGCCTGCAGAGCTCCCTCAAAGCCCTGCAGCTCCTCTCCATTTCACACCAACACAATTAAACACTTTCTACCTCAGGTTCTTTTTTGCCTTTTCTGGATAAAATCCCCCTTTTGCTTTTTCACTTCAGCTCAGCCTGACTAAGTTTTTGGAAAATTACTGAGGGAGAACAGGACCTCTGTGTACTGTTTAATCAAGAACTATCCATCTGTTAACTGGCAGTTTGATGCGCTTATGAGAAGCCAAAATGAATCCTAAAAGATAGCAAATGTGCTCTCTTCTACAGGACAGAGAAGAATTGATGCTGCGTGAGCATTAGGAAGAGCAGAGTTGGAGAACTGTTTACAAATTTGGCTGCCTGTGCTCCAGAAGTACCAATTGAGAACAGGGGTAGAGAATGGGAAGAAGTTACTCATGGGAAACACAACTGCCTTACCAGCAAAGAGGAAAAAACCCCTTTATTTATGGTAAGCCCGGAAGAAAACAGATTGCTCTTTGCAAATACAGTAAGAAAGAGAATTATTCAAGCTAAAACAATTGTGCTGGCACAGAAAAACCCTTTCTGGGTTCTAACGATCAGGTTGCTGCAATGCTCTGGTAAAAGAAGAAATAAAAAATTAACCAGCTTTAAGATCAGGCCTGATCTGTTCTTCCAATATGAGGGTTTAATTTTCTCCTCATTTCAGTGTCTCACTTTTATCTGCTCTGCCTGAGCCTGCCCCTGCTGTGCCCCCCTGCTGCCCCTGCCCCTCGTACCCCTGGGCAGGACGTTCCAGGCGATGGTGTCTGTGATGGCTGTGAAGATCCAGTTCAGCTCTCCCAGGGGAGTCCTCCTGTCGTTCAGCCTTCCAGGAATCCTACAAGGGCAGGGAAAAAACCCACATCAGTTTCCTGGTAAAAACCATGTTTCTGAGACAGACACACACACACCTCCAAACCCTTCTAAGGGGGATCTAGAGGTGAAGGAACTCTTTGCTGGAACGTTTTCATATTCCATGGAGACTCACCAAGTGGTAAATCCAGCCACAAGAGCCAAGCCCTGGTAGCAGCCAGGGCTCTGGGCACAGCTCTGTGTCACAGGCAGGGAGCAGTGGGCAGAGCAGACTCAGCCTCGCACTGCTGAGACTGAAACCAGAATGTTTTGCCAAGTATTCCCATTTTGGCACTCATTTAAAAAGAGTCAAAATAGGACATACAGAATATAGACAGTGCAGAAAAAGCTTTAAAAACTGAATCAGTGGCACAGAGTGAGAAATTTAAGGTCATCCTATGCACCCTACTGAGGAACAACGTGAACACTGTGGATAAGCACCTACAAGAGGGTTGTGGATAAGCACCTACAAGAGGAAAAATCCTCGTGCCAATAAATACCTTACACAAGTAGAGGAAGAAAGAAAGAAAAGAAGAGCACCTGACCATGAAAGGGAAACAATTCAACCCTCATCTCAGAGGGCTGAGACACAGACACCTCAGAGGAGCAGAGCTGTGTGACCCAGTGACACTGTGCAGCCTGAGACACGCAGAAGGTCAGAGAGGATGAACCAACGGTCTCCTCTGGCCTTCACATTTATTCTCCTCAGAGACAGCAGAGACAACAGCCTGGCCAAAGCACAGTCAGTGAAGAACAGCAATGTTCCACCAGCTGTCTTGCTGTTCCAGAGCCCAGGACTTTGTTTTTGCAGGCTGAAAAAAGTAATTCAAATTTTTTCATACCAGAGCTGAACAAACTTCTCATATGAGAAGAAACCAGAGGACCAACAGGCAACCTGATTTCTGTGATGGAAGAGCCCAAGTGACAGCCTGCTGGGACTCAGGATCAACACACACACACACATAGATCTAGGAACACAAGTGGCTGTGAACTGCTGTTCCCTGTCCTGAGTTTCTGCCTTCATCCTGACCAGCTTTTCTAAATAAGCTTTTGAATGTTTATTTTTTCCTCGTAAAAACAAAGACAAGAAAAAATGAAGAAAAAACCCCAATCACCCAACAAACCGAGACCAGCAGACTCAGCCCTGGGCTGCCTTATCAATAATCAGATATACAGTATAAAATATACAGCCTGGCACTCCCAAGCACAGCTTTCCTCCTTGTGAGAAAGTAACAGGAATAGGATGAGAAAGTTTCACAAACATGCACCAACACAGTAAGACATTCTATGGATTTAATCCTAATTTAACTAAACTTCCCTTCTGTAACAAGTTTTTAAATATTTAAAGTATCAACACAAACAGAGGAAGTTTCTCTGTGGCCACTCACCCCTGATGTGCAGCAGCACCATTCCTGTGCAGGGTCAGATGCAGCACATTCCCTTGGATAAATACAGTTCTAAACCAGCTAGAAATTAACATCTTATAAAAAATTCCTGTCTGTCTCAGTATCAGAGGAAAAATATACATCTCTGCAGCAGTGTTTGCTAATGGATCCCCCGGAGCGAGCGCAGGGAACACGAGGCCACACAGTGCTCTGGTGAGGATTCCCCGTCAATATTTGCATTGCAGAACACCCTCTGCAGCAAAGCAGAGCTCCCCAAGCCACGGGGTGTCAGTTGGAAACCAAAGGGATCCTTGCTGAGCTTCCCCAACAAGCCAAATGCTTGGCTTACACCACGTGGTGGCAACTTCCAAGGCAGTTCTCAGACACCAGGAGGAATGTCTTCACTGAAAGGGTGGTCAGGCCTTGGCAGGGGCTGCCCAGGGAGTCCCCACCCCTGGAGGTGTCCAAGGAACGCCTGGATGTGGCACTCAGGGCTCTGAGCTGGGGGACAAGGTGGGGATTGGGCACAGGTTGGACTCCACGAGCTCAAAGGTCTTTTCCAACCTCAGTGATTCTGTGTGAAATCTCCTGAACTGGCAAGAGCTGCTCAGACGGGATCACCACAGCTACTGTGCTCAGAGACAACCCCTTCCCAGCACAGGATCACAGGATGATCCAGGTGTGCTGTGCCTGGGCTGCTGAAACCTTGGCAAAGTACTGGAGAAAGACAAAGCTTTGAGGTTCTCCCCTGCCTTGCTGGAGAGCTGCAAAGCCTCGCCCGCCGTGTGCAATCCTGGCAGCTCTGTGTGAGCATATGAAAGGAGTGTTGCCATGAAAACCATGCCTTTGAGCAGGATCTTCACTCTGCATTCACAACAGGCTCTGCCTGCACTACACAGACCCCAAAACAACGGTGATGAAACGAGACACTCCACTGCAATCAAACCTGATTGACTGCAGAAGAGAAACTTTGCAGAGTAACATCTTCAAAAGCAAAGTTCCTCCTCAGCACAGGCACCACTGAGGGATGTCCCCACGGGCAGGGTGGCACAGCAGCCCTGCTACACCAGGGCCAATGGCACTTCCTGACACACACTGAAACAAGCTCTGACGTCTTGCACTGAATTTTCTAGAAGAAAATCAAGGGGCTGAACCTAACCTAGGTCTGAAGGTAACCTAGGAATTATTGTCTTCCCACTAGAAATAAAATAATGAATATTTAAAAAAAGGCTGCAGTATTTCAGAGCTTGGACCAGCACATGGTTGATTAAATATCTGCAGAGACACCTCCCCAGTGTGTCTGTGGTGCCCCAGCCCAGCCACGGTCCTGTCACAGCACGGCTGTCACTCTGCCTGCCACCACCATCACTCACTCGCCCAAGAGCAACAGGATCATCCCTGTCCAGTCCTGCTGAAAATAACATCTCTGTTCCTTCCACCAAATGCCTTTCTCCACCTGGTTGTGAATCCTGGTGGGTTCTGCCAAGCCACAGACTGCCTGCTAAGTGGCCCCACCAGAAGCAGGATCAGCTCTCAGGGCTTTTTTTTTTTCCCCTTCTCAGGGAATTTTTGTTTAGAGAATTCCCTCCTTCTGCACCATAGACCCCAGCTAAAAAATCCCAGGAAAGCAATTTACCATTCCTGATCCCCTGAGAACAGGATTTCAGGAGAGGTAGGCCAATGCAGCAATAGAGATTAAAGCACCCTTGTACATCCCCCATTCCTGGCACCCTGCTTTGTATTTCAATTACCCATGGATTCATAAACCATACTTTAGGGGTTTTTCCAAAATTTTTAAAGAGTAGAACAAAGCCCAGTTCGTGTCACTCAGCAGCCACACCCCCAGCACAGATGGTTTGAAGTCTTGGGATCAAACAGAAAAGTCCACCCAAGGCAGCAGGAACATGAACAGCAACGCTGCCAACCAAGAGTCTCATGAAGCAGCAGCCAGAGGGTCCCAAATTCCCAGTCCTCCACCAACATAATTTTCCTTCTTTTTTCCTTTTCACTTTGCTGCCTGGCTCCAGAAAAGATCTTTCTTTCTAAACTAGGGATTATTTTGGTTCCATCTCAGAAGATCAGTGATACAAAGGCACATCAGGATCCACCACACGTTCCTTCATCAGGACGTGGGCTGAGCCTGGATAATTAGAAATTGGAGCCCTTCAGAGAAGGTGCAGCTCAATTTAGCCTCAAAGTCTGCAGCTTAATTGCAATATAAACTCTTTCCCCAGTTCTAAAGACAACTAAATTATAAATTACAATATACACACAGGCAATCCAGGAATTATTCCAGGGCTATCTCGAGATGCAATAAAAATCTGTGTTTTCTATAATTGATATATGGAGAAGATTAAGATGATGAGGTTTAAATATTTGATATCCACGGGAACCTACTCCCAGCTTGTTTTCCCTGAAGACAGCCTGGAACACACACACGTGTGCTGTGGCACCAACCAACACAGACCAAGAATATTGAAGTCTATTTGTGCCAGTAAACCTTTACTTAAAGATTATTTAACCCTGAGCAGCACATCTGAGTGCTCTGTGAGGGTGATTCTGAGCCGCCTGGCTCAGACCTTCATTGACCTCACCATATGTCCTCTGATGAGAGACACTCTTGTAGCAATATGCTAATTGCAATTAACATAGCAGAGTCCTTGTTCTGACCACATTTATGCAGTGGCTGAAGCTGACCTCAGTCCAGGCTGGTGCTGAGCCCTCCTGTCAGCACACCTCTGGCACACAGGCACAGCAGGGTTAACCCCAGGAAGATTCCCTCCCTGCTTCCCATCTCCTTACAACCTACAGAGACCCAAACCCCAGCACATTTTCACCACAGCTTTCAAAGGAAATGATACCCAGGGGTGGATCTTCTCCTCAACTGGTGTGCCTCTGAAAACCACTCTGACACTCCCTCTGAGAGACAGGGTCTGCCTCTGCTCTTTTAGCTGTAAACTGAAATTTTTGATATTTTGGTCTGATGAGGGTCTCTGAAATACAGCTTTACGTAAATCATCCCTCATCCTCCCCAGCTGACAGGAGAAAATCCAATTTTCCCATATAAAATTAGTGTGACTAAACACCTGGACTGTTCTGATGAGCCTGGCTGGTCCAACTCAGCTGTGTGGAAGGGCTGGCAGCACTGACAGGCACTTGTCACCCAGATAGATTCCTGTTCTCCCAACCCCTGTCAGGACACCCTTTAGTGCTGCAGTTCGATCTCAGCCAAACACAGAACTGCACCCTGGACATCCCTGTGTCACAAGAGTTCTAATTAACCCCAACAACAGTGTTTCTACAGTCAGGATTTCTCCGAATTGAATAATTATCTTTAATTAATCACTCCCAGTCTGTGTATGTGTCAATGCTCCAAGAACAGGGCATTCAAAACAATCCTCAGGGAGCACAGGGCTCCTGCATCCAGTGGCTGCACACCCCTGCTGCCCTGTCTTTAAAAACAAACCAAAAAGTCTTCTAAACCAGCAAAGACTACAGAGAACAATTATTATTAATATCTCAAAATCTCCCTTGCTTGCATAAACTGAAGCAGAGTTTGAAGAACAGTTGTCCTGGATAATCATTTTGCCTCAGCTGCCTGACAACCAGGAATTATGCTCCAATATCGCTTGGAAAAAAGGATTATAACGTGTTTCAGTGGTGCTAAATCTGAGATCCACCATCCCTGTCAGACAGAGAACAGGGGGACAGCACAGTGACAAGTGACAAATGATTTCTGGTTGTTTTGCTGTCCCTCAGTTGGGTTTGGGGACGTGGCTGCAGAGCTTCACCCTCCCATGGGCAAACCCTCCCCTACACCAGCCACACACTGGGCTCTCCAGGAACAATCCCAACCTGTGCCTGCAGTGGCCATTTCCTGCCTGGTCCAGGCTGGCAGCACGTTCCAGAGCATGGAATGTGCCGAGCTGAGCCCGGAACAGCCGGATCTCCCCCCAGCAGCTCCCTATTTCCATGGCCACTGCTTGTTTCAGCACCACAATTACTGCAGGTGCAGACTCTGAACAGCTTCCCAAAGAAATTTCCTCACAGACAAACAAGAGAAATGCAAGAAATAATGAGGAAATAAGGAGCAACAGGGAAAAAAGAAAATATGTACAAAATTTGGCTTACTTCTCTATTAAATCCAGTGTGACTCCTGGCACCAGCCTGACACTCTTCTGCATGCAGAACCTGGGGAGAGAGTAAAATAAAACACACTAATTGACTGTTTAATGACAAGGTTCTGTGGAGAGAATGTGGAAGGAGGTTTCTTTATTGCACTGTTTCTGCTTTTAAAATGGTGTTTGGGTAGGGAACTTTGGCACGGCATAATGAGACCCAAACAAGGCCCTCAGTATTTGTCACACTCGTGATTATGCGGCGATTTCCATCGTCAGGTGTCAAAACTGGGGTATTGTAACTGTCACAGTGACAAGTTTTCCAACACAGAGCGGGGGAAAAGGGCTCCCAGGCATCCAGCACGGTCTCCCGGGAGCAGCACAACGACACGAGAGCTGGGGAGGATTATGCTGCTGGAATAATGATCAGCGTTGGCTGGGTTTCCCTGAAGAGATGTGGCACTGCAGGCAGGGAAGGGAGAAAGGGAGGGAACGGGAGGGATGTGTCAGGTTCAGACACCTCCGTTATTTAATTAAAAAAAACTGCTGACTCCATTTCCTCAGCTTTACAAATCCCACCGCTCCAGGAACACCGGCCCAGGAAACGCTGAGTCCTGTCAGTACCACTCACTGTGCCTGGAAAATCCCAAAAGCTGCCGAACCCAAGTGTGTGTGGGAAGGAGAGATGGCTGTTGGCCCAGATTCCCAGCACCCCTCCCCTCCTGCAGACCTCCCTGGGGGTGCAGAGGGCAGAGTGGGAACAACAGCTCTGGGATGGAAATCCAGCAACTTCAACTCGAGAAATGACTTCCTCAGTGACAGCACCACATTCCCAGCCCATCAGCCCAGTCTTTCAGAAATCCACTCTCTGTTGTTCAAGGAAGAATCTTCCCCGCAGTGTAATCCCAGCTGACATTTACCCCAGCACTGCACTCGTCACACAGTTCTGTGAAGGACCAGGAGGCTCTGTGGGACCAGGAGGGCTCCATGGGCAGTCCCGGACCAGGAGGGCTCTCCTGCCCAGCAATCCCACCTCCTGCATCCAGCTGCTGCAGCAGGAGCCTCACCTCACCAGAGCCACATCACCCACATCCAAAAGGCTCTTCCTCAGGTAAAGGAGAGAACAATTACTTATTAAGGACAAGATGTGCAGAGCCCATTTCCGAAACCTTGAGGCCCCTCCGGTTTTTCTGTGGCATTCCCTGCCAGCAGGGCATCCCTTGCTGCCAAGGCAAGGACGGGGATAGGCTCTGGAAAGCTCAGTGGTCCCCAGGCTGCTTTCCTGATGTCTGCGTCATCCAGCACAGAAAGGAGCCATAAAGAACCCGTGAACCTGCAGTGGGATCCCTCTGCAATCTGCTGAAATATAAAATTCTTACGACAGTGCATTACAGAACCAGGCGGGGAAATTCCCTCCTAAACACAGCCACAGGCAGAACTGGGTCACTGGGATCAGCCTGGAGCCTCCCTGCACACGGGGGGTGCTGGAAGACTTTAACTCCTCTCGGTGCCTCCACATCATGACGTGTCTGGAAGGACTGTGAGAGCAGCACAGCTCTGCCCTGTCACACACTGGCTGTCTCTAAAGAAGTGTGTCCCTGGAAGTGTCCAGGGACAGGCTGGACAGGGCTGGGACCAACCTGGTCTAGTGGAAGGTGTTCCCGTCCGTGGTAGGGAGCTGGAATGAGATGGGCTTTAAGGCCCTTTCCAACCCAAACCATCCCACGATTCCATGTCTCTGTTGCAGCCAAAGCTCTCCCCACTGCCCTGGATATTTGGAAACAGAGCAGTCCGTGAAACTCCCACTGAAGCAGGAGCAGCCTCTGCGCCGCCTCTCCAGCAAGCACTGACTGCCAAGAAAATGTACTCGTAAACAAAATGTTCCTCCGGCTGTGTCTGCACCCCCTTCATGGCTGCGAGGCTGCACACGTGGTGTCTCGCCTGGGGGCTGTGTCACTGTCACAGACAGCAGGTAACACACTGGGGCTGCACGGAAACAGGCCAGGGAACAGCAGCACTGGAGGAAACCCAGAAACGAGGGTGCAGTTGGTTCTCCTGTGACTTTGAAACTCAGGGTAGCCTGTCTAAATCGATGTGGGACAGAGGATTGGTCGAGTCTACCCCCAAAATCTCAAGCCAAAATGCAAAATAAGTATGTTAGAAAAAACAACCAAAACACTTTAAACTTCTCTTTGAACTGACTCAATTAAACATCAGCTGCCACAGCTCCCGTCCTCTCCCCTGCCCTTCTGTTATGGGTGTTCTGGAGTACAAACTGCACATCTCAAATTCCCCAGGCTGAGCAGCTCCCAAAAGTTTGGTTTCTTGTTGTTTGGGGTGTTTCCAGCACTTTTCAGGAGCCCTCTCACTGTTTATGAGCAGGATTTCACATTTCAAAGCCACAAGGCCCTGAAGCCAACCCAGGCCAGCGCAGCCTTCGCTCCAACACGTGGAATTCCGGATCTATAACTGCAGCTTATTAACACCTTCCAGGACTGATGGAAACACAAGCACATGACTCATCACTGAGCACGACTTCCAGTGGAGCTGCTTTTGCTTTAGACAACGTGAAACACTCAGATCTGCGTAAAACAGGGCACCAAACACTCTGATTCCTGCCCGTTTCCTCAATATCCGCGTTTGCTTCCCGACAGTGCCATCCGTCAGGATTAACAATCCATGCAGCTTAGCTCCAGGCTCGCCTCACACAGAGCTTTATATAGTCACAAGATATATTTGGAATATGTCAGCTCACAGCAGTCACTACACACCAGGACAATCAGCAGCCAGGTAGCCAAGATCCACACTCCAGGTGCCTGGAATTGCAGACTGGCATCAGGAGTTTCACACACCACACCCAGAAGGGCACAGCTGACCTGGGTTTCTCTCCCCAGCATCAATTTTTCTTCCCCTGAAATGAGACTGAAGTGGCTGCAGCTGCAACTCTGGCTGATGAGGGATCTTGTTCATCAGTTACCACAGAGCAAAAATGGGATGGATAAACATTTATTCACCAAACTTTCACTTGCTCATAAATTCCATATATGAAGCATCATTAGAGTATCAGTCCAGAATTGCAAAAAAGTTGTATTTCAAAAGCAATTCCTTTCAGGAAAAGGGCCGGACTGAAGGAAAAGGGAAGTTCTAAGGGCAAAGATTTTTGTGTTTATTTTTGGTTAACTGCTTTAGGGTATCAACATACAGTTTGGATCAAACTCTTGGAATGCAGCAGAGGATCTGGCTTTGCATACATTGTGTTTAACACTGGTGAAAAACAACGTTCCACAAGCAGTACTTATTATTTACAGGATAAACCCACACCTGCAATAATGACAATCAACTGGGAGCACAATCTTCACTGGAGAACAGAGGAGGGATTTCTGTGCATGCAGTGAGTGATACAGTCACTGGATTAGGTGGCAGGAAATGCTTCCCCATCCAGGAGTTAACATGGCACCTTCCAGCATCAGCCCCTGACCAGCTGAGGGTGATGGTTTTAAGTCCTTCCCCCGAGCCACAGTTCTCCAAACGTGTTCCCTGTCAAACACCAACCAGACGCAGCCCAGAGAATCTGTCGTGCCCACACCAGGTGTAGCTGTGCTGACAACCTGCCCTGCTCACCCCCTCAGCACGTTCCCATGGAGATGAAGGAACAGAAAATTCCTGAACAGATCATAATATCTGAAAAAAAACCCTTTCTTAGTACATCTAACAAACAAAACCCACCGAAAAAACCTGTCTTACAGAGCCCCAGCATTTTCACTTTAAATCTGGCAGAAACTGTCAAGTCTGGTAACTGGAGGGAAGGAGAACCCTGAAACCAATCCCTTCCACTTCACTTGTGAAGCTCCAATTTGCCATGAACTAGTTCATCTCCAACAGGCACCAAAGCCCATGTGAGGGATCCTCACAAAATTTAATGAATAAAAGTAGTTCCCTGAAGCCATATTTTCGTGTTTACAAAACAGTATTTCTCAAAGTTCCCCTAGGGAATTTTGTCAGAGTTTAAAAGCTTCCATGAGAAAACACCTTGGGAGCTCATGACATCAAAAACAGGACAAAAAAACTCAACAGGTTTTGTGCTGCTCCTCACAGGAGCAAAGAGAGCCAAAGGCACCACGTACCCAAACCAGAACCTGGCCAAATGAACTCATTCAGTTTGCTGCTAATATGAAACAGAAAGAGTACAAAGACTAGTAATTTATTACAAACATCTCCAAAAGGCAGCAAATAACTCTTGGAGCTGTGGTGCCAATTCCTCACCAGCATGTGCAGTGTCCAAAGGCTTCTGCCTGTTCTAACCCCGTCCAGCAAATGCCCTGAAGCTTTTCCATTCTGGACCTGACACAGCCTTGAGGATCAGGTGAGATGTGCCCAAGGGAAGAGACCACCAGAGCTCTGCACAGCCTGGGGGCACTGGACTGCCCCCCTGGCACCACAGGCCCTTGTGGCCCCTGTTGCTGGGTAAAATACTGCTCTTGGAAAGCTCCTGCTCCCTGTAGCAGCCTTTTCTAACTTTCTGCCTAATTAACTTGGTTTGTCATTCCAGAACGTCTTTCCTGGGTTTATCGTTCCCCTCCTTCCACTCCAGCACTATTTAATGCTGCTGCATTATTTACAGCAACTGCAATATGTGGAAGATGATTTGTGCAAAGGACAGTTTACAACAAGTTGTACTGCACTATGTACTATTCCTGCTCTCTGAAGAAGCAGATATTTAATTCCCAGAACAGTAAATCCCTTAATCTGAGCAAACCCAGATATTGAGTTGAAAACTAAAATGCAGTAAGTAGCAGACAACAATATTTTCACCTTTCCAGTCGTGATTAATAAGCTGCTGTCCCAAATGCACAGCTCAAACCCCGCAACTCAGCCCTGCAGGGAAAGCTCAGGTCAGATGAAGTGTTCGGATTCACAAATCCCCCCTTCCTGCCGTGAGCCCCACACCCCTGCAGAGCCCCTGCAGAGCCCTCACTCACCAGCGCAGGGCGATCTTGATGGGGGTGGTGAGGCAGGAGGTGAACAGGTCGGCTGGCAGGTCGGGGATCATGGGCAGCAGCTCGTTGGCCTCGCAGGCTGCCAGCTGGATGCAGTTCTTCATGGAGGGGGGCAGCGGCATCTGCGCCAGGGGGTGGTTGGGGTTGATGGCAGCCACCTGCAGGGAGCAAGGAAACCCCCCAGGGGAGGCAGGGAAGGTCATTTCTACAGCACCAGAACCTGGGAGGAGCTGCCAGTGCCCCATGGAGCTCTGGGTTCAGAGAAGTTACGGAATAACGTAGCACCAGCCACAGCTTTCACTCATATAATTAACAAAATTCAATGTTAAGTATTTTATCTGTCCAAACATCAGTCTATAAAGAAGAAATACTCTATATACCAATACTGCCATTTTCCAAAACCACAGTGATGCTCCTATTTAAAATTTTGGCTAAGAATATGATTTTTGAGGCTAATAATTCACAGAATGAAAACATAAATAATCTCTGGTGCCTTTCTGAACCAGGTAAACAAAGTAAACACTTCAACCACCCAAAATTTTGCTCTCTGGCACTCAGAAGTTCCTAAAGGAAGAGGGGATGCAGTGTAACACCTCACTGCCCATTGCTGTAGGAGTCAGAAAGCAAAGCACCACCACAGTGACCCATGAGCTGTGTTACCAAAGCTGACAGAAGCACATTTTTCCAAAGACCAACCCTCCAGCCAGCTCAGGATGGGGATACAGTCGACTGATAAACTCACTCTTTACCATCCTTACACATGAAACACTCTGTCTGTGTGAGGAGGGAATCCATTTGGTGCCTCAGAGGGTCAAAAGGGAACAGAACATTGTGTGACAGTCCCAGGGCCTGGCACAGCCACACACCTCCCACCTGGCAAAGCAACCTGACAAGCCAGGGAGAAGTTTCTGCACCCTTTCAAGTTTTTTGATTCTTTAAACATAATTTTTTCCATTCTAATCCCAGGGGCAGCACTGACACACTTTGGCTTTTTCCAGTTGTCTAAATTAGCTGGGACCTGTCTCTGCTCCCAGCTGAGCTGAGCTGCTTCCAGCAGAGTACACGTACCTGGGGGAATGAAGGCACCCTCAAGCCATCACTCAATAAAACTGAAACTCTATCATGGAATCATGGAATGGTTTGGGTTGGTGAGGACCTTACAGATCGTTTTGTCCCAACCCCCTGTATGCCAACAACTAAATAAAAGGTAATTAAAATCCTGCAAAGCTCTTTCATTTGAAGAGAAAGGTTTGAGAGACAGCGTGGGAAAGCATTAGCTCTTCACAGATGTATAAAAACAAAGCAGTCAAACTGCTTAGCTGTGGCTGTTCACTCCCTGAAGAAAGCCCTGCCCTTGGGGCATCCCTAGGAAGGGCTCTTAGGGGGAAGCACATTTGGAGGGATTTTCAGCTCTCTGAGCACTCTGAAACACTCAGGGTGTTTGTCACAGTCTGGTGGTGCCCCTCAGGTCTGAAGGGGAGCAGCTCAGGCTCCAGGACCTGCTCAACTCCAGCTTCTCCCCAGTATGACAAACCACAGAAACTGGACCCACACGCTGGAGATATTTGGAGATTAATTAACAACCTATCAACAACCATAAATGAACAATGGGAGCAGCCAGCAACTACAGACTTGTCAGGCTGCTCAGGACAGTGATGGGACACAGCTTTCCTGTACAGGTCAAAAAAAAGGAGAGGAAAAAAAGAGGGTTGAGTAAAGCCCACGATGAACAGTTATTTTTGCACCCTTAGAGCATCCACTGGCCTCAGACTTTCTACACTGCTTGGCTCTCTCATAAACACAACTTTTTATTAGGGCAAGATAAGGAATCAAAAGATCAGAATCCCTCTGGCAGATTAAGAGAAGAGCAAACTGCTTTGATCTCCTTGCAGGAAGATGAGGAACAATTATCCTGATCACTCTGGCAGCCCCTCTGGAGCACCAGTTCCAGCTTCACTTCACTTTTCATGAATTTGAACAATTTGATAATTTATAATTTTCCAAACGAATTCCCATCCACGCTCTGCAGGACGCCCTGAGCTCTCTGCTCTCTCTGGTGCCACGTCTCTGCTTTCTATTAATCACGAGCAGGAACCTCAGTCAGTCATCA
The DNA here is from genome assembly GCF_001604755.1 of Lepidothrix coronata. Taxonomy (NCBI): domain Eukaryota; kingdom Metazoa; phylum Chordata; class Aves; order Passeriformes; family Pipridae; genus Lepidothrix; species Lepidothrix coronata. The sequence goes on along the minus strand of NW_016690214.1, from coordinate 291,088 downwards.
CAGTTAATGAAATCTAAAGACAGAACGAAAAGCTGCCACACAAGCCTGAAAGTATTTTCATAATCATATTAATTGGTAGTTTTAACCTGTGCTGCAAGAGCAGAAATACTGAAGTGCCCAGAACAGTCACCACAAAAGCCCCTCCAAAAATTGGAATTTGGAAGGAAAGGAGTTATAGCCAGGGATACTGTTACCATCTGCTTGGAGGCTGTATTTGTGACAGTCAGCTGCTTGATTAATTAACATTCCTTCCTTGAAGTTTTGGGGTTTTTTTCATATAGTACCTCAGAGCTGTGAGAGTTTAAGAAGTGACCCTTTACAAATGTCCTCTCCCAGGAAGCTGAAGGCAGCAGGGGGGTCTGGCAGGTGGGAGTCTGCACAAAAAATTCAACTTCTTCCCTTCCACTTTGCATTTCAGATTTACTTCAATGAATTTATTACTAATTCCATTTGTAACCAAAGACAGCTTTTCAGTGGGAACACGTTCAGCTTCAGCACTCTGTGGAACTGGAACCACCACAGGACAATCCCTCCGGATGAGGTTTTTGTTGTTTCACATTTCCTCATTCACTTTAACAGCACAAAACCATAACTGCACCCAAATACAGCCCCAGAAACCAGGCTTTTGTAACCAAAATAAATGTCTCGTTCACCTCAGCATTCATTGCAGCACAAAAGACCATTACGGTCCAAATTGATTCTATTAACGTTAACATTTAATTAGTGCTTGTATTAAAAACCATTCCAAGTTTAATGGGATAGCAAACTGAACCAGAAAGATTGGAGTGGCAAAGCTATTTGCAAATTAATTTGCCTTCCAACATGGTTTTAAACACATTTTTCAGTGTATACAGCAAAGCAAGCTTGAAGTTCATTTGTGTTCACTGAACACCACCAAAGCTCTGCAGCCTGTGCTCTCACCTCCAGCTCCTGCTCCCTCTGTAGTGCAAATTGCTTGAAGGACTTGACAATAAGGCCGGCGTTGGAGCAGTCGTAGACGAAGATGGAAGGACTCCCCATCCAGGTCTGCAGGTCGTATATGGAGAGTGGGATGTACTGAGTGTAGTTCTGTAGGAGAAAAACACCCACTCCAGTCACCATGAGGCAGAGAAACAACAGAACTTGAACTGGTGAGATAACAAAACACACCCACAAAATTCCAATTCTGAAATCCCCAAATAAAACCTACGTTGACCATATTAATCAATTCAAGTATCAGGCAACAGCTACCAAAAAGTAGGACTGGGAACCCAAGTCAACACTAACAACGAGCAGATTTTATTGTGGCATTGTTTGAACCATTCAACTCCAAACTAAAAGCCCAAAACTCCACCAGGCATTTTCAGTATTAGGTATTTAGAGCTCTGATTTGTGCTAACAACTCCAAACAGCATTTAATAGTCCAATTTTATCCCAAATTTCTGCAACACTGATAAAGGATGCAAACCAGCTGTCTTTAATTTAACATCAAACATCCTAAACTGAAAAGCCCATCAATAAATCAAGAAGGATAATTAAGCCCCTGCAGCCCATCAGCCCTACCCTGCCTGAGCTTAACGAGATGCTTCATAATTTTATTACAGCTTTAACTTCTGTGCAACTTTCTGAATTATCCAATAAAATTAAAACCAACAAAGCTGCCTTCGACAGAGCAAAGTACCCACAGTCCCCTTTCTGTAAATAGGAACGATTTTGTTCTGTGTCTCCCATTTTAACGCCCCCAAATAACTGGGGGCAAGAGCATAAAAATCAGACATTTAAAACCAGCTGTGAAGGGCCAACCCTGAACTAATTGAGCTGAAAATATAAACCAGAGCGGATTTCTGCCTGCAAAGAGTCACCACCAGACACCCAGTGGCTGCCAGCAAGATCCTTCCCAGCTGCAGGGACAGGACAACCTGGCGTTCCTACAGCCCTGAGCTTGGCCCAAAGCCCTCAGGAAAAGCTGTGGTGTTCCTATTAACATCAGCAGAATGATGGATGGGATCATAACTCCCATTTAAATTCAAAAGACTTAAAATAGCTGTAATAAAACCAGTAAACTTTTACAAAAATCAAATTTTCAAGGACACGTATCAGTGTCGATAAAGACAAAAGGGATCATAAACCATATGTTACGTAAGGTGGGGAAGGGTAAGGCATTTCCAAACCCAGTTTTGCCCATATATAACAGTTTTGGTTGTTTTATTAAAATTAACAGGAGAAATTGTTTATAAAAGCCACAGTTTTTGGGAGTTGGGAGCTCTGCAGATCACTGCAGGATGGAAATGATGCATGAACAGCTCCTCTACAGCACAGACCTTTCTTAAGGTCATTCCTCCCGTGAAGCACATTCCAATCATAGGAAGTTACACATAAAATACCTGCTCTGACACATCCAATCAACGACATTTTATGGGCATGAATTGTTTTAAACTCATATTTCTAATGCATCTGGCTCTAGCCAAGACTGGATTATAGCTCTGATTAATATTGTGGTATTTCCAACCAGGAGAATTTTATATTCCACCTCTACCGTGGGGGTCACATAAAACATCAACATTTGCTAATGATATGTAAATGAGCTAATTTGAAGAAAAAAGGAGTGTTAACTAAGAGTTTTGCAGCGTGGTTGTTCGGGGTGATGCTTTGATGCTGCCTGGGCAGATGCTGGGCTGGGCAGAACTCGGCCGGATGGTTTGGTTTGTAGGAAGACCCTACAAACTGACTTTGGTTTGTAGGGAAAAGTTCCTGCTCTGCTCCCACTGCTCCCACCATTCCTCTGTGCCTCTTCACGGGAACGACACAACAAACATCCCAACTGGGAACGGGCTGGGAACAGATTTCACCACCAGCTGGCCGGTGAGCCCAGAATGCAGCTGCTCTCAAGAGAACCCCTCAGGAACTCGGAGCAGGAGGCAGAGGCAGCAGCTGGGCCCCACCTTGTTGAAGACCCAGATCTCTCCGTTGACGGTGGGCCGGGGCACGCCGTGCCCGTTGTAGTGGAACAGCACCCGCTCCTCCTTGGCGTTGCGCCGCAGGGACGTGCACAGCTTCTTCACCTCGTCCACCGTCGGGTCCAGGCTCTGCTTGTACCTGGCCTGGGGCACAGAACAGAGAACCCCTCAGCTGTGGGAAACAACCACTTCACATACTGGGGGCCATAGGAATGTGCACAGAAACTGTTTACTCTGGGAGAAGAAAACATTTACAGTAGAGCTGAATAAACAAAGTACGTCTGCGATGGTGTGTGGGCCTGTGCACACACGCACACCAACAACACGGGTTCGAGGGAGTTATCACAGCTCCCAACTCTGATCCGTTTCACTCAGGAATTATTAATATTCAAAAAGCCTTGGGAAGGAGAAATCTGTTGCAACACTGGCCAGACTCAAAACTAACCCCTCATGATGACTGGCAACCAGTGACAGGACCTGAGTCCTGTACAAACCCTGCCATTAGGAGCCTGTTTATAAACCAAACTAAGGCCTCAGAAGTTTGGGCTTTTTAGGTTTTCCTCTATGAAGGGAAAAATAAGAAAGTCTTAAAATATCAAGGTAAAAGAGGATCAAGCGCTTTAATGTAGAAATGGTTTATCTATGAAGCTTGAAAAGCAGATAACGGTGCTGCTCAATTAACAGTGAGCATCCCCAGCCAACAGGGAAGAGGGACACAAGGAATGGCAGCACTTAATGATTGCAACAATGGAGAAAAGCAAGCAAAAGGAGGAAAAATATAAAGCAAGAAGCAGTGATGTGACACCCTCATCCTTCTCAGGAACCTTGGCACTCAGGAGAGCGAAGAGGCCACATTAATCTTCCCACAGATCCTCCACCTCCTCCTCTCTCCACTCAGTGTTGTGATGAAGACGCTGATTTGCAAAAATGTGCCCCTTAAATCCTAGCCTGCCTGTTGGCAGCTTTACCAGCCATCAGAACCAGAGTGCTGGGGGATTTTTCAGCTTTTTTTCCACAGGAGAACCCACTCATTCGAGCCCTCCTCGTGTCCCTCGCGCACCAATATTAAACACAGCTCACAATTAATGGAGGGGCATTCATACTCTGAAACTGAAGTCTGTAGATCTAAATATCCAAACTGCAAACAGATCATCTGGGGCCAGAGAAACATGAGGATGAGAAGAATGGAAAGGAGAGGAGGGAGCCTGAAAACAGCGCAGTCTTAGTGCCACCATCAGCTCAGGACTCTCAGGTGTGAGCTTTTGACACATCTTTCACACACATATGACAAGAACCAGGCACTTGAGTTTCACATGTGACACCAGCTCACCTGTGGTGTAGGAGAATTCACCCATTCCACAATTTCTCTTTCCTTTCCCAGCACGAAGAATCATTTTTAAACTCAGTTTTAGTTCTCGTGCAAACATTTTGCATTTCAGCATCGCTACCCTGTACATGAACCCTTTGCTTTTGTCACCTTCCTCTCTTTCCTTCCTTCGTTATTCCCTTACCTTCCCTGGCAAGGTGCTGCATTCCTTCCCCTCCACTTCCCAGCAGGGGCTTCCCAGCAGTACTTAGTGCAAAAGGCAACAGAGAGCCCAACCAAAACCCCAAAAGGTCTGTGGGGCTTAATCTCAGCCACTTCTGTTGAAATCCCAGACACACAGCCAGGCCTTGGGTGCTGTTTCCCTCTGTTTTTATGAGCTGTTGACCAGTTCCTGGCTGCTGCTGCACCTGAACACCCTCCCTGCCCTCCATCACGTGCTGATGACAGATATTTCCAGGAGTTTGGCAAGGAGTCTGTGCTTCCTGATGCAATCAGCAGCCCAGAGGCTGCAGCCCTCGCCTCCTGCAGCTGCTGCCCGGCTGTGTCTGCTCTCCCAGCCATGGAGCAGCCGGGCAGAGCTGGCAGAGCTGGCAGAGCTGGCAGAGCTGGGCAGAGCTGGCAGAGCCACGGCCAGAGCACCCTGACGGACAAGCAGGAAAGTGCTGATGGTGATGGCAGCTGGGAATGTGATTTCCTGGTCACCTCAGTGTCTCATGAAGAGCTCCTGTCAAAGACAATAACGTTGTGCCGGCCTGATCCAGATGATCCTCATTATTCTGCTCACACAGGCAAAATTAAAAGTTTTGCTTGTTTATTGCCACACTTTAACAAAACACTCTTTGGTTTATCCAGCCTTTTCCCTGTGAAGTTTTTACATTACGATGTTAAAAAATTTTTTAAGACATTTCAACTTCCGGTGTTGAAACTTCTGGATTGATAAAACACTGTATTGACAAATTTGCAGGAAATAGGAGGAGTTTCAATAGAAAGCACTTCTATTGAAGTGGCAACCAAGCCAGGAAAAGAAAACAGTGTGGGGAATCACACCAAATGACTGGCTCTGTGCTTTTGCTGTGGGCATTAACACTGGCCATATTTAATGCTTAAATCTGAAGTGAGGTGGCTCTGCCCCAAAGCCCATTGCCTACAGACACACTCTCACACAATTAGTTATTTTTCAAGCATGAAATCACCTTGTAATGACGTGCAGGAAAACCAACACCAGGATGAATTTCAGTAAGCTGAGAAGCCACAGAGCTGGCCTGGACATCACCAGCCACCATCAGCCACACGCAACAAGACCCCCCAGTTCCCACATTCCCATCACATCTCCAGGAGCCACAGAACAAGAAGTATAAACTAAATTAACTCAAGTATTGAATTACTGAGCATCACCTGGAGAAGGTAACGGCATTTGAAACTGTCTGGGTAGCAGGAAAAGGGAAAGCAGGAAGCAGGACTTCAGTCTTTAAAGGAATCCAGAGGAAATCCAGAGCAGGCTGAGCTCTGTGCTGGGCACTTGGTCAGAATAACAATAAACAAACAGAACAATGAACAAACACCTCAGGGAAGAGCCCATTCAGCAACTTTAATGAGGAATCAGACTTTTTAAATCAAACTCTTATCTTGTAGAGTTTTTTTAAGAAATCAAAGAGTCTGGAGATGAGAGGAAGTATCTTTTATATAAACCCATTTGGATTCCCAGAGGATATTTAGTAAGATCTCAACACAAGATTGGGAGGAAAAGTCCACATATAAAGACTTGCTTATGAAACAGGCAGGTGGGGGGAGAATCCTTAATTTTGTCCACAGAGAGAAGTCTCTGGGAAGTTCCAAGAGGATCAGTTTTGTAGCCTGACTCATCCAACACTACTAAACACTATGGGAAGGGGCAGCAGGAATATGACTGCCTGGTGGTGGCAGAGGGTGGTCCCAGACCCCTGCAGGCAGACCCTGCCACGGGGACAGGCCCAGCAGTGGTTTGGAAGAGGATTTTCACTACATTGTTTTATACTCACGAATTCCTTTTCCACTGACTCCATCACCACGGACTCCTCCCGGTGCTCTGTCTCCCTGCACGATGCCAGGCTGGCCTGCTGCCAGGCCTGCTGCCAGGCCTTCTGAGGGGGAAGCTCTTCTAGTGAAAAACTACAAACTTCACTCATAAACAAAAATACTTTGTTCTTTGGTTCATTCAGAACGGTGATTAATATCTCAGGCCTGCAATTCACTGTGATTTAATTTTAATACTGACTAAACCACAGCTTTTTTCTTGCATCAAAGGAAGATTTAGGATCCTGCATTTGCACTGGCTTTGGAGACACATCAAAGAACAGATGAATTCAGAGCTGTACACGAACACTTATCTTTGCACAACTGCACAATAAACGAACAATCACAGACAAGAACTCTTTCAGGAGCAGTAGAATCAAGCCAAATTTTCTGCTCATTTTGGGGTTTTCTATCACCTTGCAGCCTCCTCCTGAAGGTTTGGCTGTTTTCACTGAATATTTAGGATGAATTTAAAGAATTCTCAACCCTTTTACAAATGGCCCGTCCCAGGTTGCTGGGATGAGCTGGGGGTGCACGATGCAGTCCCACAGCACATGGTTTAACAGCCTGGCTTCCTCAGGAAACCAGTCAAAAACACACTCAGTCTTTGGAATTCATGTAGGAACATGTTATGCTCTACCCCAGTACAAGCCTTGGTTTAAAATAACCCCTAACTGTATCCCAGAGACACAAACAGCAGCAGGAGCCTGTTGTGTGGTAACTTCAGATAACTCAGCACTGTAAGAAGTGACTGCAATTTATCCCTACTTTCCATCAATCATAAACCCAATTGCTTTAAGCCCAAGGTGATATGGCCACAATAACTCTTGGGTTAGACACATCATGCAAATGCAAATTATTCTGGACCACAGCCGTAGACTCCAGGCTTTTTAATTTTTTTTTTTAAAAAAAAAAACCCACCTTTCAGGTGTTTTAATTTTGGTTGTGGGCACATGAAATTACCCTGATGTAAATTCATGAGGATTAGTCCAAGATAATAAAAACTGCATATTTAAGTACAAGGGAGTGTGCTGGAAATCCCAAATTGACGTTAGGAGCTGCAGCTTAACCTGGTTAACACGGGACATGAGAAAACATTGCTGATAAAATTATTAGTCACTGCTGACTTGAAAAGTACTAATTACAGTGAAGACACACCATAACTTAGAGTTGCTGAAGTTTAAATGCCGAACCAAGCCAAAGGAAGACTCTGGCCAGTCTCAGGCCAGTCCTCTGAGGTCTTTGGCTGCATTTCAAACCCATCCCCGTCTCTCCGTACTGATTCCCTGAGGAGCAGCCCGAGGCTCCCCCGGGGGAATGTGCTGATGCCCAGGATGGGATGCACTGCTGGAGCTGAGCTCTGAGTGTGCCACATTTCCTCTCCTGCCTGGAGTCAGCACTGTGGTGACTTTACCTTCCCTCTGCAGAGTCTCTGACCTTGCTTTTAAGTCCAATGTGAAATGAATTCTGAAGTACCTAATCCTCATTGTACAGACTCGGGATTCAGTAATACTTCCAAAAAAAACACCTTGGAGCAGTTTGTTCATGAGAACTGATGTTGACAGGGAAGACAAAAGTCAGGACTACTAACCTTGAGTGTCTGCTATAACACATCCAGGAGACAGGTGTGTGTCTCAGCAGTTACAAGCTGCTTCACACTGCAGCTCTGTGCCAAGATTTACAGAAATTCCGCCCACCAGCCCGACCTGCTTGGTACAAATCCCTCCCTCTCTGCTCAAATAAACATTCTGAGAGGGCTGTGTAAATAACAGTTCATTTTTAAACAAAGGGAATTGTAAAAGAACTCAAGTCTGCTTCTCATCGCAGACAGCTCCATGGATCACATCACAAAATGCCCTAACAGGATTTCAAGTACACCCCGGGACACATCCTTAAAACCTGCTTAGTCAAACAACCTAACTCCCGAGTATCAGTGTCATTTTAGTCCCATTCCTTCTCTAGAACCTCAGTTTTAAGACCTCTACAGTTTTAGGCTCCACATCTTGTTTCTAAAATACAAACTTAAAAGCTACTGGGACCCCAGTTTAGGTTGCGGGACCACAAACTGGTGCATCCTCAAACTGGCTGTTTATATTCTGGCCCAAGTGCATCCTGCTCGCAGGAAGCAGCTGCAAGGTTGGACTCATGCAGGGTAAGAAGTTCATCTTCTCAACACTAAATAATTATTCAGTAATTTCAAGTTTTCCTCTGATTGCAAAGTAATTGTTTAATAAAGCAATATTCTGATTAAAAACAACTTAATGAGTCAGCAGAAGGAAAACCAATTGTTCTGAGGTTTATGCTTTGTTAAGCTCTACAGGAAAGGGGTTAAACCCAAAGCATTTCACAGTTTTCTCATTCTGCCTTAGAGATGAGCAGGAATACAAATAAAAATGTCAATAGTTTTCTCTGTTAATGCTCTGAGTTTTGCACAAAACTGGTGTCTGTCAGAAAGAAGCTCCAGCTGTGTAATACAGCAACCTTTGCATGTCCAAGTCTGCAAGCACCAAATCCCTTGGCCAGGGTGGCATTTACAGATAAAGAGCACCAAGGATGCTGCCAGGGGATGTGCAGGAGGCTCCTCCCTGTCTCCCACCGCCAGGGACTCACCACTCCCCACAGAACACAAAGACAAGGTGTTTCTAAATAGGTCACCCAGAGATGGGTGGTAATTACAGAAACACATTAATCAGCTTTGGAGGCAGAGCTGCTTTTCTCTTCAAGAAGCCTTTTAACATCAGCTCTGTCTTCCCATCTCAGGACAAACTGACATCAATGGTCAGAGCAAAACACCCTCAAACACACAAATCTTGCTCGTCTGCCAATTCTGGCCCCGTTTGGATGACAAAGCACAAACCAAAACCCAGGTGAAGTATAAAATATGTGAATGGATGTTACTGTCAGGAGAGTGAGCAAAGCAAGGCAAGAGTAAGCACGGTCACTAAAGGGCTGCCTTCAACACAGGATCTCAGAATAACAGGAATTCAGATGCTGGGTGATAAATCAAAGGAAAAGCAGCTCAGAGGCAGCCTCAGGAAGCTCCACCTTGGCCAAGGGGACCTTTTGCTTCTGCAAAAAACCAGGTGTGTAAGAGAGGAGGAGGCAGCAGGTGACAGAACCTGGTTCCTGGCAGCCTTGAGCCCTGGCAGCTCCTGCCCCCCAGCCAGGGGCAGCTCAGTGGCACTGATGCCTGGCACTGCTCAGAGCTGCCCCACAGTCCCACTGCTGTGTCACTTTGCTCATGAAATGGGAAGAAATCATCTTTTCTTACAAGTGAAATGTCCTTTTCACTGTGATTCAAATGTACTTTTCTGGACTTCAGCTCCTGCCTCCCCTTTCCCCATCTCCTCCCCTCCAGGGCATCCCACCCACAGTGTTCCAGGCTTGCAGCAGGATGCCAAGACCCACAGGATTTCCCCATAAAGTTATTTTGCAAGTTTGTTGACTTAGTCCCAGAATGCCAGGCCCTGCTATCTGCAATGCATGAACAGTTCAGTTCACAGAACAGCTTAATGCCACTTCCTTGTCTTTACAGCTTCTGAACACCCTTCCACACAGCAGTTCATGCCTGCAACCATTTTTTTTACTTTTTGTGACTCATTTTTCCAGGAGAATCTCAGAGAAATCAGTATTAAATACATTACTGCTGCAATTTCACAGTTTCCACTTTCAGTGGCGTGTTAAAGATTTATCAGATTTCTTTTTCTCACTATCAAAAGCATTAAAACATGAGTTCTACCCAGACTGAGCCCTGGGATTGCAGTAGGGAGCTTCCCCCTTGTACAGCTGATTCCCACATCCTCCAGTTCCCACTGCTGTAGGAGCTTTCCCATACACAGTTGCTCCCAGGTGAGGACAGTGCCTCCAGGACAACTGCAGGAGTCCCTGCAGGTTTAGGATGATGCCATGACTGGCTCCTGGAGTCAGGGCCTGGAAGCAGGAGGAGGAAATAGGTGGCCCAGATCAGATGTGTCAGCACAAAAAGAGCAGCTTCAGTGCAGGGTGTCTTTGGGGATGGTTTGAAGCCAGACCCTGGTCTCGTGCTCTCTCCAGCCAGGCCAGGCTGGATGAGGGAGGGTTGGGATGCAGCTCACTCAGAGACCACCAGAAGGAAATCTGCAACTACTGCTTCATTTGTCCTCATTTTCTCTGTATTCACAAGACAAAAAAATCCAGGTTTAATCCTTTCCCATACTTAAAATCTGTGCATTTCTGGCCAAATGGCCAGTGCTTCCAGAGGGGTATTTTGTGAAACAGCCCCTGGCTGACAGTGACACTCTGAACAGCACCAGGTTTGCAGACAGAAGGAGAATGGGAATAACTGGGCTTGGCAATTAGACTTGTTGACTCCTCTCCTACGAGAGACTTTTTTTTTTGTTCTGAAAAAATAAAAGTGCTGGTTTATGCTGAAGACAGTTGATCTTTAACAAGACAGCAAAGGATTGATACAGCAGAATTTTGCAGAGCCTGAAATAGCTGCCAAATTCAAGAGGCTGTTGGGAAATAAAAACCAACAAACATAGTCCTCTAAGGAAAACCTGGTTTTGTTAAACAAGGTCACACTGTCTTTTTGTTGTTTCTTTCCTTCTTATTCTTTTTTCCTTACATGTTCCTACATCTGCAGAGTAGGGAGACCAAGTACCAGTTTTCCCATGTTCCCCTTTGGAATTCTACAGCATTTCTTCTGCAGGAGCAATTAGTATTTGCTGTTGTTTTAAAAGAAAAACCCTACAGAAATAAAGGAAAAGTATGACTCACTGAGAGACCAATAATTAGGTCATGTGTTCAATTAGTTTTCATGCTTAAGTAGTTACTCTTCAGGAAATGCTCCCCCTTTGATGTGCAGCAGCAACTTCCCAATTAATTAGGCAGAAAGAAGCAATGAAGGAACGAAACCTCAGAAACCTTATCAAAGCCCAGAGATCTCTAATGAGGGGAACAACAGCATCAACAACAGACAACTGGCACTAAAAGGTAGAGGCTTTCAATGATCCATTTCAAGTATCTTGGCTGTACTTCCTTTGAAATTAAGAGAAAACTGTTGGGAAGCAGACTAGAAGAGAGGGAGACGCAGTCTGTTTGATCAGAAAATCACTGTTTCCTTGAAGGCTTGTCACAAAAGAGATAATCTACCCATACTGGAGGAGGTGTGTCCTCAGAGAGCATCACTCACTGGTGGAGGCAAGAGGCACCACACAACGGGTGAGAGGGGATCAGAGAAACACAGGGAAGCCCTTCATTCAAAATCTGCATTAAAAACCTGCGTACAGTTAACACAAGGGGACACAGTGCTGGGAGTCCCAGCCTGGCACCAAGCACTTGGGGAAAGGATCATATACAGCCATAGCTCAACTAACTAACTAACTAGTTAACTAACTAACTAACCAACATTCTGCCCGTGCCCACAGAGGAGCAGCAGCCAAGCCTGTTTGGGATCAGTTCCCTCAGGCCCTGCTGCAGTCCTGCTCCTGGATGATGTCACCTCTCTGAACCAAGGGGAAAATGGGCACAACCACATCCACTAAAAGGGCTGGAAAGACCCAAAACGTGCCCAGATCTGCCAGATCAATGAGTGCAGACATGTTATTGCCTGTCTCTTAACAACTGCCATGGAGGTGAGGAATGCAGCATCACAAAGAGAACTGCACAGGAACAGAAGCCAGATTGCTGTGGGAGTGTCCCCCCACCCTCAGTGAGCAGGGATGCTCCAGGAGCAGGCATTCCCAAACACCACTACTTTCAATCCACCCTTCCCAAAGGCTTTCTAAAAGTTTATTTAATCTTGTCTTCTAGATTTCCCCAGTCCTTCCCCCATCCAGGATTTTCATCCCCCTTCACAGCTCACAGTTCTTCACCCCAGGGATCCCCTTCAGGTGGAGCTATAATGAAATCAGCTAATTCCATTAGAGAAGTAAAACACTCAAAACCACTCTCTTAGTGCAAAAGAAGGAAACTGAGAGAAGGAAAAGGGAGACAACAATGTAGCACCTGAATTAAAAGATCAATACTGTAACTGACTTTGTTTTATTTAGGCACGTGGGTGTAAGGGGAGGAAATTCTTGGGGCTGTGATGTTTTGAGCTCTTTGGCCTTGCTGGTTGTTGCACAGGGTGTGCAGGAGCCCTGGAACTCCTGACCTGGAGGGGCAGGAAGGGAGTGGTGATGCCAAATTACAGACTTGCTCTGGGAAATCTTACAGAGGCACAAACCTCTCACACCCCATTAAGCTACTTATCAGAGGATGTAAAAAGTCCCAAGTTCCACAGAAGAACTGACCTTCAACTTGAAATAAAGGTCTCTGTACAGCTGCAAGATCCCACTACAGCAGTTCTGTAGGATCTCAGAACAACTTGGAGCACTGGAGGAGTGTGTGTCTGACATCCTCCTTACCTCACCTCTGCCCAGGAAGGGTTATGTACTGCACATTTTGGCCTTCCTGGCAGGGCTGGGAAAGTTCATCAGAGAATAAGGAACAGGGCTGCAAAAAGCACCTGGTGCAGGAGTGACACTGGGATTCATGGGGACCAGTAAAATCACGACAGAGGTGTCCAAATGATTGAGCAAAAGGCAGAAAAAGTCCTGTGAACGTTCTGGTCAGTTTAGAGTTAAAGAGAGAAACTGGTCAAAAGCCACTGCCAACAAAGAGAAAGCAAATCTATAATTTCATGCAAATTTAATAAGCATATGCTCCAGACTACTTCATACCAGGTCCTTTATTATGTAAACTTGCATCATCCAACCCACAGCTCTGCCTTCAGCTGCACAGCCCCTTCTCAGGGCTCAGACACAGGGAGGGAAACTCGGGGAACTTCACTGTCTGGGCAAGGCTGGGAGCCAAGGAAGGAGACAGAGGGGGAACAAAGCCTGGCACCCTTCTAAGAAGCCAGCCCATCCCACAGGTTCTGTGCAAGCATCAGTGCTCACAGGGTAGCTGATGCTTTGATACAAAGTGCTGGGGCTCAGCTCTGACAATTCCAGCCAGGAGGATGCAGAAAACACACTTTCTCCATCCAGTCCCCGAGCACAGGAGCAGCAGAGCACTGCAGAACACCTTCAGCCTTCCCACCAGCCCAGCTCTGCAGTGCCACAGCACAGAGCCAGGTCCCAGGTTCTACTGATAAATGGAGGTAAACTGGGACTTACAGAGCAGTAACTCCTGCTCATAAAAATCCCCACGAGCTCCTGCATCTCCATAAACCATCTCTCTGCAGCAGCACTTGGAGTTCGCAGTCCATTAGTCCTATTTTCAAAGTCTGTTGACTCTTAAACTAAGGCAAGTTCCTGCCTTTGGCATGGCACAACATGCAGTGAAGCCAAGAAAACTGAATTCACACCTCAACGACAGGGAAATTATTTGCCACTCACTGGCAGCCCAAGCCAAGCCGTGCTCTGGCTGGGCACTTACTCCAGGGTTGCACCTAATGCAGGCAGGGTCTGCAGGGGGTAATAAATGAAGGTCAGAAGCAGAGAAATTCCATTTCAATATGATCAATTCCTTATCTAAATATTTTAAATGCAGAGCATGCGAGGAACCTCCGAAAGAAATTCCAAGTATTTTATTCTGGGCAGTTAAAGTGGTACAAAGTGCTGCCTCAGCCAAAGGCTCCCCTTTCCCACGTGTTCTCTGGATGCTCCCTGCCAAACCCTCTGCTCCAGGCCCTGCCACCACCGAGCCCCAGTTCCACTGGGCTCCTCCAGCCGTTCCCCAGCCCACCAGGGGAGCAGTCCCAGCAAAGGTCCCTTCAGTCAGGCACTACAGTGCCTTTCACTCCCTTTTCTCCTTTCATTCTCAGCTGCTTCAGCAGCCCCCTTGATCCCTGTAATTGAATCTCCTTCTAGATTACCCTCAGGTTTAACCCCTTCCCTGCCCAGTGACACTCAAACCCCATGACCCAAGGGAGGGTTAGGGAAGAGCTGTCTTGGTTTCTTTTCACTTTTTCACCAGCACCTCAATTGTCACTGCACTGAGCTGCAAGAACTCTGACTTGTTCAGAGGATTCTTTATCAAGACAGATCAAGCCCCAGCTCTGTCATCTCCTGCTCCCTCCCCAGCACAATCTTTATTTGAGAATTGCATGATATGTCTGAATATTGCTTAACTGCGGGATTTTGCAGATGAAACAACAGCTGAAGTGGTTTCTACTCCCACAGCACACAAATTTATTTAGCTACACAACAATAAAGCAAAGTCTTAAATTTAATCAGAACAAATACTTCAAGCAACAGCAAGCTGATAAATTATTTAGAAAGGGGCTCAATAAGACCTGGAAGGAAATATCCATCAGCTGTGCAGCCTGGGAGCTTCCAGAAACAAGGAATTTTCAAGCTTTACCCATTTTACAGATTTTTTCAGCTAAGCTGTTTGTATTGAACACAAAGGGGGATGTTTGAACAACATCCTGCAAACAGAAGCAGCCAAGGACTGGTCACAGTGTCCATCCCTGCCACGATCCATCACCAGGAATCAGCACCATTTGTACATTCCCAACAAGGTATTCCTGACAGGCAGCTCGTGCTGGAAGGACCTGACAGCCTGGGAATATTGGCTATTTCAGAAGATTTTAATCATTTGGTCTTTTTTTCAGACTGTCCCATTTTCCCCAAACTGTCTTCCTTCCCTCCATTCCAAACCACTCCAAACCACTGAGAATCAGACCAAACTAGATGCATTAGTATTTATATGAAAGCTCTAGTAAATTCAATAATGTTCCTATTGTTTTATTGCACATGGCACATCAACTTCTCTTTATTACTGCAGAAAACTCAAGAGCCCTGTGGAGTGCAATAAACCAGGACGTGTTTGGCTTTGCAATGTTTCAGGGGCTGTGATTTCCTGCAGGAACCAGGAATTCACCAGGAATTCACCTCCAAGCTCTGGGATTGCCTCCACCAGGTCCACGCAGGGAACCTGCTCCTTCTGACCTGTCCCTCACCCCTCAGTACCAGGGACTCCACTACAGAGCACAGAAATGGGACTGTTTTCACCTTTGCATCAAGATGTTTTACTCTCCTTTTTGATTTCAGGCACTATTTGAATTTTCTGACAAATTCTTATTGTCAGTGTACCACAAGGAAAAACACCAAAGTAAATTCTCTTGTCTTAAATACAATATCTACCATAAATGCTTCAAGACAAGCCCTTCTGATAGAAACATACTTAAAAACACTTCAGAAAAAGGCATTCAACAGACCATGATGCACAGACTCAGGCATTTAAGGTTTCACCAGGAAAACAGCCCAGGAACACTCACCCTTGGCTGCCAGTTCTCGTACTGCTTCTGCAGGTTGGCCCCGATGGTTTCCAGAGCCTTCTGAGGCCCCATGGACAGAGGATCTGGGAACAGAACACAGAGGAGCATTTCTGACCCCAGCTGAACCCCTCAGGTCATTGATAGTTTCACACAGGCTCCTCTCATGACCGATTTCAAACTCACAAACTTGTCACTCCTCATGGAATGCACTTGGGGCAACACCCAACTTCAGTACAAATGCAGTTCATTACAGACTGTCAAAGCTGGAGGACTTCTCTCACTAAGCTACTAAACACAGTTTTGTTTTGAAGGACAGGAGAGGCATTACATCTGTTTCCTTCAACACTAAAAAAGGTTTCTACTGTAAACAGTGACAAAAAATTCAAATTGATTAAATATTTGATGATAAACATTTTCTCTTGATGGATGAAAGTCCTGCTTCATTTACTTCCTTTGCTTCTTGCTTCTCAGATAATGTGCCATTTGTAATATTTAAGAAGTTAATTTTATCACTAGATAATTACAACCATCCATACATAGCAATACAATTCCAGTCCATGTGCTTTATTCAAACACCATGAACATATAATTACACTATTAACAAGCTTAAAAAAAAAAAAACCTACAAACTAATATTTCACTATTTAATATAAATTATTTTAAAAGCATTTAACCAAATCAATGAAGGGGTTTTTTTTTAATTTTTACAAATATTCTACTTTTGTTGGAAAGAAAATATAATAAAGTAGGATTGTGTGAGTTATTTTTCTTTCATGACTAAAAGCTGGGATCTTATTTAAATTATAGCAGTAAACTGCAATTGGAGCAAAAGGAGTTCCACACCTCCCTGCACATCTGCAAAGACATTCTCACACACCCCACTCGCTTCTCCTGAGACTGGGGTAAGGAAAACATCCCATATTTCTGCAATTACCTTTCTCAGAAGTTTCAAGTCGGCTGGAAATGGAAGGAGCACTTGTGTACATACACACACTGAAAATTTAATTACAAAACTGCATTCAAAATTCTCTTTGCTAATGATAGGCACTAATGACTTTATTTAAATGACTCTGCAATGCTCCTCATTCCCTTTGCTGGTGTATCAGTGGGACATCAGAGCTGTTCCCTCCCCTGCACTGATGGATCTGTTCCTGCCTGCTCAGGGCTTTTCAGCTGCTTCAAAGTCATCAGCATTTTTAGGTTAAAAACCTGAGATGCTGTGATTCATGAAAGCAGGTAAAGCAAGGTTAGAAACAAGATCTTCTGAAAGTTTTTTCTTTAAAATTCCGTTTGTGCAGTGATTAATTTGCTCCTGAGGCCTGTCTAAGCCCCAGAGTTGAGGATTACAGTGGTATGTGCTGGAGGCTGAACGCTCCCAATTCCTAGATAAAAAAACAAATCTCTCTGAGAAAGCTTTTGTACACAACATATTTCCTTCTAATATTACTTCAGATTTGCCTCATCTTAATAATCAGACTTTTTTTCCAAAAACCAAGGGAACTTTTCATTGCTTCACAAAAAGACTAGGAATTTAATCCAACGGTGCATCAAACTAGCAAGACCAGGTGTTGGAACTGCTGGCAAGACATCCTTGGGAATAACTCCAGGTTTTCTGAATTCATGTTTCCAATTAAAACAGCCCTGGAGCAGCCACCTCAACACACAGCAAAGTCCTTGCATTTTACAAAGCTCCCTTCTCTGCTGTGTGAGGTAGCAAAGGGGGATTCAAAGCTTTGCAGACCCCAGCACTCTGAGGATGGAACTGCTCACAGATTTCCTCAGATATTTATAAATCTACCACAATTAAAAGGAAGCAAAGCAGCTCATTAACAGCTGGTTTGCTCCATGGTATCTCATTTCAGAACAAAGCAGGACATGACCTAAGGCAGCAGTTGGGGCTGGACTCTTGAGTGACCTACAGAGAGAGAGAAATCAGATCCCAGATTTCCTTTTGTTCACCCCAGTTTTAAGTTCAGGAAATTCACAACTTTCAGATGACCTTCTATGCTGAGGCTCAGTATTTGCAGGACTCAGGGTCAGCTGGAGCCTGGGAGCCCTGGGGACTCACCGATCCAGCATTCCAGGCGGGCACAGGGAGTTGTTTTCACCACATCAGGAGGGTCCACGCCGACATTTAGGCACAAAACTAAGGCAACACTTACAGTCTTCATCTGCAAAGACAGGCAATAACACACCTACTTAGTGCAGAAACAACAGCAATTTTCACTTGGGTTCAAATTTTACCACTCTGAGAACTTCTGAAGGGTTTCAACCAACCTCTCTTACCTGCTCTTTCACATGGACTATTTTGAGCAAGGCCTGACTGATTACATTTTTCATATTTTTTATTAGAACAGTACTTAGACCCTATGTTACTATTTTTATTATTATTTCCAGAGCCCATTCTTCTCTTTCTGAGCATGGAAATAGATATCAGTGAACTTCTGCTACTCATCTTAAATTAGCCATTGTCCAGCTGAAACATATTATTAAAACATGAGGAAATGCTATTCACGGTCCCTGATCAATATTATAATGCAGTGCACGATCTCTAATATTAAAACTAAGCATATTACAATGGAAAAACCCCCAAGTGACAAACTAAACCTTAAAATCCTCAAACAAACAAACACACATCAAAACAAACACATTACGTCCGTTTTTTTCTTTGTTTTCTGCACACCTTAGTTATCCTGGAGAGCCTTCTTAGGAGAAATCCTGTCTTGGTTCCCTCCCTGGGCCTGTTCCAGCTGCTCCAGCATCACCCTGGCACTGCCCAGGCAGCACATGGGGTTGTGCCACGTGGGCACCACGAATGTACCAAACCCAAGCCCACCAAACCTCACCTGGGACTGAAAACCTGCATTAAACCAACGGCTGAGCACCACAGCCAGATAAAAACACTGCTTGAAAACTATTATTGCACGTCTTCATGATCTCTTCCACACTCCCTCGTCCCAACCCCCAAACCAGAGAAGCAAAACAAAGGCTCCCAGTAATTCCATCAGGCACTCAGTGCTTGTCTGCACACCCACACCCCCACTGCAATTCACAACAGGAGGGGAAAAAAATCCAAAATTTCACACTTAAGAGAAATCCTAGAGCCACACAGATGGATAATTTATAAGGAAACTGGAGAAGCCAGACACTGTTCATGCCATGGAAGGGGGACAGGTTCAACACCAGGACAGAAATCTGGTGGCTTTTCCTCACTCCTGTGGCCATGACAGGGAACACAGAGTAAGGATCTAGCAAGAAATGTGGTTAATGGCTTCATCCCAAAGTGTGTTCTTGCTAACAAACCCTGCAATCCCGTAGGAGTTCCTCGTGCCCAGGAGGTACCGAGGAGGAAGCAGCACTTTGCAGCAGAGATGAAAACAAGAGTCTGAACAGGGATCCCCGTACCAGGATGTCACGAGGCTTCCCAAGGAGCCACACAAGGATGGGGTGGCTCATCATGGGATGGAGTTCAGCACTAAGGACAGGTGCATCCCGGGTACTTCCTCAGAATTCCGAAGAATGCACAGTCCAAGCAGAGGTACCTGCAACATGAGGGTCAGCAGCAGATGCAGCTCAGTCCTGCAGACCCTTCAGTGCTGCAGAGTGCTATGGACCACCCAAAAGCACCACCCAAACTGCTCCCTCCCCAAAACACCCGACCATTACACAACTCCTGGCACTGCCCTGCCCACAGGGACACCTTTCCAGCACACTCCCTCATCTGCCAGCCCACAGGGCCCCAGAAAACCCACAGTGCTGCAGGGTGTGGAGGGGCACAAACATCGCCAGGAGTCACCACGTGCTGGCAAACACACTGAAAACCCTGAAGGAAACACAGGAAACTACAGACAAAATAACTTAGGAGGCATGAAAACATATAAATCATTCCTCCAAGAGAAAGTATCCTGCCAACCAATCTTCTCCATCTCCCGTATTTATTGTTTCCCATTTGCAGTCTAATACTGACTTATTTTTCAATATTTTGCTAGTAATGTCTGATCGGTGACTTATGCTGAACAGGCTGATATTTATCTTCTGTTCCCAAGTTCGGGGTTTTAAATAAGCACCTCTCCAGGAAAACTGACAGCAAACCCCTAATGAAAGGAACAGGAACTGATCCCAGAGACAAATGGGGTGATTTCCCCTCTGCCACCTCTCCCAAAGGACATAAAGTCTCACATTCCACTACGACTCATTCTGCAAACAACAAGCACACCCTCAGGAGAATTACAGCTCACTCCTCTCCCCTGACCTGCTCCTCCTCATCCACCCCTGAGGGTGAATCACAGAATGGCCTGAGATGGAAGGGATCTTAAATCCCATCCAGTGCCACCCCCTGCCATGGGCAGGGACACCTTCCCCTGGCCCAGGTTGCTCCAGCCTGGCCTTGGACACTTCCAGGGATCCAGGGGCAGCCACAGCTTCTCTGGGCAACCTGTGCCAGGGCCTCCCCACCCTCACAGCCAAGAATTCCTTCCCCATATCCCATCTAACCCTGCCCTCTGGCAGTCTGAAGCCATTCCCCCTTGTCCTGCCACTCCAGGCCCTTGGAAATAGTCTCTCCATCTTTCCTGTAGTCTCCCTTCAGGTCCTGCAAGGCCACAATCAGGTCACCCCAAAGCTTCTCCTCTCCAGGCTGCACAATCCCAGCTCTCCCAGCCTTTCCTCCCAGCAGAGCTGCTCCATCCCTCTGAGCATCCTGGTGCCTCCTCTGGACTGGCTCCAGCAGCTCCCTGTCCCTCCTGTGCTGTTCCCAGGGCTGGAGCAGCTCTGCAGGGGGGTCTCACCTGAGGGGCAGAACCGCCCCTGCCCTCTGCCCACGCTGGGGGATCAGCCCAGGGCACGGGGGTGCCAGCACACACAGCAGACAAAAAAAACCCCAAGCCCAAAAAACCCAATAACCCTTTTGACATTTCTAAGCTCTTGGAACACGCCAGAAACTTCACTGCATATTTAAATCTCTTTAATACAAGAAGTATGAGGACCTTCTCATCTGTCATTAAGACAGTGGAAATTTTCTTTTTCCCATTTCAAGAGTATATCTCCCAGAATACATTTCAATGGATTTTTGTTAGAATTAAAAAATGAAGCAGAAGAATGTTTGGCAAGCTGGTAAGAAACCCAATATCCAAAATGCTTTCTCAGCAAAGGCTCAAGATCAGACCACAGCAGCTCTTACTGTGGGCTTTGTGCTGGGGAGTGTTGTTTGCATGTTAAAAAAAAAGGTATACAATTCCCAAGCTTGTATTGCATCCAATTTAAAATGGGTTAATAACTCTGGGTCAGAACCTGCAATAGCTAAATTGCAAAATCCACTCAGTCAAAATGCTCTTGCTGAGAAGCAATGGTATTGAATTCCTCCCCAGACCCATCGGAAATGGGAGTCAGGGAGCAGAGGGAGTTCTGCATCTGCTCGGAAAAGAAGATGCTTTTTAAAGCATCTGACAGTAAAATTTACATCTTATACTCAAGATCGGAGAACTTGTAAAATATTTCTAATTCATCTCTTATTTCATTCAGAGATCTGCAGGTGAGTACAGTGCACTTTTTGCAGCTATTTTCAGCCAGAAAAAACCATTGCATTATCTCCCTAAGAATGAGTTTGACTGAAAATGTGAACTTGTATCATCACAGGGAGCCCGCCTGATCCTATTGGAGCATCCCTGAAAGCGATTCCAGTCCAGGCTGAAACCAAAACAGCCAATTTCAGCAGTGCTGGATTTGTTACAGCCTGAGTAAGAACAGTTTAGTAACTTCTAGTTCAAGTAATACCAAGAACAAGCCAATGCATTTATGAGAAATTTTGCATTTTGTGGTACATTTCAGACTGGACATTTTAAGACCCATAAATATTTGATTTCTTCACTGCAATTTGCAAGCTGAAAACTTTCTCTTAAACATTACCCAGAAGAACACTCAAGTGCTAGAAACCTGCCTGGGTTTATGCCAGTCAGTTCAAATTGCTTCTGTGAGTTAATATAAACACAAGATTAAGTCAGCATTAAACAAGAAATATACACTGCTATGTTATTTTACAGAGTTGAGGGTGAAGTTATCAACATTAAACACAAACACTGGGACAGATTTCCAGATTCCAAATCTTCCTCTCAGTCTCATTTGGAAACCCTCACTTGGCCAGGAGGCTCAATTCCCTGCTTGTGTAGGAAATTCATTCTCTTCCTAAAGACTTTTTTTGGACATTTTTACACAGATTTAATACAAGCCTCTCAACCAACAGGCAAACCCAGCGAGGTGTTCCACAGGTAACTCCAGGACGTTGGCTCCTTTGGAGATGTGCCATTAGACTCCCCAACAAGGAAGTCTCCAACACTGAACACCAGCAGCAGCATTTAATAACACAAAACACTGTTCTCCCTCTGGAGTTCCATTCACTCTGCAGCACCAAAAAATTGTGTTTTCCCCAATCCTTCCCATTTTGGGCTCCCAGCCCAGAGGTGACAAGTGAGGACAATCTGCCCAGGCATCATTCCCAGGGCTCTGGCACCACACACCGCTGAGGAATGCAGGTCTGCAAATCAGCCAGGGAAAAGGCTGAAAGTGTTGAAGAGGCACACAAAACCCTGACCTTCCTGCTCCACTCCATCACAGAACTGCACACAAACCCAGTGAAAGGGTGCTGAAGTAACTCAGAACATATCCCACATGGACACAACTTATCCCAGTCCAGGAACACAGAGCCCTGCTGCCTCTGCAGCTCACCTGTACCTTTTGCAAGGTAAAAAAATTTAAAAAAGGAAGAGCTTTCAGCTTCAAGGAAATTATTTTAACGCAAAGTTTAAGATAAATAAATTGTTAGGGAAAAAAAAATCTCTGTGTGCTTTTCCACAGTGATAAAAATAGTAAAATGCAAAGAAATCCTTTGAGATAACATTAATAATTCAACAGCTCTGCAGGTTGTCTTCAGCCATCTGCAGCCCAAGTGGTGGGTTCCTGGTGTGCCAGCCTGCTCTAGATTCCTAGATCAACTCCTCCCCAGGGTTTGTTTTCCTTCTCTAACCTCTGTGTTCAGCACTAACACTCTGAGTTTTCTTCAGAGGTTTATCATGTCCAACATGTTCCTTTGCCCAGCCAAGGCAGCTCCTGCACACAGTTCACACGCCAGCAGTGACACAGCTCCTCACAAAACACACTTGGAACTGCTGCCTTCACTGGCTACTTTATAAGCACTTCTTCAGCTCATGGCTGAATTACCACTGTCACTCACTACCCCAGATATCCACAGACACTTCTTATTTACTTGCTCTGGGAACACTGTGCATCTCCTCGGTCTGACAGGCAGTGACACCACCAGTGGCCAGTGACCTCAGCTCCAAAGGTGCCCTTGGAGATGAAAGGGGATCGTGTGTGACCGACTGTCCTTAAGATTAAAAACTACACACTCGAGCAGGTTGATCCATTGTCACAGCAAAGCAGCCACTGCCTTCAAACCACCCTCAGACGCAGAGAAAACCAAACTGGTGTTCCCTTGTCCCTGCCAATCATTTCCTAAAAATAATGAAAAATAATAGAAAGCAAATCTTTTACTTCTATGATCTTTCTTTATACAACATGCAAAAGAATCAGTAGGCATTTTCCAGACGTTATTCTCCATTTGATCTGTGACAACAGGTTTCCTCCTCACCTCAGCCCAGCTCTGCTTTGCATTCGTACCGGCTTCTCCCAGTCTCTCCACCGCATTCCCACTCCTGTCTAGCACTGCCTTGAAAAGGTGTCGGTCTTCCCAGGCACTGACTGACTTCAGCTTCAGATCTTCCTTGCAAGCTATTCTTTCAAATCATTCCTAGACGGCACTCTCAGATCTTTAGGGAGTCAATAACACCGGATACACACGGTAGGTTTGATCAGGAGTCACTGTCTCACTCCAGTGGAATCCCTGAGCCACAGCCAACTACTTCACAGTCAAACAACTTCTCAAAAGAGGAATTTTCCTAAGCTTACAGGAGTGAGTAGGAGAAAATGATCAAGATCAAGCCCATGAATTCCAGTGAAGCGTCAGGAACATGAAGATGGAGATGCTGGTTGTGTTGGAGAGGCACACAGTACAGAACACTGGCCCCTGGCTTTAAATTCCATCCTGCTGCTGTGCCACAGAGAAAGGGAGAGGTCCCTGAGGGAACAAACCATGCTGCAGCCTCTGCTCCTGCTTGAGGCTTCATCAGGCTACAGGGAAGTCAAGCAGAGGGAGAGCCAGGAACACAGGGCTCACCCAGACATGGAGAAGGGCGGTCTGACCCAAACCATGGCTGTTCCCACAGTAATTACACTGATTACACCTCACTCCCATCCCCTGCCCAACAAGAGCTGCTCTGGCTGTAGGTCACCCTGCCACAGCACAGCAAGGATAAATCAATAAATACAAACCCAGAAATAAAAATACTAGTGAGGGTGTCACTGGCAGAACCACTGGGACAATAAGATAAAAAGGAATTCTTCAGCCCCCGGGCCCATCTGTCATCTATTGCACCCATCCCATATCATGGCTTTGCATTAGAGAACGTCACTAACACAAACCTGGGTTTAAGTAATTAATTAGATAATTCATTGAAAGAGGCACCTACAGTACCTTCTTTAGAGAACAGAGGAACAAGACACACGTCATGGGTTTATCAAATTTACTGGCAAGGCCAGTTAAAGCTACGAGTCACAGAAGGATCAATAACCCCCTCAGCTGCCCGTGGCCTCGCTACACCAACAGTCACCTCTGGAAGCAGCCAAGGGTGAAGATCAGCACAGCAGAGAGCCAATTAAAACAACACCTCAGAGAGGCAAACACAGCCAATCCCCCCAAACTTCCCAGAAAACCAACACAACCCACGGAGCCAGAACTGAAACTCCGAGGAAGCTGCTGCCCTCGGACTTCTCTGTCTACACACAGGCAGAGAGAAGAAACAGAAGAACCAGAAAAGCATTAATGAAGCATTTCTGAGACATCCACACAACCTCCAGCTACTGAAACACCCCCAATGCCAGGCCAAGCAGGGGTGGTTGGCAGCAGAGACGTTTCCCATTGTCACCACGACCGAATTCCAGTGACATCTGCCACGTTTGAGAGAGGAGAAGAAAAGCCTCGCAGAGTGACACATTTTTAACTAAAGTATGCAATCTGCAACATATCTGTGTATATCTTTCAAGGTGGGGGTTTTTTTCTCTGCCTGCTATTCATAGACCTTTCAAATTTCCCCACACATGCTGGAGGGCAGAGGGTAACTACCCACCACAAGGCAGATGCTGATTTTCAGTAGCAATAATTGCCTGACTCCTCTGCAAATCCCAACTGCTCAGCAGCACCAGCCCCCAGGACTGCCCCGGCCGCCCAGACAAAAAAAGCAGCAGGTTATATATAGGTAAATTCCTCTCACTGCATTTTCAAATGGAGAGACACAGATATAGCTAGTTTCTGACATTCCATTTGCTAATGGTGTTCATTTCACAGATCTCAGCTGAAGGGAGAACATTCACAGGATGAGAAAGCGAATGGCCGAGTTGAGGATTTCGGTGTTTCCCGCTGGTGTACAAAGGTCAGATCTTTCTCTTTCAAAGTCTGTGCCCAGTTGTGCTCTCAGAGCTGTTAATCAAAGTCCCTTCTGCTCTGACATAAAACATTTGTGGACACAGTACAGCCTCCCACCCCCACCCAATCAATACCCAACACCTCAGTTCAAACAAATCCCTGTTCTAGGGGAGGGAAGACACAAACCCAGGAGTGAGCTGACACTGCTCATGGCTGACAGTTCCAGGAGAGCCTGGGGTTGGGTTTGGTTTGGTTTGACAGGCAGCAGGGGCCACTGCTCCCACACAATTCCCACACCTCACAGGGCTGCAATCACCACTGGCAGGAACTACTGACCCAGGATAGGCTTCAGCCACTGACCCAGGAGAGAGACCCACACCATCACCAGCTCTCAGGAGCAGCTGGGGGGCTCAGCCTGGAGAAAAGGAGGCTCAGGGGGACCTTCTCACTCTCTGCAACTATCTGACTGGAAGGGGGTCGGGCTCTGCTCTCAGGGAACAAGGGACAGGATGACAGGAAACAGCCTCAAGTTGTGCTGGGGAGGATTAGACTGGATAACACCAAAAAGAAATTCAGAATTTACAACAGAAAGAGTTGTAAAGCACTGGCAGAGGCTGCCCAGGGTAGGGGTGGAGTCACCATCCCCAGAAGTATTGAAAAAACATGTGGCTGTGGCACTTGAGGACGTGGTTTCGTGGTGAACATGGTGGTGGTCCTGGTTGACGGTTGGACTTGATGAGCTTTAAGGTCTTTTCCAACCTTAATGATTCCATGATTCTGTGATTTCAGCTCCCAGGAAAGACCAAACCAGTCTTAGAAGAGGGGGGAAAATGAGCCACCAGTGCTCCAGGATCAACCAGCAGCCCAAACATGGCCATTCAGTGCCTGGGAAGCTTCTGTGCATTGAAACAACGATCTCAAGCTGAAATGATGTGCACAAACCCACACCACCACCATCCTTCAGTAATTCCCTTCAACACACGGAACATTAGAGCCACAGAATCCCACACTGGTCTGGGTTGGAAGGGACCTTAAAGCTAATCCCATTTCACCCCCTGCCATGGGCAGGGACACCTTCCACTAGCCCGGGTTGCTCCAAGCCCCGTCCAACCTGGCCTTGGACACTTCCAGGGATTTACTGTGCAGGCAGGTAAACTCTCCTTGTCTGAATTAAGCACATTTGTATGCAGTTCTGCTTTAATCTGCATGTCCAGAGAAACCTAATTGTGTATTCCTCTTCTCATAAAAACAGGATTTAATTCTCACTCAGCAAGTTATGAGGCAGCAGGAAAAAAATGTTGAAGTAAAACTATTACAATCAGCTTTGCTGCTCTCTGCTTATCTTAGAAATCAATATAAATACAGTAATTCCTAATTTAAATATTCAGAATTTAATAGCAACTTGTCAGTAAAACCTGGTGTACTTGGGAGTGTTTTCATTTAAATCAAGTTACATGCTTTGGTTGCTACCGAGGCTGAGATTTAATTCAATACACAAAGCATAACTCCAACCCTCTTGTGTTAAAAATATTCTTTAAATAAATAATAGATCAAAGCAGTGTCACTTTGATGGCATATGCAGTCCATGGAAAGGGGAGAGCTAGGATTAAATGTTTTCAGAGCAGCCCTCGTGGAGAAGGGGCGGGGGACACCAGTGAATGCTCACTTATTTTCTCCAGATTTACCACTCATTACTCTGCTGATTCGATTCTCCCACTTATCAGAGTTCTGCCTTCCAAAGAACCTTCAACTTCATAAAAACTCTGAGGTTTTTAGAGCAACAAAGCAGAGTGAAAAGAAGAGTCACTCCTTCCCAAATCTTAGTGAATCATTTCCTATAACTATAGCAGAGCTCGGATCACTCCCCAGGACTCCTCGATGAATAAGGCAAAAATCTGCCACTGCTCATGGTTTTCATGATTCACGGGGACATGACAGATTTACCTGCAACTTGGACAAACAGAGACTTGGTTTGGTTGACCTTTGAGAATTTCTTCATTTAGAGGCAGGCTGGTGTGTTTAATGACAGGTGATGGGTCCCAACCCAAGCTGTGACAAGTTCATTCAAAACAACAGACTGTTCTCCTCACTCAGCTCACAGCCAGAGCTACATCCTCTTCCAGCAGCATCCGGAGACAAGAGCACACCTGGAGTCCATCAGCCCTGGCTTGTGGGGAAGGGGGGCGAGAGACAAAGCACCAGAGGAATGGGACAGAGCCTCAGCCACACTGGGACTGGAGGGAGGGGGCTCCAGACGGGATGAGCAGCTCCAGACAAACATCGGGGGCCGTGGACGCCGACACGGCTGCACAGCGTCCGGATCAGAGGGATCAGCGCCCGGAAACAAGGAAAGAGGAAGAGAGGAAACTTTCTGAGGACAGCCACAACAAGGAATAATTAATCAATGATGCCAGAGAGCATAACAAAGCAGCTCGGGGAGAGGGAGAACCGGAAAGGGGGAATGAACGGCAGTCAGTTCCCAGGCGTTACTTTGTGTCTGCCTTCACACCACCCTTCCCAACTGCTTCCCATCGAACTCCCACCAATCCCAGGTCCTGGGTTTTTATCCAGGTGCCTCATTCCCTGGACAAACCTGTCACACTCTCACTGCCATTTCCAGCTGGGCTGTGGGAAAGCAGCAGCATGAGAGAGCTGCCTTCCACCTCCTGCTCATGGACCACAAGATTACATTTCATGAATTATTTTGCAGGATTAACCAAACTCGAGTTGGCTGGGGGGAAATATTTAACAAACATCCCCATGCAGCGTTCCAAACCCTCATCCTCAGAGCCCTTCCTTGCCCAGATGAGGTTCTACCTTTGTTATCTCACATCAAATGCTCAGCAGACAGCCAATGACAGCTAAGGAGGGGAATGAAAGACATGAAAAATAACTCCTAAGATTTAAAAGTAATGAGGTAGAGCATTCTCAAATCAGCTGCTTCTCCTCTCTCACGTGTCTTTACGTGCTTTCTCTATCTTCCTATGCACCTGTTCTTAAACAAAAAATAATGATACACAACGGCAAGTTTGTCCAAAGGATCCCTGATCCAGCTGCCCAGATACAAATGACACCTGAGCAGCACCACCGACCCCAGGGTAAAGTTATTTGGCTCAAGCTGACAGTGAAAACAGGACTAAAGAGAAAATTCTGGATTTGCTTTTATTTTCTTTCTTACAGGAAGCAGACTCAGTATCGTGGAGTGACCCAGGGCCTGACCTCGCTGAGTCGTTCCTGCAGCAGCGATGTCGTGACAGGCACAACATTCACAGCACAGGAGAGTCTGGGAGGAGGACACTGCAGCTCCAGGGAGTCAGGAAGCAGGAGCTGGGCTGTGGTGATCACTAACCACCGCTCTCTTCATCAGAAACATTCTCTCTGGCCATAACAAGCACGTGAAATGTTTAACACCAACCACGGAGAAGCTGCTCCTCACCCCCTGCACTTGTGCTGCTGCTGCACAACCTATTGATCACCTTGACCCAGCCAAAGTCATTCCCAAATTAGAGACAACTTTGCAGATCAGGAAATAAGTGAACAGGAAGCTTCCCAGGAAGGCAGAGGGATCACTAAAATAGACAAGCAAGCTCATCACACCTCCACAGTCTACTAGAGAAAGTCTCTTCTTTGCCAAAACCCTTTAGAGCAGAAAGAGCACACACGTGGTGTCTGTGCCTCCCTTAAATCGCACCCAAAACACTCAGTTCAACCCGGGAATGATCTGCCAAGTCACATTTGCAGTACATGACTCTGGTTCAGCCAGAGCCTTCCCAGAACTTCTGAGAACTATAACCACCCCTCTAGGAACACTGAGACAGGGACAGCATCCCTGTGCCTGATCATAACACCTCTGGAAAGAAATTACAGCATGGAATTTCAACAAGTTATTCCACAGCATTACAAGAAGAATCATAAACATAACGGAAACTTGGTCACCACAAAAATTCACAAATATCTATAAACACAAAGTTATGTGCAAAACAACTTTGGGAGGCAGGCAATCCCGCAACCCAAAGCGGATTCCAAGAACTGAATGACTGGAGATGATTATCTGTGACATTTCTTAAGTGTTTTGTTTGCTTTTTACTTAAACATTGAAGTTGGGACACAGACAGGACAGAGGATTCCAGACCCAGCTGGGATCTTTCTTTGTCTCTCTTGGCTTTGTGAGTTTAACACACAGCATGTCTCCAAACACAGGGAAGCTCCCAATGTAATACAACAAGAGCTTCATCTCATAACGATTTCCTGCCTCCAAATTCCCATAATCTCAGTTTACACACACACAAACACACCTTCATTTTATATTCCACATAACATGCTGGCGGCAAGCTCCAAACCCACGAAGCGCCCAAGCAACTTCACCTCCAGAGAGCTGTAACTGCTCAACCTACTGCACCTGGAGCCTCCCCATTCACCTGCAGAGCTCCTGCACACCTCGTTCGTTTTACTGACTTTTCCAAAAAGCACCAAGTGCCCAAATTTCCTTGAAAGAGCTTAAACGATGGAGCTGCTCTAAAAGCGCAAGTACCACGAGCATCAGTTCAGTGCTTCTGCTCCTTCTGCATGTCTGCTTCCAATAATTCCACATGACTGGGACACAAACTATGGGATCAACACGCAGAGTTTCATCTGAAAACAGACCCCTGCTGCAGCCCAGCGGCCCTCTGGGCTCTCACTGCTCCCTTTCCACCACTCTCCCCACTCCTGCTCCTCCAAACCCCACCGCGCCCGGGAGCATTACCCGGTCCTTCATCCTCCAGCTCTGGGCCAAAGACTTGGAGCCTTCGATCTTCTCGCAGTGCCTCTTCTTCATGAAGGCCAGGGGCAGGTTCCAGTCCGTCAGATCGGACTCATCCTCCTCGCCGAGCCCCAGCAGAGGCGACTGCAGCATCTCGGACTCCATCGGCGGGGCGGCTCCGGGCGGCACGTGCGCGGCGATGTCCAGCCCGGCACCCAGCGGGGCCGGGGGTCCCTCCGCCGGGAGGGGGGCGACGGGACGAGGGCGGCGGGAGGCGGCTCTCCGCAGGCAAGGGCGGGCCCGGGGGTCGCAGCGCCGTCACCTGGCGCGGGCAGCGGCCCCGGCCGGGCTCGGCGGCGGCGCGGCCCGGGGAGCACCGAGGGGCCGGCACCGGGCCCGGGGCCTCCCTCGCGCCTCTACCCCCGCGGGCCCCGCGCTCCCTGCGGCGGGCGGCGCGTCCGGCCCATGGCGGCCCCTGGCACTCCGGCGGGCCGAGAGCGGCTCGGCAGCTGCGCGGCGGGGGCGGCGGTGGCGGCGGGACGCGCGCCCCGGGCCCGGCAAGCGCGGCTCGGCTCAGCACCGCGCCACGGGGGCGGCCATCTTGCCCGGCCCACAATGCCCCGCGCTACGGGCCGCCGCGAGGGACACGCCGGGCCTCGGGGGCCGCCGCGTTGCCATGGGGACCGCGCGTTGCCATGGGGACCGCGCGGGATCACAGAATCCCAGGATCACTGAGGTTGGAAAAGACCTCCGGGATCATGGAGTCCAACCTGTGCCCCGATCCCCACCTTGTCACCCAGCCCAGAGCACCGAGGGTGTTCTTTGGACACCTCGAGGGATGGGGACTCCACCACCTCCCTGGGCACCACCTTCCAGTGCCTGATAACCATTTCCATGAAGAAATTCCGCCTGATGTCCAACCTGAATCTTCCCTGTCACAGCTTGAGGCCATTTCCTCTCCTCCTGTCCTTTGTTCCCTGGGAGCAGAGCCCGACCCCCCCCCCAGCTCCCCCCTCCTGTCAGGGGGTTGCAGAGCCAGAAGGTCCCCCCTGAGCCTCCTTTTCTCCAGGCTGAGCCCCCCCAGCTCCCTCAGCTGCTCCTGCTGCTCCAGCCCCTTCCTAGCTCCCTTCCCTTCCCTGGACACACTCCAGCCCCTCAATGTCCTTCTTGTCATGAGGAGCCCAGAACTGGACACAGCACTCGAGGGGCCACAGCAGTGCCCGCACAGATGGACAGTCACTGCCCTGCTCCTGTGGCCACATAATGGCTGGTACAGCCCAGGTGCCATTTGCTTTCTTGCCCACCTGGGCTCAATACTGACCCCTGGGGTCAAGTTCATTGATACCCTCAGGATGTCAAAAAATGAATACACAAAAAAAATCAACACAACTTGGGTTTCCATCCCTTGGGGCAGCACAGGACTGACAGCACCTCACATCCATCCACCTGGACCAACTGTCCTACAGTTACGGTTCTGATGGGCTTCACCTTAAATCAAGATAAAAATCAATCCCTGGTGCCAAGCTGCTGGTTCAGAGCAGTGGGACTCTTGCACTGATGTGTCCCCAAGCACACCCAGGCGCAGGTACCAGTCCAACAATGCCCATTCTTGGACCTCACTTCGCTTTGGGTTGTGTGGTCATTTCTACTGGGACAAAAAAGCAGGACAGTGGTGAAACTGTGCAACAGCCCCCAGCAGAGCTCTGCCTGATTCATGTGCACTCCATATAGGAGGAAAGGCAGGTGCAGTATTTTAGGGAGAGATCCTCCTTGCTATCAGACTGAAGATTAATGAATATCAAATATTGCTGCTAATGAAGTTCCTCAGTGTTTGCTCCCAGCAGTAATCAAGCCCCACTACATTCACATCTGCAATATTTGAATGTGTAAAAATGATTTCAAAGTAGAAATCAAAGAATACATGTGTAATTTGATTTACAGAACCATTAATCTTCATTAATGTTTTCCGTGTGTTTACGCTCGTGGAATATTTTAAATGCAAAGACCTTTCTTTACAGTATATTGAAATATAACATTTCCTGGGGAGGCCAACGTTTGCTTTTGCTCTTGCTCCTTCCCTTTCCTGGTGGAGCTGATTCATTGCCTCACAGTGCTTTGTGCTGATGACTGATCATAACTGCATGATTGTTATTGGGATGAATTGCCAGGGTGTGGAAAATGCTTATGGTTGTGTTTCTGCTAACCTTTAATGAATTCCTCAAAGGCAGCTACACAAAATCATAGAATCGTGGAATCCTGGAATGCTTTGGGTGGGGAGGGACCTCAAAGATCATCCAGCTCCAGCACTCTGCCGTGGAAGGGTTGGGAGTAACAAGCCCGACACGCCACCTGAAAAAATCCCAGGCTCTGGAGCAGCCGGGGCAGCTAATCCAGTGCCACGGGGCTGCACAGATGGACCCTAATCCTGGCTCCCGGCAGCTCTAGGGAGCGTGTGCCAGGCCCGGCGCCTGCCCTGCCCGAACGTGCTGCTGGGCAGCCCGAGAGCTGCTGCCAGAAATCCCTGTGAAGGACACAGCTGGCAGCGGGCACAGCTCACATCTGCCCTGCTCCCTGCACGGCCTGGAGGTGATTAGTTCAGACAAGGACTGCTTTCAGTCACCCTGGCAAAGCCCACAGCCTGTGCTGGAAGAGCCACGTTCCCTCATCCCTGAGCACCCACGTCCTTCCCTGTCACTGCAGGGACTCCTCTGAACGGCCACCCTGCTCCCCTGAGGCTCCCGACCTTCATCCCACCCACACCAGCATCACTGCTGGTCGCCTGACCAGAGCTCTGGGGGAATTGGGATGGGGAAGGGGACATGGAAGACTTGGCCAAGCAGAGCCAAAGTGATTCCTTGCCTGTGGGGATGGGAACCATGAGCAGGCCTCCCCCTCAGCTCTGAGTGCCTCAGCCCTGCTCTGCCATGCTTCCATGAGCTCAGACGTGCTTCCCAGGAGGATCTCAGTCTAGGCCTGCAGCTCTCCACTGTTCCTGCTGTGATCCACCTTCTCCTGTTTAATTGCCTCCTTTCTCAGCCCTGCTGGCCAGGATTCCCTGCTGCCAGCTACTCCATACCAAAGGCAGCATCTGGTCCCTGCTGCTGCCATCAGGACCCCAATTTCCACACAAAGTCAACCCTCTGGCCCCAGGTTCTGGGCAGAATAACATATTAAACTGACCCCTAGTTCCTAGGGAATGCAGGGAGTGGAAACACCATGTTGGGTAAGGCACAGTAAGTGATGCCCTAAACCCAAAATGCAGAAGGATTATCTTCCAAAAACACACTTGGACACATTCTCCCACCTGTCACTCTTTTTAATGAAAAATCCTCCTATCTCAGGCTCTGCCAATGTCCTTTGTTTTGTCTTACTCAGTCACCTAATTCTAATTCCACTTTTGGGCAGGAAGAAACAAAGATATGGAAAGGAGAATGTTACTCATAAATATCGAGAGATCTTATCTCTCAGTTTCATTAGGCAAATTCATGGCCACCAAATGAGTCAAAGTCAGATGCCAAGGTCTGTGCCCTGAGCCAAAGGACCACCTTTTCCCAGGCTTTAGGGGCAGGTGTTTGCCTCTCTGCGTGTGCAGGTGACCACATTCCCTCCCCACATGCAGCCTCTCAGCCCAGCACTGTTTGCACAGCCATGGCTGTGGTTGTTTGAGGCATTTATGGGTCCCAACAACAAGGTTGGGTTTAACACTTCAGTGAGGGGAGCTTTATAGCCTAAAGACAGTAGGTAAAATATTTATTAGGAAGAATATCTATTTTTAAGTAAGTCTGATTTCAGTTCTATTATTTATGCATGTGCAGCACACACAGACTTCCTTCCACACAGTAAATGTGAATCAAAGACTTGGGGCCGGGAACTGGAGCCTGGGGAGGGCGGGATCGGGAGGCAGGTGAGAAGGGGGCGGGTGGTGTTATGTGCCAAATCCAATACAAATCAAAACACGATTCATAAAATTGACTCTTCATCTCGTAAAAGAATCCCAGTGACCTCCTCTGCGAGACAGAACAGACGCGTCTATTCCTGGCGCTGCCGCGCTCTTCCCGACTCGCTTCCTCTAAATCCGGGTGGGCGGGGAAGCGTGTGCTCACACGGGCACTGCCCTGGCTCCGGGAGAAGCAGCACTTGGAGCATTAAACCTGCCGGGTGGGGCTTAACGGGACACCCTCCTGTCCACCTGCCAGAGGCACTCCCGGGTAAGGTGAGCAACTCCTGCTGCAACTCCGGCTTTCCAGAAATTGTCCCCAGTATCCAACCTAAACCTCCCCTAGCACAGCTCGAGGCTCTCATCCTGTTCCTTGTTCCCTGGGAGTAGAGCTCGACTCTCGCCTGGCTCCACCCTCCTGTCAGAAGCTGGAGAGAGAGAGAAGGTCCCCCCGAGCCTCCTTTTCTCACGCCGGTTGTTCTGCAGTGCCCCAGCCCCCGATGTGATGGGATGTGCTGTTATGAGCACAGTCAAACTGCCTTAAAAATATGAGACATAAAATGGGTGCAAAGCAGCGTCTTAATCAGCAGCATTCATTGGGAATATGATAGGGATTCATTTTCTCTTCTCACATTGAAAAGGCCAGAATAAATACTGGGTCAAAAATGTCTCCTCACCCTTTTAGTGGAAGAAATACTTGGGCAGGAGGGGAAATTTTTCACCAAGTAAGCAGACAGAGGGAGTGAGAAGAGGTGATACGGCCACTGGAAGTGGAAAATTTGGGAGTTCTCTTTTCTCTTTGCCTCCAGTGAACTAAAAAAGGGCTACTTGATGAATCAGTAGCTGTAGAGTTTAGTTAATGAGTGTATTTGACATCCTTGGATACCAGGCAGTGCACAAGTTAGAAGTCATTTAGACCGTGAAGCAACTGCCGCGTTTCCCTCCAAAGGCGACTTCAGTTCACCACAAACGTAAAGATTTCTGTGCTCCTGCTGGCACAGGGGAGACTTAAATGACCCCTCTGAAGACTGACAAAAATTGGCTGCTTAATGGAGCTGTTTTTCTCATAAAGCCTGAGTGAGGCTGCACTCAATACGCTGGGGATGCGATAGATTGGATAGTTTGTAGGAGCCGTTAATAGAGTTCTCAAACTCCCGGCCATCCATCTCCATGAACGGCGTTCCAGACCTGCAAGCTCATTTGTTATCATTATCTCCCTTTGTCTCCAAGCAGCCCGGATAATTTGCGAGGTTATCGGGCTATGTGTGTTTAAAAACACGTGATAGATGTCACCTCTGCAGATATTCTCTGCTTTTCTCATTATTAAGCACAGAAGTATTTCCTTAAACACCGTGTCGCTATTACAGATCAGTATCAGCTCTGACTCAGCGACAAAACCACCCCAGTGCACTGGAAATAGGAGCCAGGGAACTCTACTGGCTCCTCCCGAGCCTGGCAAAAGCATTCAGCCCAGAAGTCCTGGTTGCTGGTGTATCTTGGTGCAGAACCCTTGCCAAGCACACCTTCCTGCAGGGCAGGTGGGACCTGATGTTCCCCTCAGCCAGAGCAGAACTGGCTGATAAGAAACAACTCAGCGTGTTACAGGAACTTCTCCTACTGCCTTCACTTGGGCCTTGGGAATGTGAAAGTTTCGTGGAGCTGCCCTTGGAATTGTCAGTGCAACGACACAGAGATGGCTTTGGAATCAGAACCAGAATCAGAATTGGTTTGGTTTGATGATGTGAGATAAGAGAGAACAACCAAGAGACTTGGATCCCACCAAAAGAATCCCAGAATGGAGAAATCCAGCCCAGTCTGGCCAATGGAGTGTTAACCAAAAATGTTTTAGATGGAGAAACCCAAAAATCTCTTCCTACACCTGGGAAATGCAATTACCCGTGGAATCAAGCGTGTTTTTCCAGTTCTCCTTTTACCATTCCCATGAAATACATCAGCTGAAACCTTTTCCTCATGCCTAGGATATTTCAAACCCAGATTCCTGATGCAGGGTGACACAGTGATCAACATCTATTTCCTAAGTCTTGGTGGGTTTCATGGCTCATGTGTTTGCTGCTGAAATTCAGCAGTTTTCTAAGAAATGGTGTGACCAGTCTGATTATAGTTAATGGCAGGGGGATGAACATACACACAAACTTCTCTTCTGCCACTTACACCAGGGAGTACCCATCCAGCTGGGAAGTAAGGGCTTTCCTACATGGCAAAATGTGCATTATATAAATCTAAAGTGTGAATTTATAGCAGACTAATGACTTCCCATTAACCTGCTGATTGAACGGTAGGGCTGTGGCAAGAACAAGAAGAGGCTTACTCCACTTCCAAAGCCCATGCCAAGAATTTCCATCCCCTGGAAGCACTGCAGCAGAGCCAGCCTATTCTGGATTCACAACTTAATTTGTTTTGCATTTCCCATGCAGAAAACCCCTAAGAAGTCACAGCACAAGGCAACCCCTCCCAGACCACACACTGACAATGTGAAGCTGGGCAGTGCCAGCCTTCAGGAGCTGGGGTGGCATTGCAATTCCAGGGTAAGAAACAATAAACCAGGTGTGCAGGAGCCCAGAGTTTTGCCAGCCCATCTTTTACCCCTAAAAGAGATAGTGTTCAGGCTCCCACTGCCATCCCAGTGGGGTTCAGAGCCGGCTGGGTGCCTGCCATCTCCTGCATCTTCAGCTCAAGAAGTGCCAGCTCCACACAGCAGCCAAAGCATCTCCAGCTTCACTTACTGCCTGGAAGCAGCTTCTGTGCCATTCCAGTTACACTCACTCTCTCTGCAGCTTCTTGAGCCTCCGACCCTGTACAGGAATCAGTGCCATCCCCAGCCTTGCTGGGGCCTTGCCAGTGGAGAATCTCAGTGTCCTGACAGCCCCTTTCCCCACTAAAAGCTGCACTTGAGCTCAGGGTCAGCCCTGAAAGCACCAAACACAAGGGACTCCTGATGCCTTGCAGCATTTTTATCTATCCTGGTTTTCAAACCTTCTGTATTTTAACTCCAAACCATCACGAGCACAAACACGAATTGACACTGGCACAGATGATCAGATCCCTCCCCCACCACCAAGCACCAGAGTGTTCCTCCCTCTGGGAAGCGCTGCCTCTCCCAGACCTCGCCAGCTCTGCTCCAGCTTCTCCCTGGTGGGAGCAGGTGCCAGCACAGAACTCCCTGATCCCAGGCTGGCCCTGTACCTGCTCTGGCACACACCCTGCCTGGCCCAGGCTGCCCATCCCTGTGCCCCACGTGCACTCGGAACTCCTTCCACGCTTGTCCTGCCGCCCACTCATCCTCCTTTCTGCTCCATCCCAGAGGTGGGCATGGAAGCATTCCCAGTCTCCACACACCCATTTTGGGTTTGTGTGACGAGGTTTTGGCAGTGGGGGGGCCACAGGGCTGGCTTCTGTGACCCATGGAGGAGCCCAGGCTGGAGCAGGGGCAGAGTGGGAGGAGTGAGGAGTCCTGAGGAGGAAGGAGCTGCAGACACATCCCGGGATGAACTGACCATAGCCCTGTTCCTGTCCCTCAGCACTGCTGGGGGGGGAGGAGGGAGAGAACTCAGGGGTGAAGATGAGCCCGGGAAGAAGGGAGGGGAAGGTGTTTTAAGATTTAGGTTTTATTTCTCATTATCATACTCTGATTTGATTGGTAATAAACTGATTTCCCCAAGTCCAGTCTGTTTGCCTGTGACAGTAATTGCTGACTGATCTCTCCCTGCCCTTATCTCACCCCATGAGCCTCTTGCTTTATTTTCTCTCCCCCTCAGCTGAGGAGGAGAGCGATGCAGCAGCTTTGGGGGCACCTGATGTCCAGCCTGGGTCAACCCACCACAGCACATTAACAGATCAGAGGAGAGAGCGTGGGAGAAAGGGAGCAAGAGACTGCAAAATAATAAATAATCATGGAAAAAACTAGGGCACGGTAGTGTCACTGCTTTTGATGTTTCCTTCTCATCCTGCCCTGCCTCTTCTCCCACGGAAAGGGAATGCTGCAAGGTGGGAAGAAGCCCCAGAGCAGCAGGGACACAGAGCTGTGTCTGTTCAGAAGCACCAGTAGGATTACAGATAAATATTGAAGCTATCAAAGAAGCTTAAGGGATTTAGGAACCCACTCCCCATTATTATCCTCTCCGGGGGGAGGGGAAGTGATCCCTGCAGAGACCACAGCCAACACCAGCACGGTGCTGACCCCTCCAAACCCTGCTCTGGCTGTGAATATCACCTTGTTTGTTGGACAAGGGGGAAAAAATGACAAACGTGGGTTTTATAACATACAGAGTCACCGTTTGTCACTTGTGGGTGCAGCAGAGAGGCCAAGCCCTGTGAGACCCCACGGACAGAATTGGGGGACTGGAGGGACCGTCCCTGTGTCACAGCCCGGCCGTGGGAGGGCAGGAGCAGCAGCTCCAGTCCCACCACCTGGGTAGGACTGGGAGGTCTGTGTCCTGCCCAGGAGCTGGGATCCATCCCCCAGCCAGCATCCTGCTTTCTCTTACTGCAGGAAAATCCTGAGAGAGCTGAAAAACGACTTGAGGGATGGTCTGGAACGAAACGCTGCTGGTCCTTCTGACGTGTGTGAGCGCAGACAGGGGGGAATTCCTGCACAAATCAATTCCGAGACGGCGGGGCGGATGTGGGATGTTGGAACCTGCCTCCATTCAGCTCCGCTGCTGAGGCGTCACAGCAAAGCCTCATTAACAAAACATGACACCGGCCCTGCTCCCGCTCCCGCCTCCCCGCTCCGGCTGTCGGCCGCTGCACTGCCGGGAAGGAGGTTCTTAATTCACACAGTGCAGGAGGATGTCTGTCATCTACAAAGGCGGCAGCAGCATCCTCTGGGACTGCCGGGCTCACAGCTCCGGGGCTCCAGCCCAGCTCCCACCCCACAGCCCGGGGCATGGCACAAATCCCTCTCATTCCATGATCCCATGGCACACATCCCTCTCATTCCATGCTCCCATGGCACACATCCCTCTCATTCCACATTCCCATGGCACACATCCCTCTCATTCCATGCTCCCATGGCACACATCCCTCTCATTCCACATTCCCATGGCACACATCCCTCTCATTCCATGCTCCCATGGCACAAATCCCTCTCATTCCACATTCCCATAGCACACATCTCTCTCATTCCACATTCCCATGGCACACATCCCTCTCATTCCATGCTCCCATGGCACACATCCCTCTCAT